>NC_089533.1:2557235-2887235 GCF_963924715.1 Thunnus thynnus | reverse complement strand
TGAAGACAGACGTTGACTCATGTTGTTAATTAGTAAAATCGTTTGAAGCCGCCGATGATGATGTGACAGTATCGTCTTGTCCTTTATTTATTCAGGACACTTTACTGTGTATATGTGTTCAACATTGTGGTTTTTAGGGGACACTAATGGAGTGAAACTGTTTAGAGCTGCAACGATTAGTCAATTAATGAGTTAGTTTCCAAGTTTTGAATTAATCTGCAACTATCTTGGTCATCAATTAATCATTTGGAGTAATTAAGAGGAACAAATTCTGTGGTTCCAGCTTTTAAATGTTGATATCTTCTGGTTTATTTAGTTCTTTATGACAGTAAACTGAATATATTTGGGTTGTGGACTGTTGGTTGGGAAAAAACAAGATTGATTAAATTGAGAAAATATCAACAGATTAATCAATAATGAAAATAATCATTAGTTGCAGCCCTAAAATCCTCATCACTGAGCTGAAATGATTAGATCAATCATTCAATCATTGTGTTTTATGTTATTGTAAACTGAATATTTTTGAGGTTTGGAGTGTTGGTTGGACAAAAGAAAAAAAGTTTTAAGACATCACCTGTGAGTTGCTCCCTGAAGTAAAGAGTCAAAGTTAAAACAGAGAATTATCAGCGACTCTGCAGCTTTACGGAGCTTTATAGTGAGTTTCAGCTCATTGTTTATCTGTTCTGGTTCACTCTCAGCGTCTCATAGCGTCGTTTTCAGAGAAAAAGCTGTAAAAAGCTGCTGTACACTACCTGCTCAGCACCAAATGGCAAACAGACACAGTTAGCTGTAGACTAGCTGGTGAACATAGTGGAGCATTTAGCAGCTAAAGAGCCAGATATTTCACTCAGGAGTTGGTGGAGACCAAAAACAGAGCTAAAAGAGAGTGAATATTGGACTTATATTCACCAGGTGGACAGAAACACGACTCCACATGAATGATAATGTTGCTCCGTAACTGCTGGATGTGGAAGGTGATCATAGTAGCAGGCAAGCAAAGTTTATTTATGTAGCATCTTTCACAAACACCAGTTACAAAGTGCTTCACAGAAATAAAATAAAATAAAATAAAATCAGAATAAAGAAAAGCAAATATTCCAGATAAAATACACAAGTAGAGCAGATAAAACGGAGAAGTTAATATAAAATATCACATGCTACCTAAATGCTTGTCTGAACAAATGGTTTTTTAGCTGCTTTTTAAAGGAGTCTACATTATCCAAGGACCTTAAGCTTGTTGGAAGACTATTCTAAAGTTTAGGGGCTGCTGACTGGAAGGCATGATCCCCCCGGGTCTTAAAATGTGTACGAGGTCCACTTAGAAAGCCCTGCGTGGAGGATATAAGAGCTGGACTGCTGCTGTAGGGGTGCAGAAGGTCACTAATGTACTGTGGAGCCCCAAAATGTTAAAATGAATTCTAAAATTTACTAGAATCCATCTGTTGGATAGTGTTAAAAGCCGAGCATCAGCGTTTTGGACCGTTTGTAAACCTTGTATGGAAGATTTATTAAGACAGGTAAAAAGAGAGTTACAGTAATCCAAACGTGATGAGATAAAAGCATGAATTAACATTTCAGTTCTTGATACCACAAAGACAGAGTTCGGCTGTTTCTCATGTGAAAGAAACATGATTGAGTTAGCGTCTTAACATGCACCTCAAAACTCAGTGAAACAGTGAAAGAGGTTTTTCCTCGCTGTAATCATTCCTCATGTTCATACTGGATATTAAAAGATCTTTCAAATGTGCTTTCAATGGAAGTGATGGAGGATTTACAGTCTTTTGTGTTTCCTCAGACAGTGTTTCCCTGTTGAGCTGCAGGTGGAAGTATAGTAACAAAGAGAGGGACTTTGGTACTAAAGACTGTAACGTTGAAAGATATCTACTTGATTTGACTCATTTGGACAAACTGTAGAGAATTAGGAACACATCCTTTTTTAAAAGCTGATGATGTCACAACATGTTTCTGCTGGAAGTAAAATAAATCAGTTATTGCAGGTTTAAGAAAACAATCTTCATCAGTGTGAAAATGGCCTCTAATCAACAGATGTCACAGCAACAGGTCTCTTCCCCTCGCTCTCTCCTCTCTCTCTCTCTCTATCTACTCTACTCTCTGTTAATGTTAATGTCTCTCGCCCCGGGCGCCTGAGGGGAACAGCCTCTCTTGTCTCTTTGCTGTCGCCTTTATCACGGAGCAGCAGGAGGTCTGAAAGCAGCGTAGACGACTTCAATAAGAACCTGCTGAGGAGGAGAGCAAACCGACTCACACGAGAACACAGTTAGCAAGAAAGCAGTGACTCGCTGTGTGTGTGTGTGTGTGTGTGTGTGTGTGTGTGTGTGTGTGTGTTTTAAGAGCATAAAGAATGATGTCTTTGTAGGTAAGCGGTGGTATTTTAGCTGTGGCCGGTCTCCATGGAAGGGAGGCTTCTGGGAAAAAACGCACGGCTCTCTAGAAGGATCCGTGGAGGAGACAGAAACGCCAGCTTGTGTTTTTTCTGTCAAACAAAATTACAGCCTGAATCGCTGGAGGACATTTTCACAGTATTCTGTGAGCACTCAGTGGTTTTATTTAAGAGGAGAAGTGAACGGTAATAACAGTACGAGGGCTGCAATTATTCATTATTCTGTCAAGTGTCTGCCGAGTATTTTTTGGTTCATCTAGATTAGTCTATAAAAATATAACTAAAAACATGATGTGCAACTGAAAGATGGTCATGACCAAGATGGCGTCTTTATGTGTCTTGTTTTGTCCAAAAACCCCAAAGAGGATTGATTTAAATTAGAGCTGCAACAATTAGTCGATCAACAGAAAATTAATTGGCAAGTATTCTAACGATAAAATAATCTTAAATATAGTAATTTTTCAAGCAAAAATGACAAAAATTCTCTGGCCAAGCTTCTCATATGTGATGATTTAAGTCTTTCTTTATCATACATGACAGGAAACTGATCGTCTCTGAGCTCAGAACTGTTGGTCGAAAAAAAATGTATTTTTATGAAAACGTCACCATTGAGACATTAAGATTAATCAACAATGAAAATAATCAACAAAAGGAATTGTACGGAGTAAATCAAAGTGAAACTGTATCAGTCAAGTAAAACAGTCTTTGTATTTAGCAGCAGGGTCTAAATTAGAGCTACAACAATTAACAGAAAATTAATCAGCAGCTATTTTGATCATTAATTAATACTAGCCATTCTCTGTATCCAGCTGCTGAAATAATAAACTGAATATCTCAGTCTGAATACCTGAACACCACACTGTTGCACTGGGTGACATGTTCCTTCTTTAAGTTCTTTGATTAATTAACAGTGTAGTACAAAGTCCAGAGGTTGGGATGTGAAGCACAAAAAGCTGTTGAAACTGTAAACAGAACCGTGTTCCTGCACATGCTCAGTAGCGTCTGCCTTACACAGAACTACTCTCCAGAAACTGAAAACACAATGCTGTTATTAGTCTTAGGAGCCGTTTCTAAACATGAAACTCTTCATGATGAAGGAACATGTCAGCCAGTGCAGCGCTGATATATCAGCTTTGATACACACACACAATACTAGTTAGTAGATCAGTTCATTGTTGGTTTGGCTCCAGTGTCCTAAATTAACGTTTGGACTCACCTGCTGAGGTGACTTGTAGATGAAAAAATCCACCAGCCGAGCATATAATCATATTTTTTAATGGTCAAAATAATAAATTTCCTTTTTGTGTCACATACACATTAGTTTCAGTGCATTTCATTGAGATATAAGTCATTAATAGCTATTTAATTAACGGCAGCTAGCAGCAGACCTGCGATGTCTCGTACGGTAAACGGTCTGTGGATGGCGCCTCTTCATCTCAGACCGTCTGGAGCGCTCCTACCGTTTCACAGCACTGTTTAATCGACGTAAAAAACTCATATGATGCATGTATCTACACTGCACCGGGACAAACGTGAGTCCGAGCCATCATGCGAGATATTTTATTACATGACTGTTTCGGTACAAACATCTACTCACCAGTGTGGCGGATAGCCTTCCGAGATTTAATCGCCAAACGTTATTTTCGGACCCTCTTTGGCTCCAAACATGAGATTCGTTGACAATAAGAAAAATATAGAAAATTGGCAGCATTATCCTTTAACTAAACAAAACAAAAAGCTAGCAAAAGAAAATACTATGGAACGCTAACATAATCTACTAGTCTACAAATGTATATTATTGTGTCAGTCTGTCCATCCAACCACATAACTTACCGAGCACGTTCCTGCTCTCCACTGGATCAACCATTGTGAATTTAAAGTCCTCGTCGCCGTCCTTCTAGCGCCACCCGCAGGACAAACTTCACATTTTTAGCTCTACTATTAGTTTGGCTCTAAGAGCAGAAAAATCCTCCGTATGTTACTGCGAGTCCTTGTAATTATCTCTCTCTGTACAGTGAAGGTTTTATTCCTGGTTTCCTCCATACTTGTACAGTCACAATAATAGCAGGACACACACACACACATACACACACACACACACATTCCTCTAAGCTGATATTACAGATGAGATAATGAAAGGTTGTTTGAGGAGCAGGTGGCAAGAGCTGATATTGCTGCTTTCCCACAGGCACTCTGATAGTGTGTGTGTGTGTGTGTGTGTGTGTGTGTGTGTGTGAGACTCATGTACAAACAAACAGACGCACACACACTCAAACACACTCTTTATCCCTGGAAAAGACAGATATAGGGCGATCTGTGGGATTAAAATACCCATCGAAGTCATGTGGCTTTGCTACTGAAACACACACACACACACATATAAATATCACCACCTGACTCTGGGAGGTCAAGGCCACAGTTGTCTGTGTCTCAGGGGTCAAAGTTCAAGTTTGTACAAGTTTCCTCTTGTGTCTTTTCACTTCTCTGTTATTTTTTCCTAGAAAGTGAAAGCTGGTGAATCTGATGAACTCACTGCAAGAGGAAGTCAGAGATTATCTACAAATTGAGTGTTTTACTCAACAAAATAAATACTGTAGAACATAAAGAGCCGGACAATCGTGGATTAAATGAGAGAAACCATTTCTAATAAAGAAAAATTACAGCAGAATCTCCTTCTTGTGTCTGTAGAAAGTCGTCAGGTTTGGTGATGCAGTGTGTAAACGTGGTTGTATGTCGTTGTAATACTCAGAGACAAACATTTGAAATGATTTGTATAAAAATCATCTATGTTTGGAAAGCTGTAGGAGGCTCAGCAGCTTGTCCTGATATACATACAGGTTGAAATAAACCGGAATTATCCTTTAATTTGGGCTAAAAAAAGCACCTACCCATAAGGAACAAATATTTAGGAGTTGTTTAAAGTCTCCTATTATGCAGCAAAACATTGAAGTTGCATGAAACTGAAAGTCAAAAGTGCTTCTATCTGCGCTGAAAGTCCACACTGGAAGATGAAGAATCAGAGTCATAAATAGTCTCAACTGTCAACATCTGTTTTGTGTCTTTGTAGTCTTGAGCCAATAAATCATACAATCTTACAAATAGATAACAGCACACACTCTCAGACAGTCTCTCCCTGAAGGCGTTCCTGACGTTGCTCTCAGTTTTTCAAAAAAAAAATTGTGACAGATGTGACAGAAATAGTTGTGTTAGGAATTAAAACACACCTGACCAATCACTGCCTGCGTTAGTGGAACAACTCAACATGGCGTCTCCACGGTGCTCTGCATCAGTTTCTAAAGCCGCGTTCAGACGAACCGACACATGTTCGTCTGGCAAAATACTCGAACCTGGCTCAACAAAAATAATTGTGTTAAACGCACAATATGTAATTTCAGCCGCTAGGGGTCTCAATCAAAACAATAACAAAAGACGGGGTGTGATGACGGTGTGAAGTAGCAATGGATCATGGGAGTTGTTGTCTTCGTTGTTAAATAACCAGCTTCACCGGGATAGGATTACTCCAGTGTTCATCATTCGAGATGTTTTTACCGGCAGAGGTCTCCTCCTCTCCAGAATAAACGGACCCGGAGATTACAGGTAAAAACACTGAATAAAGCTGTTTCACCTAAAAAATCAGTGTTTCTCCGACGATGTACGGCGACCACCGGACGTCCGGTACGGGCTGTTAGCCGAGCTGCTGCTAACACTTGTTCGGTTTATTTCTCTTATAACTTTAGATCCAGACGTTCGGTCGATTTCTACCGGGAGCCGAATTATCCACAGAGGTCTCCTCCTCTCCAAAAACAAATTTACACGTAGATTAAAATCGTTAAAATACTAATTAAAGCTGTTTCACCTAAAAAAATCAATATTTCTCCGACGATGTTTGGTGACCACCGGACTTCCTGGAGGGGCTGTTAGCCGAGCTGCTGCTAACGTTTGCCCAGTTTATTTCTCTGATAACTTAAGATCCAGACGTCCAATGACTAAAATCCTTCTTCCGGCTAAAAGATATAGTTAAAAACGACCTAAATTTATCATGAAAATGTGGCTTAAAACTGAATGAAAGCCAATTTATAACAGTTTGTGTGGAACAACCACAACACCGATGTATTATCTTGTATGTGTGTAAGTTACTCTTTGGTAGACGCCATTGTAGCGGACAAACACAGCGCCGCCGTATGCATCTGGTGCGTGTTTACTCTTTGGTAGAGGAGGTATGACATCATTGACATGCGACCAAATGTAACGGTCCGTTACTTTGATTAAATTACAGATTTGTCTGTTGTTTGTAGTTGTTTTTAGACATTTTAATGTGGAATAATTACATGTTACACCTTTAACTTTCCAGAATTGTGAAATCCTGTCTCGGTTTTGGCGTCTGATAAAGCTTCAAACTCTTGAATCTGTTATTCAAAGTGGATTTTCTGGATTGTGTTCTGTTGTCTCGATACCTGAAGCAATTCTTTTTGTCACAGGGTTGTTTTCAATCTGAACGCCCTGCTAATAGCCTGCAGTCTCTTATTAATCTACCGACTAAAAGATTTTTATTTATAAAACATAAGTTTAGTGCAGTTTAAGTGTTGGAAGAAATAAATAAATAAAAGGAAAACCTCAGTGTGAAATATTGAAAGCAAACGCATCTGAAGTTTAAGATAAAATGCTGCTCAACAAACTCGTTTTTTTTTTATAAAAATCCACCTCAGCCCTCCCTCAGAACTGTCAACGGCTGAGGTCAAAGTTCAGCTCTCAGATATTTGTGTGTGTGTGTGTGTGTGTGTGTGTGTGTGTGTGTGTGTGTGTGAGCAGGTGGAGCTGCATTCCAAACTTTCAGCCTGAACTGTTATTGTGAAGCAGAGACACAACACTGTCATTCAGACCAGAATAAATAAAAAGACTCTTTCTCACACACACACACATCATATTATTATACTACTGTACTATTATACATGTACCTGCATGTTGGCAGTTTTAATGTTTTCTACAGACTAAGAGCTTCGTTTTCTCTGAAGTGGTTTAAGAGTCTTATTTAAAGGTTATTAGGATTCATTTTCTGGGCACTGTGAACAATAACTGTCGAGACATTTCACCCAAAAACAAAAATGTCGACCTCACCAAAGGCAGAGCGAGGCTAACGATGTTTAAGATCTTAGAAACATTATGTTTTCAATCAGCATTTTATAGGAAGGAAGTTGTGTGGACCAGACTACCGTAGATATCAATATCTTCTCTTTTGGAAGCACAGACTGTATAAAAATATGGACGTAGTTACCATGACGTCACTCGTTGGTTTCTGAAGAGCGGTTTTGAAGCTCAAAGTGAGCCGCTCCGGCCGTCGCCATCTTGGCAGTGCGTGACGCTGCCTAACTCCCAGCCAATCAAAAATGGGCAAAGAGGCGGGCCGAATGGCTGAAACAAGCCACCTAGCGGCTGGCGGACCTGTCACTCAAAGCAGCCATGTCCTTCATTATGCAGAACTTTACGGCTTAATAAAACCTTAAACGGGTGAGTTATAAAAAATTCACCCCCTGTACAGTTGTCATGAAAGAGGAAATTAGCTACAGAGACCAAAACTGTTGTTTGTACCAGGCTGTAAACATGTTTATTTCTGCTGTAAAGTTGGACATTTTAACATGGGGGTCTATGGGGATTGACTCGCTTTTGGAGCCTCAAGTGGCCGTTCAAGGAACTGCAGTTTTTGGCACTTCCTCATTGGCTTCATTTTTCAGCCCCGGAGGTTGCTGCTTGGTTGGAAGGTTTTTGTGATGTTATTGTTTTATTTTTGCTTTTCTCTGACAGGATGTTTATCACTCCCACCGCCCTAAAGAGAAACTTCACCTGGACAGCAACAACAATGAGAACTCTGTCCCCAAAGACTTCGACACCATCGACAGCAACAGCAACCTGGGAGCGCGATCCCAACGCCAACGTGTGCCGGTCGCAAACGCCAAACACAAACTGGATAAAGTCCAAGCACAAGGTATGCTGGGAAAATCTGCAAACGAAGTCCTCAAGCACCCTCCCATCCAACCCAGAGGGACGGGACACAATCACAACCGCACCCACATCCGTAAACCCCACCCGCAGCTGCCCACCGTCCCGGCGCCGGCTCAGGGCTCCAATCAGGATCCGCCGTTCTACCCGTCGAAGAAGGCCGCCACGGCGCTGCCGCCCAGGCTGGAGCCCAGGAAGGAGCAGCCTCAGTGCGAGATTAACGGGAAGGAAGCCATCTCTGCTCTGTCCAGAGCAAAGACCCGCGAGTGTCGGCAGCAGATAGTGGAGGTCTACTGCAAACACAAAGACCGGGCGCTGATGCCCGAGAAAGTGCCGCGCTACTGCCCCGTCGAAGGTGAGATCAATACACACAATACACAGATAGAGATGATAAACATGACGTCATTTATGGACAAAACTTTGTGTCAAGTATCAAATTGGTTTCTCATAATGAAGAGAACATGTTTTTCCTTACTACGATACAGTTTTCTGATAATATCTTTGTGACAAACATGGGTTCGGTGTCTCCGATAGCGACGCGGAGTGGACGACATCCATCAGAGAGTCTTTATGCTGATAAAAACCACAACTCTGCTGCTTTTGAAACCTGCTTCTCGCTTCATTTGTGGTGTTAAAGCAAAACAGAGCAACTGCAGGATTTCTTAATAACAGATATATTTGATTTTAGAATTCAAACTGCATCTTATGGACATGAACCATCAAGATAAATGAGCTGTATAAGCGGCGTGTATACTGTATGTAACCATGGAAACAGGCATGCACATCAGCACGTAACAATCAGGAAGTGAAAAGCAGTTAAAACAGCACTTTGCTGTGCTCGTGTCAGTCCTCGTGAACACTGAGTGAAATGTAGTGACCACATCATAATTATCCATATATATATTTATATATATGGATAATTATGTATAAATAAATATGGATATTTATAACTAAATGTATAGATTATACTATAATAATAATAATTTCTTCATGAGACAGACAATTAATCTGCAACTGTTTTGATAAACGATGAATCATTTCAGCCTCTCAGATGTGACGATCTTCAGTTTTTCTTCATCATATACGACGTTAAACTGAACATCTATCAATAATCAAGCAAAATATAAAACATCACTGTGGCCTTGTGAACACCAAGCACACTAACTACATGATTAATATAGAAAATAATTGGCAGATTAATCAGTAATGAAAATAATCTAAGTAGTTGCAGCTCTATGATTGATTTATTTTGTGTCTTTTTCCTCAAATTAAATTTCAAATTTCTTATAAAAAAATGACTCAAAACGATGACTTGATTATTCAAATAGTTGGTGATTAATTTTCTGTCGATTTGGCTAAAAAGGAAGATGAATCTTCTTCTTCTAGCTTCTCAACTTTAAAGCATCTCCAACGTTTCTTTGACGCTGCTGCAGTAAAACTGAATATCTTTGGGTTTTGGACTGTTGGTCACCTCAGACTGTAGAGGAGCGTTTAGGTTAAATTCATAGAAAAAGGGCTGATCTTACATGATGATATATGATATTTCCAAGTTCCAGGCAGCCTGTAGTTATGGGAGTATTCCAGAGTATGAGCACGCAGAGTTAGCTTACATGTATTAACCTATGATTTAAGGACTTTTCTTGTGAACATGACCGATGACTGAGCCAGACGACAAATGAAAGGGTGACAGGCTGGAAGACAGAAAGTCAAGGAATGGGGCAGCGGCTGCTTTAAAGTGGCAAGATTGCATTTTTTTTTCTTCTTTTTCTTCCAAATTTACCCTTTTTTTTAGAAACATTTTGAACTTGGCACGTGCCACAAGCCGTGGAGAGGCATCCTGTTGGCTGCCAGCTCTATTTTCAAGAACTGAAAGCATGAATGGACAGAGTGAGGCAGCTCGCCACGAGGATGATACTCCTCCTCAGCGTAATTACACCCTAATTAAACAAGCAGTTTGTAGTCTTATTTTTGGAATGGCTGACTAATGATTTACTTGTAGTCGTGCTCTCAGAACCACCCTGAGCCGTTTGAGGTTTAATTTATATGATTATAGGTTGCTTTGATGATACACTAGTCATTATATCCGCAGACTGAAGCAGAAACAGATGATTTGGTTCGTGTTGAGTTTGACTGACGTGTGCTCCGGCTTCACAAGAGGGTTTCTGAAGTAAACTTGGGTGTTTCTGAGCTCATGCAGGCCCCCCCCCCCGTCTCCTTGCCTGAGCCGCTAGATTACAGTTATTTCTCCTCAAACTCCCAATCCCAGCATGCCCCACGGCCCGGGACGGTCACTAATTAGGCCAAGCAGGCCTCAACCGGCGCCCTCTTTTAGAGCTAGCATGATGATGGAGAGGCATTAGGCTGTCAGAGGGTTTTTTGTATATACAAGAGGCAGATTTAGCTCTTAGACCGACCACAGGGGGAAGATTTCCAGGAAAGACAGAAGTGAAGATGAAGGACGAGAGCGGAGAGTGTGACGCTGTCTTTCACCTGATGAGCCGGAGAGAATCATGAGGAGCTGAACCTTCCTGAGACACACACACACACACACACACACACACACACACACACACACACACACACACACACACACACACACTAGGGATGTGCCCGAATACAAATACATTATTCGGCAAAGCATAAATTATGGGCAATATTTGTTTCATACAAATATTTTAAAAAATATTTGTTAGTTAGAGGTCAGTCGTCTATGATCTGGGAGACTCCAGAGACCTGGTGTGGGGACCTCCTTTATTTATGAACACTTATTGTAACGCGTAATAAAAAACAAAAACAGGATTTTTAAGCCTCTTTCCACTTTCATTCGAATACAAATACAAATAATTCTGCTGCCTCAACAGATACAAATACTGGACCCTCTGCACATCTCTAACACACACACATACACACAGAGCGATAAATGACTTTAAATAATAACAGGAAGTGAGGAAACACCAGATAAAAGATTAGAAATAGATAAAAACTCAATGAAGAAAAAACGTCCATATAAGGTGACCTGTTCTTCTCTGTTTCACTTAGAAAAATATTCCCAGAAAGATTGAAAAGAAGAATCAGAAACCAGCAGACACATTGATCAGCGTCAGTCGTCGTATTAGAGGAGCTGAAACTGTCAAAAAACATGAATCCATCAGAGCAGCTGTGACAGAAATAAAGAAGTTAGACACTAAAAAAAACGTCTTTCTAAAGCAAAAACGCACCAATGATTAATACGAGAGGCGTCATGTGACCATCAGAGATATTAGAGAGAATATTACAGCTGATGCTACACTGTCAACATGATGCTGTTTATTACTGACAGAAACATCTGCACTTTGAAAAAAAGATGACGATGATATGGTGACCAGAATATTAATTTTAGTTGATTTCGGTATCACATGTAAACTTTGATTTAATTCAGATTAAGACATTATGATTTCAGGGGTTTTTTTTGTCTGTTCATGACTCGTATGTCAGCTTAAATCACTCATATGTGACTCTTAAGAACAAATCTGTTGGTTCGAGTGCTTCTTGCATGAGGCCTGTTGACTAACAGCAACCCCCCCCTTGGAAGTTTTCATGTTGGAGAGACTGTGTGTTCATATTGCTGGCTGGTGCTTCAGCAGGTGCGTCTTTATGGGAGAAAGCAACTCTTAAAAAACAAAAAAAAAACCTGCATGACATCTCAGCTGCAGTTTGCTAGAAAGCACGAGTGACTCTGAAGTCAGCTGGAAGAGGTTTCTGTCATTTAACAAGACCAAAACGCAGCTTTTTTTTTTTTTTTTTTTTTTGGCCTGCAGACTAAAAAGCGTGGTGGTGGCTGCAGCATCATGCTACGGGGATGTTCCTCTGCCGCTGGCGCTGAGAGGCTTGTGAGGGTAGAAGGAGAAATGAATGCAGAGAAATGAATGCAGGACATGTGAGAAACCTTGTCACTTGGGCCAAAGCCACACAAGAATGAGGAGTCCAGATCTCAGTACGATCCAGAGTTTGTGACAGAGCTTGAGCAGTTTTTTTGCAAAGAAGAACGAGGGAAAAATTTACCAGAGGTGCAAAGACGTGTCCACACCGACTCGAGGCTGCTGCCAAAACTGTAGGATATATATTAAACACTGACTGAGAGGAGGTGAAGACTTCTGCAAACAAGTATTCTGTCTAGAATTTGTCAAAAAAAGCCTAATTAAATCTCCTTTTATTCAATGTTGAAAAACAATAAAACATAAAAACTTGCAGGGGGTGATGAACACTTACTTCACTACATGAAAGCATGAATTAAGAATCACTTTGAAGGATGCTTTGTGTCTCATCAGCTGATACCTTCGTCTCCTCCTCCGTGCAGGTAAGACTACTAATGTGAACGTACCTTGGGATGAGGAGCCCTCCTCGGATTCCGCCGCTCGCCCGGCGCCGGTGCGGATCGCCTTCGTCCTCGTCATCCACGGCCGAGCCTCGCGTCAGTTCCGGCGTCTCTTCAAAGCCATCTACCACACCTCCCACTACTACTACATCCACGTAGACCAGGTCAGACTTTAAATCTGCTGGGATGAGTTTCCGTTTCATTTCCATCATGTTCATGTTAGCTGTTTTCTGTTTTACTTTTAAAGAACATGAACATGTGTCATTTTTTGGCCATTATTCTGTTGCAGTTTCCTGGATCTTACACAGGAAGAGCACTGATTGGTTCCTTGATGTGCTATAATGTTAGCTGTTAGCTCTCAGTGGGATCAGCAGTACCAGCAGTTCTTTCACACGATTCGATAAAGGCTGAGAAGATAAATGTACGATATAACCTTCCCGCTCATTGTGTTTCCCTCTCAGAGGTCCAATTACCTCCACCGAGAGGTGTCGCTGCTGGCCAGCCAGTACCCGAACGTTCGGGTGACTTCCTGGCGGATGTCCACCATCTGGGGCGGGGCCAGCCTGTTGACCATGTACCTGCGCAGCATGGAAGACCTTCTCAAAATGTCCGACTGGTCCTGGGACTTCTTCATCAACCTCAGCGCTGCGGACTACCCCATCAGGTGAGAGACTGGGTCAGACAAGAGGAAGCAGGAAGTAAAGTTTAAACTGAGCAAATATTCCAGGTGAGATGTGTTTGATGTTGGTTGTTGGGAGAGCAGCTTTACAGAAGCTAAACGTGAGGAGCAGCTGTTGTTTCTAGAAGCCTAACAGGTAAAACTGTATCGGCCTAAATTTAACAAAAAGATGAAAAAGAGCTTTTTAAAGATACAACATACTTTCACACTGTTGGGAGATTCTGTTAATCCAAGCAGAAGAGAGTCTTCATGCTTCCATTAAAGCAGAACGTAACAGACACTCTCTCTCTCCTGTCAGGCTGCTGGAAGCATCAATAACAATCTTTTGTCCAGCAGATATCATGTTTCTCTTTGTTGCATCATCTGTAGCAGCAGTAAGTTTTGGCTACTTGACAGATTTGTATTGTGTGTGTTCAGAAGCTGCTGCAGGTTAAACCGAGTGAACCGAACACTCTTAACAGACTCACTAAAAAACACACTGAAGAAACCTGCTAGCCTAGCAACATTAAGGCTATAAAACAACCCATAATGCAACACTCTTCGCTCTGTAGGAGCCTGTGCTACAGCTGTACTGTCTCCATTCAGAGAGAAGATCTGATGTTGTGATTATTTAATTGTCTCGTCTATGAACTCTCAGGATAAAACATCATCTTTAACAGAATTTCTCAGGTTTTGTTCTTTTGCTTAAAGACAAAAAAAGGCAGAAATTGTCTCTGAAACGGACGCAGCTGAAAGGTTTTGTTTTATGTCCCTGTGGAAGAATGTAGGAGATTAACCAATGATGTCAACGTTCCTGCCAAAGCCACATTGATTTATTAAAACACTGTGTCAGCTAATGGCCACTAACCAGTGTCCTGGCAGCCCGGCGGGCCTTGTTTGGTTTGTTTAAGGTCTTATGGATCAGGTTACGTGGCCGATAGACCACAAGTGCATTGAGTGTGAATGGATCGGGGGGGGAGTCTATAGCTTTGAAGCAGAGCCCTTTTTAATGGCTGTCTTGCTGCTTGGGGATTTGAGGGAAGCAGTATTTGTTGAGGAAAGAGCTCGGCTCGGTGATCAGCGGAGAGATATCGACCGATGGTTCACAGTAAAGAAACGAGGTTACATACAGAGGTTCGTGTTTGGCTCGTCGGCCTGTTTTAAACGGTGCAGAGATGTTGAGGATGACGTCCAGCAGGTATCCAGCAGCTCTGGGCTCAAAACGGATCCACGTGCACATGTAGGGCTGCAACTATTATTTCCATTATCGATTTATTTGTAGATTATTTTCTGGATTAGTTGATCGGTTTAAAATGTTCATCACTGTTTCCCAAAGCCCAAGATGACGTCATCAAATGTCCACAAGATATTTTTATTTAGTAATCGATTAATGGACTAAGACTATTAAATAAATAACACACAGACAGACAGACATTACATAGTGTTACAGCAAGAAGAACACGTTTTCATTTGGGCTCCTTTAACCCTCCTGTTGTCTTCGGGTCAAATTTGACCCGTTTTCAAATGTTTTTATATCAGAAATATGGATTTCTTTCATCTAATTGCCTGAAAATCACATGGATGGTTCCATACCACACACTTAACAAGTAAAAGTAATGATCACTACTTTCATTGAATTTTGGGTGTTTTTATTAAAATTTATAGCATCTGTAGACGTTTGTCCTCCAGAGTAAAAACTGACCCGGGAGGACAAAAGTTGCACAGTCAACAGGAGGGTTAAAACAACCATCGCAACCAAACCAAAGATGAAACTTTAGCAGATGTTGAGCTTTGAGTTTTCATATTTCCTGCAGCTCTACAGGGGTTAAACTGGGTGTTTGGTTTAGAGCTGAACGTATTCATCGATTGGCAGGAAATTAATCGGCAACTATTACGATAATCAAATAATCGTTTTTTTAAGAAAGAATTCCAAATAGTGTTTTGTTTCCTACTTTTCTTTGTCAAACATGAACTGAAACTCTTCGGGTTTTGGACTGTCGGTGACGTCACTTTGGGCTTTTTTCACTATTTTCTAACAATTTAAACACGAAACAGTCGACAGAGTGATCGGCAGATTAATCAATGATGAAAACAATCGTTAGTTACATCACTAAACCTCTGTGAGCAGCTTGTGTTGCTGCCTTGTTGAAATACGTTACTCATCCTGAACTCTTTCCCCAAACTAAACCAGACTAACGTTTAATCCGAACCAGCGTCTGAGGAGGTTCAGACGATGAAATGTTTGTATCTTCAGGGTTTTTCTTCATCTCTCTATTCTTGCTTCTTACTCTTCATCGCTCTTCATAAGGATGGAAAAAAACAAACACACTGATCTTCTGCTGTCCTCTTCATCAGAGCGACTGTTTGAACACGCTTCCAGCTAAAATCCATAGCAGAGCCGCAGCGTTAGCACAGCGCCGTCAATACATGACGTCACCGAGCCACAACATGGAGACTGAGTCAATGCATCTGTGTGTGTGTGTGTGTGTGTGTGTGTGTGTGTGCGCGTGTGCGTGTGCGTGTGTGTGTGTGTTAGTATTAGCTGTCAAGAGAAGGTCACAAAAACTTTTAAATGTCATAAACAGAACATCAACTGGATGATAATTCAATATCTGACAGGACGACGGACAATTTGTCAAACATTGATTCTTTATTTTCAGCTAAATGTGACTTTTTTTTTTTTTTTTTTGGCTTTTGAGCCTTAAAAATGAAGCAATATCCTCTTGTGACAGGTTGCAAGAAGATCAACTAAAAAGTGATTTCATGTTGTTTAATTCAGTTTTTAGAGGAAATCTGTTCAGTGTTTCACAATAAAAAAAAAAGGAGAATCGGAGAAAAGCTGTAATTTCTGTCGCAGAAATATGTTTTTTTTTCTTCTTTTCTACCTTATTAATCATCTCACGACCCGTCAGATTTGTCTCGCAACCGCTGAGCTAAAAGAAAAGAGAAGATTCGTACTTTTACCTGAAAGCTGTAAAGACATTTATGAGTTAAATCATCCGTGGTATCAAAGCCTGCAGAACATAAGACGTTTCAGTTTTCTATTTCTGGAGGTGAAAATGTGAAACGTAGAGTCTGCAGCTCAGCTCTGACAGTCTGAAAGGTCATAATTTGCAGGGAGAAAAAAAAAAGTCTTTAGATGAGAAACATTTTATGTGATACTTTAAACTTCTAGAAATTCAGCTGAAAAATGCTGTTATTCCCTACGTCCACCTCGTAGTTCATTCTTTAAAAACATCATGCAGAAACATGAGTTTATGGCATTTGTGTGAAATCTTTAATATCTCCAGTAGACAGTAATCTTTTATATTCACAGTATATAAATGGTGTTGCTGCTGAGAAACGAGCTACAAAATACAGATTAGAATGATGGAAAGTGACTGCAAACAATCAATGCGGCTTTTCTCTTGTTGTTTGCTGATATATACAAAAAAAAAGTTCAAATGAAATGTAAATAATAGGTTAAACTTTTATAATCCCCCCAAAACATGTCATCAAGAAGCTCTGTTTCTGCACCGCAGTAAGTCATTTGATAATTAGCTTTTATTTTGAAGTTTGCAATTAAGAATAAAAGAAGTTTCTCAGTTTGATGAATTCAGGTAGATGCACAACCAGCAGCAGCTCCAGTCAGACACGACGCCTGCGCTTCGTCTCAACCACTGTAATCAAATGTAATCAGAGCGACGCGTGCGTCTGTCTGCCGTCCCGTCTCCTCGTTAGGACCGACACCAGAGCTGAGCCGTGTCGTGTCGTGTCGTGTCGTGCCGTGCGGCGTGTTCACACAGCCGCTGCCTCGGCTTCAGGGCCCGCACGCTGCAGATTAACCGTTTCCTCTCCAGCTTGGAAGAGGAAGCTTAAATAAACTCGGTCCAGCTGTGACACGGAGCGGCTCTAAATGGAAGAGAGACACGTTGCATCCTGGGTAGATGTGTATCAACAACCCTCCTTTTAAACACTGTTTAGATAATGTGCGTGAGTCCATTTTATGTCTTTCTTCTTCTTCATGTGGCCAAACACAGACGACGGCACATTAAAGTCTGCGGTTCTTTTTGCGTCTTGCGTCAGAGCCGGAGGTCTCATGTTGCACAGTGTCAATATGGATGAAGTAGATAAACACTCAATAAAAGTCAATAAAAGTCTTTGTTGATATTTCTGCTTTGTTGTGTGGATCTAAACGTGATTGTGTGAGATCAGATATGATTATTGATCGGCCATGCAAACAGCTCTGACAAGACAAACAACTACGACCCGCGAGGGAAGGGTCATGTGACCGACGGAGACGGTCGAAGGTGATAGGAGGCTCGGTAGATAATCTAAAATAACATTTATGGTCCCCGGAGGGAAATTTGTCTGCTTATGTCAATCATAACCACACACACACCACACAACGTCTGAAAAACAGCCGTCAAACATCTGGTGCAAAAGAACAAATCATACAAAGATAAAAGACGGACAGAATAAATAAATAAATAAATAAATCCAACCAGCAGCAGAGATATTGTACACGCTTGTGTAGTTGTAACTCGGTCAAAGAACAACAACACGACTGCTGCTGGAAAACGAGTAAAACTGCCGTAAAGAGAAACACGTCAGTCAGTCTGAGCGCCGTCAGCCGGCGGCGTGTTTTCCTGTGATGTCACATCTCCAGCTTGATCGATCAGATCAGGGTTTAGATAATCTGTGATGATTATTGGCTGAGTCGTGGATGATTGACGGCTGTCGTCTGTCTCTCCTCAGGACCAATGAACAGCTGGTGTCTTTTCTGTCCAAATACCCCAACATGAACTTCATCAAGTCTCACGGCAGAGACAACGCACGGTAGGAGAGTCCCTTTTTCCTCTGATGATGATGATGATGATGATGATGATGATGATGGCTTATTCTCTCCAGTTTGGAAGTAGTATTAGTTTTTGCAGTTATTGTAGTTAAATGATTGGTTCTCAGCCCTCTAGATTATTTTGATACTGCAAAAAATGCAAAAAATAAACTTGAGATATTCAAAAATGTTCAATTTAAAGGGTTTCAATCCAAAAAAAGTTTGCTCTAAATGTGAAACATGGAAGTTAAATTATCCAGAAACTGATGTCGTTGCAGCTGAAAACATCAGCTTGTGTGGTTTTGGTGTGAAAGGAAACTAAATACCAGACACACAGATTCTTTTACAGTCCAACTGCCTTTAATGAACCACTGAAGCGTATGAATACAGACTCCAAGAGAAACACACCGAACAGTTCACACAAACACCTCCAGTACAGTCACACTTCTCTGTCTGCAGACGCCTGTTTCCTGCAAGATAATCGATAATATTTCCATACACGGAGTCAGTCATGTCCAGTTCTTGTATTTACTTCCCTTTTCCAACGATGGTTTCTGTAGAATCGGGGTCACCACGTGTCAAACACTTCAGATAACCTTTTCTATTTCTCCTTTCCTAACGGACGAGACACTAACAAGGTTCAAGACATCCGACCTAAAACAGAACAGTGTGGTTACAACATGTGAAAGGTCAAAGCTGATCACATGTCTACACTGGATCATCAAACAGTTCACTTCTAATGTCATTTTTCCCTCCACACTCATTAAGCTTATCTCTTTTTTTTTCTCTTTTTTTTAGATTTAGTATAATAATAATTCTATATTAGCAGAACTCCTTTTATACATACAATTGATTCCAAATATACAGACCAGTCCTCATACATGTACGGAGGATTTATGAAGACAAATAAAGAAAAACAAAAGTAAAGTTAAAAACTGAGTGTGAACGGAAGCTGTAGATGTTGTAGATGGTGTGTTTATATAAGAGAAGAAGAACGGTGGAGGACTAAAAAAAAGAAACTAAATAAATTATAATAATAATAGAAAAAAAATCTAGATCAAAATGTTTTAGTCTGTGAAGTCAAAAAAATTAAACTGTTAAAAAAAAGAAAAAGAAAAGCTTCTTGATTATCAACTTAAGTGACTTTAAAAACTGTAAAACTATTTTACAATCATTAAAAATGACTGATGTACAACTCTAGATTTATAATATTTAAATCTGTTTATGTCACAGATGATTCATCTGCTGCCTGTTATATGTTCTGGTTGTAGCTGCAGTTTGTTGGAGCTGCAGTATATTTAGATTTATTGGTTCAAATACGTCGTCAGGACGTCTTTCTCTCAGAGTAAAAGTACGCCTGACTTCTCACATAAACTAATATTATATAATTTTGGTTTAGTCTTCATTGAGTTTCTCGTGTAATTTAGTTGCATCCAGTGAAATTAAATGTATTTTTAGGTTTAGACACAGATTTAGTCTTGAAGTTCCATTAACTGCACAGTCATCAGGTTTTAACAGCTTTACTTTAGTTGTTTTAGTTTGTTTTTTGTTCATTATTCATTTTAGATAATTAACTGTTTTTCTCTCTATAGTTCAGCTGTAAATGTGTCTCTTTAAATGATTTTAATCATTCCCAACTGTCGTCTCAGTTTCATCCGTAAACAGGGTCTGGACCGTCTCTTCTACGAGTGTGACACCCACATGTGGCGCCTCGGGGACAGAAAGATCCCAGAGGGCATCGCGGTGGACGGAGGCTCCGATTGGTTCCTGCTCAACCGGGTCTTTGTGGATTATGTGGTGAACTCCCGAGACGAGCTGGTCAGCAGCATGAAGCGCTTCTACGCCTACACACTGCTGCCTGCCGAGGTGACACACACACGCAGGAACACACACAGACACACACTCACACACACACACACACATACACACACACAGGAACACACACGCAGGAACACACACAGACACACACTCACACACACACATACACACACACACACACATCCTCACACACACACACACACACACACACACACACACACATACACACATACACATACACATACACACACACATACTCACACACACACACACACACACACACACTCACACACACACACACTTCAGTAACCCTTCAGTCGCTCCATAAAGATGCAGAGAAAGTCTTGTTTCCACTTTAGTAAGAAAATAGCCAAATATAAATAAAATGCAGATATCAGATGTTTGCAGCTTCTGTCTCCAAGATGAAAACATTAATATCAACTGTAAAATCCAAGATAATCAATAGTTTTATTTATCTCTGGACCAGAAACAGGTTTATTTACTGTATAAAGGGTCAAAAACAGATATTTAGCATCAATAAAACAACACAACTGAACTCGGTTTATTTCTTGCTCAAGCATTTTTTAAATAGAACAAGTAAATATAGATTAGAGCTGATACAATTGGTCAAATAATTGATCCGAATGATCTGATCAGCAAACATTTACTACACACTTGTCATTCTAAATGTATCCAGAGAAAAATAAATAAGATGAGACTCATTCATAAAGCACTTTTCAAAGCTAAAAATCATAAAAGGCTTCACATTGAAAACATCAAACACACGTGATAGTAACAACAAAATACAAAACATAAATATTAATGTTTAATAGACTTATACACCTGTCTGATACAACAGCTCTGACATAAATTCTACTTTTATGAAGCTTATATATTTTTAGTTTTTGTTGACGTTGTCAGAAAGCTGATAATTCTTTATTGTTGAGGTCATAGTGGGTGATGCTGGACTGGAGTGTATTATATCGAAAGTTGTTCTGAATATTTTGTCCATCTCATGTCAGCGGCGCCCAGAATGAGTCTGACGTTTCTGTACAACTAAAATATGAAATGCATTCCCTCTCATCAGGGTGGCTCAGTGGTCCGCCAGCTAGCGGCTAAAAAAGGTTCGACTGTAACCAACCAACCAGTCACTGAGACTTCAAATTCATGCCCTATTAAAACAGAGCAACATACAAATAGACACACATATTGTAGCTGAAGCAGTGGTGGCAGCTGCAGCCACAGGGGTGATCTCCTCCTCCTCCTCCTCCTCCTCCTCCTCCTCCTCCTCCTCCTCCTCTCTCTCTCTCATTAAGAGCCAGTGGTGGTGGTGCTCTCTCTCCCACATCTGACAGCTCCACTGGCGATGACTCTGCAGGCTCAGGCTCGGTCACAAATCTAAGTTTGCTTTACAGAAACTTTTTTTTTTTTTTTTTTTTTTTTTTTTAGCAGGTAGCTCATTCTTTTTGTTAGCTAGCATGTTAGCTAGCTAGCCCGGTACCTATGTAACACACAGTAATCTAGCAAACACATAATTCATAATCATATTTTATTGGATGTCAGATTGTGATTTGATTTAAAGATCCAACATGTTAGAATAGATTTACCGTAATACCTGGCTTAGATGTTACCACTTTATTACCATAACACCTGAAAGTGGGAGGACAAAAACCTCTAGTTGTCCCTCCTGTTCCAGCACCAGTCCACCATCACCCACCAACACCTCAATCATAAACATAAAGTAGAATTATCACCTTTCTGACAATGTCAACAAATATAATTAGATTGCACAGGTGTTCCTAATAAAGTGCTCTCTGAGGGTTTGTTGGCCAGAACACAAATCATCTCCTAGCTACATGTGAGTCAGTGTGGGCTTCCCACCAGTCCAGAGGATAATGGTGGTGGTGGTGCACCAGGAGAATCAATCAGGAGACAAATGTGATTAAAACTTGTCTGTCTTTCTCGCCACCTGCAGTCATTTTTCCACACCGTGCTGGAGAACAGCGCCCACTGTGAGTCCATGGTAGACAACAACCTGCGGCTCACCAACTGGAACCGCAAACTGGGATGTAAATGCCAGTACAAGCACATTGTGGACTGGTGCGGCTGCTCGCCCAACGACTTCAAGCCCTCCGATCTGCCGCGCTTCCAGGTGAGAAATGACTCAAAAACATGTTTCTTCTTGTTCCTTCAGTTGGATGTTTGTTCTTCTTCTCTGTGCAGAATGATTGAAGTTTCTCACCTGTAATCTGAGTTTAACACATGTACCTACGAGCAGGATTTGTGACATCACAACTAGTTTGGAGACAATCGTGGTCCAGTATATCTGGTGTCCAGCAGGAAAGAGAAGAGAAGATATGGGTGTAATTTTAAAGCAGCTATATTCGATATTTTTTATAATAACAGTCTGATGTGTCAGTGTGTAATGTGTTGGTTGTGGCTCGTAGTGATGAACCTACAGAGAATTATCAGTGACTCTGCAGCTCCTCTCGGCTTTACGGAGCTTTATAGTGAGTTTCAGCTCATTGTTTATCTGTTCTGGTTCACTCTCAGCGCTCTCATAGCGTCGTTTTCAGAAAAAAAGCTGTAAAAAGCCGCTGTACACTACCTGCTCAGCACCAAACGGCAAACAGACACAGTTAACTGTAGACTAGCTGGTGAACATAGTGGAGCATTTAGCAGCTAAAGAGCCAGATATTTCCCTCAGGAGTTGGTAGAGAGCAGAAACAGAAGCTAAAAGAGAGTGAATATTGGACTTACATTCACCAGGTGGACAGAAACACGACTCCACATGAATGATAATGTTGCCCCGCAACTGCTGGATGTGGAAATAAGCTTCAACATATCGGCTGAAAAGCTGATGATATGTCAGTGTTGAGTTCACTACAAATGGATAAAACATCAGTTAATGTAGGTTTAAGAATTTTAACAATGTAATCAAACTGTCCGTATCAGAAAATAACAGTATGTTGGTCATGTATGATTTTTTTCTTTAAAAAACATGATTACTTGCTTTTCCAACCACACTTGGCTACATAAATAATGTTCATCTCATTTGAACCTCTCAGTAGTCACGAAGCTTTCCACAGCTGATCATTTTGTGGATTTTTTTTTTAATGTAATATAGCTCTATAAGCCTGGCAGAGGACAGACAGATTACAGTCATCACGCTAGTAACTCTGGACCTTCATGCAGTCTACTACCCAGCCTCTCCTCTCGGGGCCACGGTGGCCCAGGACCAGAATAGCTTCGTATTCACAAATTAGCAGTGCTGCTTTCACGTACAGAAGGCGGTCCTTGGCTCCCTGTAACGGCAGACCTAAAGACAGCGTCTGTGGTCGAGCTACCGATGGTTTCTATAAGGACAACTAATCTTGGAAACAGCTGTAAGCTGAGGCGGAGAGTATTTTTAGAGCTTTGTAGCGAGTTGCCGCTGAGGTTTCTAACGTTGTCATTACCATAATGCCGGGGTTGGCCTGCTAGAAAGGCGGCTCAGAGTCCTGGAAGACAGAGTTCAGGGTCGCACATGTACAGTATGTATAGTACAGTGCACACACTACTGTTACATTATTTAACCAGTGAGACTCTGTGAGATTAGGAATTAGATATAGAAACGATCAGCTGATTAATCTATATGATATCTATGATGAGATGATTGACAGAAAAGTATTTGACAACATTGATGATAATCGATTACTCATCTTTCGGTCAAATGACAAAATGTAAATGTAATTATTTGTTTTCATCTTCTCAGATGTGAGTATTCACTGCTTTCACTGTCTTGTTGTGCTACATATCACAACTTTTATACAACATTGTAATATAACTTCAGTATAAAGTCCAGAGGTTGTGATATGAAGCACAACAAGCTAGTGAAGCTGTAAAGGGTTCCTGCACATGCTCAGTAGCGTCTGCCGCACACAGAACTACTCTCCAGAGACTGAAAACATGATGCTGTTATTAGTCTTTGGAGCCGTTTCTAAACAAACTGACGTGACCAAACTCTTCATGATGAAGGAACATGTGACCCAGTGCAGCGGTGTGACTCACTGATGGGTTTTTAATAGTTTTTTTTTAATATATCAGGCTTTGGATACACACACAATAATTGTTAGTAGATCAGTTCATTGTTGTTGAGATTTGTTGACAATAAGAAAAAATATAGAAAATAACCAGCCTCCTTTAACTTGATGGTTGGAAGATACAACAGTTGTATAGAGGTTTAGAGGAGATCCGTAAACTGCAGAGATCAGTCAACGCTGTTTGACACTGACATGTAGAGCAGTTATCTTAGACCCTCGTCACAAGAACGTTCTTTGTTGTGGAACGTCTCCTGACCCCTAACGCTAACCTGAGAAACTCTCAAACCACAGAGCTTTACTGTTGCTTTACCATGACAACCAGCAGCTGCTGAGTTTTCATCAGCTGCGGCGTTACTGCATATGAAACGTTTATCAGAAACAATAATATCGTCGAGTAAGTTTGCACATAAAAGCAACCGGTGTTGAGGTGCATAACAATCAAAAACTAGAAGGTAAGAGAAATATAGAGTTAGCACAAAAGTCAGTGATCATAAGTAATATGAAGTGTTACAATAAAAATATGTTCCAGGAACGTGTTCAAGTAACTATGTTGGTGGGTTCACAGGTGTTGTTGCAGTTTATGACATTGTTATGTTAATATAACATGTCTGTGGGCAGGATGAGAGTCCGTGTCAGTGGGGGTCCCAGGCTAAGGAACTGTTCTTGTGTCATGAGGTTTTGGTTCTGATTGGCTGCAGCCTCTTGCCAGGAGGGACTGTTTATATTTAATTAATATAGTAATTTAAATATTTGGTACTTCTTCTACCTGAAACATAACTAATATAAGTGTCCCCTCAATTTAAAGTTGTGACATTATATTAAAAATATCAGCTGTAAACCACAGCTGTAGAAAGAGAAATGTTTCATATATGATTGTAAATTAAATGTTTTGCAGTTGAAAAGACAAAGTAATAAGAGAACATCACTTTGGGGAAAATGTGAGCAGCTGTTTTCACAATTTATCTAACTTTTTATAGACTAAATGTATAATCTGTCCATCAAAATATTATAAAAGATTAAGTTTCAGCTTTATAGTGAATGAAAAAGAAACCCAAACAGTCAAAAAAGAGACAGAATGAAGTCCAAATCAGCAGCTATTCAACCTGTTACATGCAGAACAGTGAAGGCGTTTTATATAAAGTCATTCCTGAACCTGTAACTAGTGGTTTCCTCTGTTGTCTTTAGCCGTGTAAGAGCTCAGAGCCAGCCTGCTCAGTCCTCATGGTCCTCATTAGTTCGGGGTTTCCTGGATCATTTCCTGGATCGCTGGTGCTGCCGTAGCCCACCGAGAGCCGGTTTGGTGGAGGTCACACCCTCCTGATGACATCATAAAGCACGCCCTTCCTTCCTCAAGGCTGCTGGGCCGCATGACAAGAGTGTGTGTGTGTGTGTGTGTGTGTGTGTGTGTGTGTACAGTCTTAACTCTTAACTCAGTTTGAATGTAGTAAAGGAGACTCTCAGATACACTTAATTTGAGTTTTTGTGTAAATGTAGAGACAGACAAAATGATGACGACACAACATCAGTAACACACAAAAACATAATTGTCTATGAAGTGAAAATAGACAATTCTGGGCTACCGTAGAAACATGGCGGTGCAACATGGAGGGCTTTATGGAAGAAGACCCGCTCCCTCTGTAGATATAAAGGCTCATTGTAAGGTAACAAAAACACAACGATTCTTATTTTCAGGTGATTATACACTAATTAAAACATACTTATGTCTGTTCTGCTAGATGCCACTAAATCCTACAAATTTCACCTTTAAGAACTCTAAGGAAGCTTTATCTGTGTCCACTCCACACCCGCATTAGCTCAAACACATCTTTGGCATTTCTATACCAACAATTATGTTATTTATCACCAAATATACAGCCTGTACCGATATCAGACCAAAGGAAAGCCTGTTGGGACGTGAGATGATGAGACCGATTTGTTTCCGTTTATTAACAGTTGACTTCAAATTAATTTTTAATGATCCGTTTGTTTCTCTACTGACTTTGTGACCTGCTCTCTGTGATCATATACAGCCAGCATATAGACGACAGTATGAACCAGAAGTTACGAGACAAAACTGGAAACGGATTCACTACAGCGGTGGTTTAGTGTGTCAGATGTGTGTTTCGAGGGATTTTTGTGGGGTTTTTTTCTGCTTGTTGTTGATCAGCAGAGATTGTCAGTTCCAGTTTTTTTTTGTCTCCAAAGAGCTATTTCAGGAAATACGAGGAGAGCCGGTCTCCTTTGATATGCTGTGTGTGTGTGTGACTGTTGCCAGGGAGTTTGCTGTCGTTGCCATGGCATCACAAGGTTTGGAGCTAGTAAGAGATGATGAAAACTCAAATCCTAGTTTTTCCTCTGTGTGCGCGTGCAGCATGTTGAGCTTGTATGTGAGACGTCTCGTACTGCAGCGACGGGTTTTAACACGTGTGTGAAACTACATGCAAGGTTATTTTTGGCTCAAACAGTGACCACAGGTCACACCAAACATGTAAAAGATAGTTCAGCAGAGCTTTCTCCCTCCTTCTACTGCCTCCCACCACAACACTGAGTGACAAGGTGCCCAGGAGCAAGGCATTACACCTGGTTTTAGATACAAACTTCATTTGAACTTTAAATGAGTCACGAGACTTTGACCTACAAATCTTGAATTTACATGTTTTTTCTATCTTTTATTGTTTTTGAGATATTAGAGTGTGAGTTTTAAAGTCTTTTCTTGCTCCTCCTGTGATTTTATAATGAGTGTGTATTGCGGAATGTTTCACAGCACTGAGGGAGTGACATCACCAGGAGCAGTTGGAGAGGAGGATTTTAGAGTACGCTTCTTGTGAAATCTCCTCATAAATCCCATGACTTTGGCCAAATCTTACATTAAAAATCATATTTTAGTAGGAAATTTCGTGGCGAATCCACTGATACAGGTTTGAAAGTGGTCAGACTTATAGTTTAGACATCAGTAGCCTCTGTTTGACACAAAGTTCATGTCTCCCCATTGTTTTACATTGTAAGGTGTGATGTGGCGCTGCAACTTCCAGGGCTTATAAAATCCAAACCGTTCGAGTTATTACAAAGTTTTTAACAACTTTTTTTCAGCACAGTGTCATAAGTCATCTATTAAAGTTTGAAGCTGATACCATTAACGCCCTCGGAGGAGATAGCGTTTGTTCGGGGGCCAAAATTGGGGCAAAGTCTTATTTTTAAAGGCTGATTGCAGACTTCCTGTTGGATTTAGGTCAGGGGTGTCATGATTAGTAGGTCTTGATGAGACGAATAATTGAGTTTTGGTTTGATCTCTCTACGACATTCCTGCGGGCCGTGGCGGCCATATCAGTGACATAGGTGGCACTAGAGAGCACATTTTGGCACTTTGGGGGTTAATTTTTACATTTTATCAAATATTTCACCAGACCTGATGTGCCTTCCAAATTTGGTGAGGTTTTGCGCATGTTTAGGGGGTCAAATTAAGGGTTTAAGTGGCGTAATAATAAAGAAAGAAACAAACAAACAAACACGAAAAACAATAGGGTCCTCGCCTTTTGGGCTCGGTCCCTAAAAAGCTCTTTTCTAGTCTGATCAACCACCCAGAGCTCTTAACAACACATGCCAGCATTCACTCATTCACACACACATTCATACACTGATAGCAGAGGCTGACATGCAAGCTGCCGACCCGCTCAGCTTCCTATCCAGAGCGCCCCGCAGTGTTTCTATGCTCACCCATTCACACCGAGCAAGGACACTTCAACATGCGGGCTGGAGGAGCCGGGGATCGAACCACTGACCTTCTGATTGGTGGATGACCCGCTCTACCACCAGCACTGACTCATCAGACATGTAGACATGTGGTCCAGCAGGTATATCGGATGTAAACACAGGATAGTGAATAATAACTGCGATTCATAAACCAGTCCAGGAAGAGTTTTACCCACCACAGCGACTGTTGATGGAAATGACTGGAAACTGCTCAAAATCACACATATGTATCTTATTGCAGGTGTTTATTTCCCACCGTGTTGTGATTTTAACCTGTTGATCTAGTTGTTGTTGTTGTTGTTTTTCTACTTTACAACTTATCTGTTTTATGATATCTTCTCTGTCTTCTATTTCCATTTTATCTTTCAATTTCCTTCTTCCAGTAAATTGCTTTGATTGATTGAATTTGATGTTACAAGACAATCAGTAAAGTATTAATCAATTAAACATTAATTTTGGGATCAAACAACCTGTGTAAGCACCACAATAAGAGAGGAGACATTCAGATATTATAGTTTGTGACTTGAATAGTGAAAATATTTGCTCCTATTACTTATTTAATATTTGTTATTATAATGTTTAGTGGGAATTATATACAGTATGTAATGTGTTGTTCTGTTTCTTTAAGTGATTACAGTCATTAGCCTCCTAACTATGTCATTGAAATTACTGAATGTAGCAGTACAGAAAGTAATGAGATAATTGCTGTTTGCTGCAGATTTATTTTCACATTTGGCTCTTTGCTTTGTATGAAGTGGAACTCAGGTTTCCCATCTGGAAAAACAGAAATAAGCGTCACCACAAGCTGCATCAGTGCTGCCAGTGTTTCCACTCATATTTATTACATTGCAGTTTATTTCTCTCTCTTAGAGCTTCTGTAAATGTAATGACTTACTTTTATTTTGTTTGGCTTTTCCTTTGTGGCTTATTTCTTCTTCTAACTGTAATCATCCCTCCTTGTCTCCTTCTGACTACAGCAAGTGTCCAGACCCACCTTCTTCGCCCGGAAGTTCGAGGCCAGCGTCAGCCAGGAGATCATCAGCCAGTTGGACTCCTACCTGTTTGGAGCGTACGCCTCAGGCACGCCGGGCCTCCAGGCCTACTGGGAAAACGCTTATGAGCAGGAGACGGACGGCCCCGCCAGCCTGTCGGACTCCTCGCTCAGCCACTACCACGCCTTCGCTCGTATGGGACTGAGCCGCGCCGCCGGCTCGCTGCAGGGCCATCCCAACGACAACAGCTGCAGGTACGAACATGGATGTATTAACAGAGCTGGATGGGGCGTGACAGACAGTCCTGCTGTTTTCTCAGAAACCAACAGCAGTACCAAAAAATAATACCATTTACCCCATTATGAGACCATACCGTAGGAGGCAAACAAGACACCTCGAAGAGCAGAAAAAGTTAGTTTTAACCCATTTAAAAATGGTTCTGGAAGGGACAAAAGAGGCTATTACAGGATCCTAAAAGGTCTTAGAATCACTTCTAGGGGTTGTTGAAGGGGCTCCAGGAGTTTGTGAAAGGGCTGCAGGGGTTCTTCATGAGGGTCCAATGGATTCATGGATGTTATCAAGGGATGTTTGGAAAGCTTCCAGGGGTTCTTGATGGGTTCACATGTGCTTAAATTGATTACAGTTTGAACAATATCACTGTAATGATACCAGTGTTACAGCGCATAAGACCCATCTCACCACTAAATCAACTAGAATCTGGCTCCCTGAGACATAACCTGTAATGTTGGTTGGGGAGATTATGCTTTCACACCCAAACCTGTTTGGTTCGGTTTGAACAAACGCTGGTGTGTTGGTCCGTTTGGTTCGGTTTGTTTAAGCTGGTTTGAAAGCTGTCAATCAAACTCTGGTGTGTAGTTTAGTCTGGTTGAATGGGACCCTGGTTTGTTCTCCACACAGGGACTGCTTAGAGAAAGTTGTCCAGTTACTGTTTGTCACTGTTTACGATTAATTACGTCTAGTTGCAGTTTCAACTATTCATTTTCATAACCCGCTCCTTGTGACACCAGAGAAAAAACGCGAGGAGTTGCTTGTTAGTCTACGGTCAATTCCAAGAGAGTCTTCGGTTACAGTGCTTTTGGGAAACATTAAGAAGGTTCACAAGATGGATTTTAAGATAATTTTAGCCTTAAGATGTTTTTGGGAAACAAGATCCAGAACTGAAAGACAACAATGCATCATGTTTTTCTTGGTCCGGACCAGATGAAGTGGAATACAGGCCTGAAAGTAAAGTCTGTACTAGAATTTGTCTTTATTAAAAACTACAATCGGCCTCATACAGGTATCAGTCCTCACTTAGTTATTGGATCTGTAAAGTTGCTTTTTGCTAAGAGAATGTGCACAGTTGGTGTAGAGAGACGAGGACTCTGGCAGATGAAATGTGTGTTTCCACTAAACTCACCACCACTGGTGTTTGTGTGTTCACCAGTCCAAATTAAATATGAAGATAACGCAAGCTTGTACTGAGGTACAATCAGGCTTCAGTTTCTGCACTGACTGGATTTTTCCAGCTGTGTGTGTGTGTGTGTGTGTGTGTGTGTGTGTGTGTGGGGTGGAGACCAACAGTAGGTACAAGGAGGTTCTTGTTGTTGGATTTCGGGTGGGGATTGGTGGCTAGAATGGGTGGGGGCAGCAGAGTGTGTGTGTGTGTGTGTGTGTGTGTGTGTGTGTGTGTGTGTGAAGGGGGGAGGAGGGGAGTTAAAATAAGACTAGTCTGTTCCCTCCAACCTATGATTTCAGTCAAACAGCATCTCAGAGCACGTCCACGCTTCTGTCCACATGAGTACTGCGAGTACTCGTTTCCTCACAGATTGAAATCTCTTCTTCCTCCCACTCGTTTGGTTTGGAAACAACAAAATTGTGCATTAAAGCCATAAATTAATAAGATGTTATATGGTTAACATTTTAACTGGAGCTGCAGCACTTAGTTGATCAACAGAATATTAAAGAACAGGTCTTTATTTTTCTCCTTGTCAACAAATCTCATGTTTGGATCCAAACCAACAATGAATGATCTACTAACAAGTATTGTGTGTGTATCAAAGCCTGATATATCTTATCAAAAACACATCAGTGAGTCACAGCGCTGCACTGGGTGACATGTTCCTTCATCATGAAGAGTTTGGTCACGTTAGTTTGATTAGAAACCGCTCCAAAGACTAATAACAGCATCACGTTTTCAGTCTCTGGAGAGTAGTTCTGTGTAAAAAACATCATGATTAAGCAAAATACAAAGAAAATAAAAGACAATAAGAAACACAAAATGAACAGATTTCAATCAGCAGACAATAATCATGTAAAAACAAATAATTACAATTATGAAAGATGAGAAAAAGAATAGATCAAGAATTAGATATGACATTTTCTTTTGAAAGGTGAAGATTATCGACAGATGTTGCTAAAAGATGATGAGAGAGAAAATGGCACAAACGAAGAAATAATTAATAACTGTACTTGAGTAAATGTGCTGAAATACTTTGCTGCATTGAGAAAAAAAAAAAAAGTCAAAATGTGAGAAATAAGATCATTGTGTGTGTTTCAGGTACGTGGCCATGAGCCACCCGGTGTCGGTCCACCTCTACTTCCTGTCCGACCAGTTCCAAGGATACCTGGTGCGTCACATGGCCACCAACAGAGCCTCCACCCAGCTGGAGAGCCTGGAGACCTGGGTGACACCCAGAGACCACTTCACCCTGGCCAGCCCCCCCTTCCCCAACAACCGCCTGCAGCACGTCCAGGTCAGACACACACACACACACACACACACACACACACACATTTAACTGACCAACATGGCCTTTTGAAATCAGTTACTTGTTTCAATAGAAGCTGTCACTAGTTGATATTATCCGAGCATATTTAAATGTCATGTGCATTATATTTAGTTTTTTGTGACAAAGTTTTTTCATCAGTTTTACACCGTTAACGCAGACCCTCACAAGCATTTATTACACTTTTTCATGTTTTTTTACGTTATTCAAAAAAATGTAACCCCTAAATTCCACCGGGTGCGTGTGCACCGCGTTCCGGCTCCGACGCGGCTGCCGGAGCTGATCGTGGCCATCTAGTCAATGTTTCTGATTCCACCGGGTGCGTCGCGGCGCATTTCAGAAGCGTCCCAGAAGCGGCTCTCCGCTCCACTGCGCTAAAGATAGGCGCCTCGTCTATTTTTTTTTTTTCAAGCAGCACAGAGCAGATGGAGCTGGGCAGGAAGTCAGACACAGAAACAGCATTGAGCATCCGGTCAATTTTCAAAATAAAACACTGTGCAGACTCCTGGTCGTATTTCAACAATAAACGCAATTAAAACAGACGAATAAAGAAACTATTTAACTACGTAGAAGCACAAAGATCAAGGAAAATGACCAAATCAATGAAAGCTGAGCAAGTTAACAAAATTGGACAGTTTAGTTGCCCTGCTACTGCAGTAATTACGGTAGCCTTAAGGCACTCTGTAAGCTTCGACTAGGCTGCTGTAATTACTGTAGTAGGAGTGCAACTGACTTTAAACGGCGGAAGGCTTCCCCGCGGTGACGACGCTCTGCTTCTGACACGCTCCCGGTGGAGTAGGGCGCTGTGCAGAGCACGGAGCAAAACCACGTCGGAGCCGGAACGTGGCACAGGCGCTCAGTGGGATCCCAAGGTTAATGTATGAACATGAGTTTTTAGAAGAGATTGAAAGGAATTCACACAGCAGCGGGATGAGTTTCAACAGGAAGTCTGTTCAGAGTTTGGGAGCCTTTAGTTTTAAGTTGTAGGATCTGAGGTTGAGTGTGTTTACGTCTGGATGCTGCTTTGAAAACAATAAGTAAAACCTAGAAATCAATTCTAAAATCAGCTGGAAGCCAATATTAAGTAAATATTTCCAGACACCCCTGCAGCTTGAGACTAGAACTGCAATGATTAGTCGATCAGTAGAGAACCTATTTTGATAAATCAAGAAATCGTTAAGTCATTTTTCAGACGGAACTGCTAATCCTTTCATTGTTGAATATTTTGGGTTTGAACAAATCGTTGTGGGCATTTCTTTGTGTTTGCTGATGTTTTATAGACCAAACGATTAATTGAAACAATAATCAGCAGATTAATCGATGATAAAAAAATCATTCTGAGTTGCAACCCGATTTGAGACCAGTAGAGAGATGCAGTCTGAGTCTCTTCCTGTCCTCCAGGTGGGGATGGACTGGGATCCTAAGGAGCGTCTCTTCAGGAACTGGGGTGGTTTGCTGGGACCGGAGGATGAGCCGGTGGCCGTGCAGCGCTGGAGCCGAGGCCAGAGCAACCTGACGGCCACCGTGGTGTGGATCGACCCCACCAACGTCATCGCGGCGACCTACGACATCCTGGTGGACGCCTCCGCCGAGGTCACCCACTACCGGCCACCGCTCACCTCGCCGCTGAGGCCCGGCGTGTGGACGCTGAGGGTGTTGCACCACTGGACCCCGCTGGGCCAGACCAGCTTCATCGTGGCTCCGCTGGAGTTCCACCGACAACAGCCGATACAGCAAGGTGAGCGAACCGAGCACGAGAAACCAGATTACCAGCAGACGTCATCAATTCATCAAGTCAGTTATTTTATTTTATTTGTAAAGCCCAATATCACAAATTATCCTCAGGGGGCTTCACAATCTGTACAGCAATATAACATCCTCTGTCCTTAAACCCTCGATTCAAATAAGGAAAAACTCCCTGAAAAACCCTCTAACGGAAAAAAATGGAATAAACCTCGTGAAGAGCAACAGAGGATCCCTCTCCTAGGACGACAGATGTGTTATAATAGAAATATAATATATATGAAGAATGTGATCAATAGGACACCGAGCAACCTTCAGGTGCCGCCAAAACAAAATATGAGCTCAGCCACATGACCTCTGTCACCATGGAGACCTGGGAGGAGGACAGACCACACACACACAGACACACACACACACACACACACACACTAGTGGAAACTCACGTCATCATCACGATACATGTAATTATATCACTGTTGAGCAGTTTTTCTGGAAATTCATATGAGGAAGTGGTGAAACTTTAACCTAGTTAACATTTATAAGAAATATATGAACGTTATGAAATAAACAGCAGATATAAATATAAACAGATAATGAATGACAATATAGTAAAACAAAATATGTCTTCATAGTAGAGGTAATAATTGCTGACAAATACAGTACATTAATAAACACTTATATATGCTTATATCTACATTATAACGTATTTAACGTCGCAGGTTGATTAAGTTGTATCTTTAACAGTAATCGATATTTTTCACCATTTTCTGACAAAGTGATTAATCGATAATGAAAATAATTGTTAAATACTTGCAGCCCTTTTTATAAACCATTTTTTAAATTTTATATACTGCTTATAAATGCTAAATTTGAAGAGTTATAGTAAAGAGGAAACAAAAAATTCTTACCACAATGTCCCTTCTTCTGGAGCTTTCAGCCACATTTCATGACGAGCCGATGATCAGCTCTACCGGTAAAGACAGACTGAAAAGTTCAAACTAACAAAGGATCGAGCGGCTTCACCTGTAAACTCCTGCTGACATATCGCAGTTATTTTGCGGATGTATCTTATTGCATCTTAAAGTCTGCTAAACATAGGCACAAAGTTGGAGTATCAACCTTCAAACTCTGCACTGCAAACACCTGTTGAAATGATATTCAAAAGCTTCAGAGGGGTGACTGTAGTTCATATGTCAATAGCACATCTAATACTTGAATTACACACACACACATACACACATACATATACTCACAGAGCAGAGGCCCTGCTGTCACAGCTGTCAACACCATGGATCCATATATTTATAGTGTCAGTATCCAGTCACTCTCACTCAGCAGCACACAGGGTCACCTCTTTTCGAATTAGCCTCCCCTGGGTTAGCGTTTGATTTGTTTGACCTTCCCAGTCCTCCGTGTGTGTGTGTGTGTTTGTCATAAGCTACTTTTGGTGACAAATTTCAAACACAAAGACCAGTTAATTGAGGACGGCTTGTCCAATTTGGGACAAATGCAGTGTCCCAAATCGGTAAAATGCTGATTTTTGGGTCAGTGGTTAAGGTTAGGTTTAGAGTAAGTCTCCAGGAAATGAATGTAGGTCTGAGTGTGTGTGTGTGTGTACACACAAGGGATAACTGTAAAGTAAAGCCCAGTGCAGGAATAGACAGTGAGGTTTTTATGGGCTGGTGCTGTAATGTGAAGGTGGTATCTGATGTCATTCATGCCTGATCTATGTGTGTGTTTTTCTGTGTGTGTGTGTGTGTGTGTGTGTGTGTGTGTGTGTGTGTGTGTGTGTGTGTGTGTGTGTGTGTGTGTGTGTGTGTGTGTGTGTGTGTGTGTGTGTGTGTGTGTGTGTGTGTGTGTGTGTGTGTGTGTGTGTTTGTGTATCTTTGTGAGACCAATCCGAGTTTTTAACCTTGGCAGTGAGGACATTTTGTCTGCTCTTCACACTGGGACAAACCTTCCAACGACTGTTTGAGGGTTTTAGTTTTAAAGTTAAGGTTAGATTGGGTTTATGTTCAGTTTAGGGTTAGGGGTCAGGGTTAGGGGTTGGGGGTCAGGGTTAGGAGTTGGGTTTAGGATTAGGGTTAGGGGTCAGGGTTAGGGGTAAGGGGGTAGGGGTTAGGGGTTGGAGTAAGGGTTAGGGGTTGGGGGGAAGGGTAAGGGTTAGGGGGTAAGGGTAAGGGTTAGGGGTCAGGGTTAGGAGTTGGGTTTAGGATTAGGGTTAGGGGTCAGGGTTAGGGGTTGGGGTAAGGGTTAGGGGGTAAGGTTTGGGATTAGGGTAAGGGTTAGGGGTTAGGGTAAGGGTTGGGATTAGGGTAAGGGTTAGGGGTTAGGGTAAGGTTTGGGATTAGGGTAAGGGTTAGGGGTTAGGGTAAGGGTTGGGATTAGGGTAAGGGTTAGGGGGTAAGGGTAAGGGTTAGGGGTCAGGGTTAGGAGTTGGGTTTAGGGTAAGGGGTTGGGGTAGGGGTTAGGGTAAGGGTTAGGGGGTAAGGGTTAGGGGTTGGGGTTGGGGTAAGGGTTAGGGTTAAGGGGTAAGGGTTGGGGTAAGGGTTAGGGGGTTAGGGTAAGGGTTGGGATTAGGGTAAGGGTTAGGGGTTGGGGTAAGGGTTAACATTGGGGTTATATTATTCTTATTGTCATCAAATCTCATGTTTGGATCCAAACCAACAATGAACTGATCTACTAACTAGTATTGTGTGTGTGAATCAAAGCCTGATATATCTTATTCCTCCGTTGTTGTTCCAGAAACTATTAAAAACCCATCAGTGAGTCACATCGCTGCACTGGGTGACATGTTGCTTCATAATGAAGAGTTTGGTCACGTTAGTTTGTTTAGAAACGGCTCCAAAGACTAATAACAGCATCATGTTTTCAGTCTCTGGAGAGTAGTTCTGTGTAAGGTAGATGCTACTGAGCATGTGCAGGAACCCTTTACTATTTACAGCTTCACTAGCTTGTTGTGCTTCATATCACAACCTCTTGACTTTATACTGACGTTTTTTTGAGAAGTTTACAACATAGTAGGGATTATTTTAATTATCGATTAATCTGCTAAATATTTATTAACTTGAAATGGAGTCATCATTTTATCTATAAAGTTAATGTCTGGGTTTTGGGGCTGCTGGTCGGACCAAACAAAAGACATTTAGTTTACTATCATAGAAGACAAAGAAAACATAAAATCCTCACAATTAATTGATTAATTGAGTGATTGTTGCAGCTCTAGTTTATAAACTGTGCATAAATGCCAGTCAGGGGAACTTAAAGTAAAGTGTTACCAAGCAACACTCTGGGTTTTTCACCAGATATATGAGGCAAAATGACCTGATTTTCTTTTTCCAACGTTCTCGGTTCTGGTTCTGTTTTTTGTTGAATGGCTGAAGAGCTTTAAGTGTGAAAAGAGCTTTTAAAACTTAAATTCTCTTTCTTTCCTCCCTTCATCTCCCTGCTCGTTATCCAGAAGCGTCTCTGCGGCTGCACGGCGGCCCGGCCAGGAACTCCTACATGGAGCAGAGTTTCCACGGTCTCAACCCGGTGCTGCAGCTGCCGGTGAGCCTGGGCGCCGTGGAGGAGGCCGAGGCCAACGCCAGCCTGACTGGGGCGCCGCTGCGTCGCTGGCTGGACCGTCTGCTGGAGGGCCACTGGTCCGCCGCGGACGTGTGCTCGACGGGCCCCAGCGCCTGTCCGGTCATGCAGCGATGCCGCCTCACCGCCTGGAGCTCCGCCAGCCCCGATCCCAAGTCTGAACTGACCCCGCCCAGAGAGAACGGACGGATCAGGTAGCAGACGGACGGACTGAGGGAGGAGAGGAACACATGAAGGAAGGCGTGGGGCTCGTGTCCTGTTTAGTGTCTGATATTTATTTATTTAAAAGTTTGTGAACGATGATGGCGAGGTGGGAGAGAGAGGAAACGATGGGACGAACTTTGGAGGCAGCGACGGGAAGAAGAGACTCAGATGTTGAGGGGAAGAAAAAAAAAATCCTCCTTCAGTCTTCATTCAGTCTGCTGCTCTCACTGTTACGTGGGACTACAAAGCTGTATGTCAGAAGAACTTTATACCTCTTGTTGTACGAGTGTTTCCCTGGATCAGGACGTGTGTGTGTGTGTGAGTGTGTGTGAGTTTTACATGTTCAGATGCTGAAAACAAACGCGGTTGCTCATTTTTAGGCCTGTTATTTTGACAAAGCTTTGATCAGGGGTTAGTTGGGGTTCAGTTTCATGAGATAAATAGTTTTTTTTATTCTGCTTGTATTTTATTTACAGAAAAACTTTTCAAAACAAGATCACAGTTTAATCCACGGCTATGCGGTTTTCTCAGTCATAGTTCTCAAAACTCACAGAAACATCCTGGAAAATAATTAGTTGCCTAGAAAACTTTTTGTTTTTTTAAAAAGGTGCAACAAAATGACATCGAGGTTGCACAAATGTTCATCCTCTAATATGTATTTTGTCAGGTGTCCTCAGTGTTTTCTGGCTCGTCTACTTGTGAATCCTCCTCATTGCTGGTTGTGACCATTTCAACCATAAAAACGACATCTTTCTTCATTTAAATTGAATCATTTGAATCAATTGAATCATTTTCAGATGTCTGAAGAGAGGTACGATTAATTATCAGTTCACAAGATAAAAAAGCAAAGATTTGATGAGAGGAAAGACTTTTCCTGTTGTGTTCATCATCACATGACCTCCAGGTCAGGAACCGTTTCCTTAGTGAAGTCACCTGACACAAATTGGCAAAACTTTTAAAATTTATAATTGATGTTTTGTGTAGCTCAATCTGTTTTCAATGTTATTATGTATAATTGTTCACCAGAAAAAAATCCCAAACAAGTATTTGTTGAAGAGCAGAAACTATTATCTTATTTCCTTAAGATAACATTCTGTGTAACGACCTTTGTTTTGGTTTTTTTGCTCTGACGCCTCATCGGCTGAGAGTCAATTATCCAGAAATAATTCAAGGTTTGATATTTTGAGATAATATCCAGAAAGGTTGAGTCAAGAGTAACTGGTATATTTGAGATAATGCTGTAATTAAATCTCGGGGTTAACAAGCCTCGTTAGTTTCTTTGAGATAAGATTCCTCAGCTGTGATTCAGAGATAACGGGTCTAAAAAAAAAAAAAAAAAAGCTATTAGCAACCACAGACCTTCTCATACGGAGCCGCGCTGGTGTCGGGGAGGAAAAAAAAAAATCACATAAATCATTCCTGTAAAATGACTCATTTCTGAGCTCAATATACTTATTTAATTCCTTCTAATTTGGTTATTTGTATGTTTGAATTAGAAAGTTAACTTTACCCTCAACAGAATAACTTTAGCGGCATGAACTTGTTAAAAAAAAAAAAAGGAATTAAAAAAACTTGTAGATTTGACTTTTTGAAAAGGTTTATAAGCTGTAATTAACTTTATTAATGTTTCTATTTCCAAACCATTTACTTACATGTTTACAACTATTAACACTGACTATTAACAAGCTGCTTCATCAATAACTAATATTTCTATTAAGTCAACATGTCTGCAGTCATTAATTAAAGGGTTATTGGTTTCTTAACTCGCAACCCAGAAGATGTTCTTATCAATGAGTTTATAACTGATCTATAAAACTGGACTCATCTATTTATTAACAATTAATATATCCATTAATTACAGTTTATAATCTTTGTTTTATTAGAACGTGGTCCCAAAATATGAATACATGAAGGTAAAAATACAAATCCTGCATTCAAAATTTTAATCAAATTACCTTTTAAAGTACTTATTTTACAGAATGGATCCTTTTAGTATCAGTACATGTATTATATTATTGGATTATTATTATTATTATTGATGGAAGCAGCAAGTTAATGAAGCTCGTTGAGGCGGAGCTGACTTTAGTTTAATCTACATCTATTCTGATAATCGATTAATCGTTTTAGTCATAAAAGACCAACATTTGCATCATTGTTAATTGAATATTTTGGACAAAAACAAAACATTTGAAGACGTCACCTTCAACTGTTGGAACATTTCACTTATCTGACATTTCATGAACTAAACGATGAATCGATAATGAGAATAATTGTGAGCTGCAGCCCTGAAAGAGCAGCATATTTTTACCAGCTACTCCTCTTGTTTTGTATGTAAAATGTGAATCTGCAAAGCTGTCAGATAAATGTAGTGAAGTGCAATATTTTCTTCTGAATATAATATTTACAGTACTTGAGTAAATGCTCTCGGTTACTTTCCACCGCTCGAACTAATTAATTAATTAAGAAACGTTTCCTCCTCAACACCCCAACGGCTCTGTTCCCGTGTGTGTGTGTGTGTTTCTTTCTCGTTTTCTTTCTGTGCCATGTCTGAATCCTTCAGACCGCCTGAGACTTGAAGTGTGAGACGACGTCCGTTATGCTGGAACTCAGAAGACATTCACTTCCTTTTTTCCTTTTTAATTCATTATTCTTTTATCTTTTTTTTTTTAATTTTAAATCTGCTCTTTGCTGTAGGAACTGATGTGACTGCATCAGACTGTACAACTGCTGCGTGAGTTATTTATTCAGAAGTTTATTTAAAACAAATTAGTTAGTTTTTTTTTTTAGTCAGTGACTAATATTTTAAAAATGCTGATATTTGGTGCAGCGGGTTAGATTTGTGTTTTTGGATAAAAAACGTCTGCCTTTTGTTACTAAAGGCCTTCAGATGGTAAATGTTTGTATCGGTGGGTTTTTGGGTTAAAACGGCCTCCTCTCCTCTCTGCTCTTTGACTTTTCTACTTTTATTTCAGCTGCAGGTTTATTACGACTAAACATCGACAGCACAGGAACATTTTTTTTAAAGCAAGAAGGTTTATTTAAGTTTTTCTTTCCTTGTTTGGTTTGTTTTTCTTTTTTCCAGTCAGACATTTCTGAGGCTAATACAGTTATTATTTATTATCCATTAGTTATATTGTAGATGTCTAAAATATAATAGCAAAATACCCATCAGCATATTTATATAATACTATATATGTCTGAGTCTACTCAAAACCTCAACTGATGTTTAATTTATGATGATATGAAGCAGAGAAAAACAGAAAATATTCATATTTTTTAAGCTTTAAACAGCAAATTTATGGTTTATTACTTAAATTGATTGTAAAAAAAAAAAATCTCTGAATCTACTAATTGGTGAGTCATTCAAGCTTTAAAGTTTAGACATTACTGCAACATAACATTCATTAAGTATTTCTGTAATGAAAAACATTTGTGTGTATATTGCTGCATTAATTTATATGGAAGTTATGGAGAGCCAAATGTTTCACATTTCAATATTAAGGCATCATAGGGGAAAAAAAACTTAATACAGACAATATAAATGCAACATAAATATATTCAATTTCACAATTTAATGGTTATATTTCATTTTGTCTGAACTTAATGATTTTATTCATAATGTCCTGTTTATTTGAGTCTCTATAGAGAATAACCAGAACTAGCTGATGGGTAAGAAATGACTTTGATTAAACTTTTCTTAATTTTTATATTTAAATATCATCATAATACATATATGTGTTAAGTTGATAATGTTTATGAATTTCTGTTTTCATATTAAATCACTCAGTTTGGATGTAATAGTAGTGGAGGAGAGGCCACCCAAAACATTTAGATGCACCTTTTAGATTTCCATGCTGCTCAGTGACGGAAACATTAAACATTGTGCCAAAACAGCAAATATTCACTGAACCTGGGCTGCACCAGCGAGGATTGAGGTATTAAAGTTGCCCTGTGTAGATGTTTATGTGAGAGCAACAAACAGTTTGCAATAACGCAAACAGAGAAGAAAACAAGGAAACAAAAACAGCTACAAGTATTTGCTGCATTACTTTAAAATTGTTTAAAATTGAATTTAGGTTCAGATGTGTTTTGGAACAGATTGGGTTCTGAAATTTAAATGTTTTACAAAAAAAAGTGCAATATACGACATTCAGCCCCTCTAGATGTCGCACTATAGCACCATCATCTCAGACCAAAACAAATGAGCTCGTCGTTTACTCAATAAAGTTTGGAAAAAAAAGAAACAGACAGCTCAAACTAGGCAGAGCCGAGCAACTACGGATCAATATTCTGTTACTGCGTCGCCTGTTTCTCCCCTCAAATGCTTTCAGAAACATATTTTAGTGAACCGATCAGCTGTAATATGAGAAAGTTTGTTACGCGGCGGCCATGTTGGAAACGGACACGGGGAGGGACAACACACACAGTGAGTGCGACTTCATTCTCTGCTCAGGACGCCATTAATCCTCTATATCTTTACACGGCTGATAGTTGACGTCTAGTGGGGCTGAATGTTGTATGTTGCACCTTTTAACTTAACATAATTACTATGGATATCATTTTACAGTAATTACATGCTACACATTTATCTCAATCAAAACTGAATATGTCAAACAAAATCACAGATTATCTAAATTTATTAATTGTGATTTAAAATGTAAATGCAGCAACATAATCTCCTAATCCTTAGTGGTGCAATCCATTGTTCATTACTATAAAAAAAAATATTATTGAATTATTTAGAAATAAACATTTCCTGTGTGTTTGTGTTGTTGCCGTATGACAATATTATTGGGACCAAAACTGGAGGCCAGTGAGGTTTTCTGACCATGAGGGTGAATAAACTGTTATTCTTTGACAGTCAGCACTTAATGTAAAAGACACGAACGGTACGTCATATTTATTCTAAAATGATTGTGACTATTATATATAATTTATTGTTATTTGAAATGATGGACGCACGTTGCAGATGTTACCAGATGTTTGGGTCGAAGGGTGAATACAGTCTGTAACGCACAGGACCAAAACACGCTTAAAGATTAGTGACTTACTGCCACTAAATTAATGGATTAAAGTGAACGCATGAGGTGAGGTCAGATTATGTTTGATTTCAACATTAGAATGAAAGCATCAGAAACCAAAAAAAGATCCTCACTAATGGATTCTCTAAAAGGATTATTTAAGATACAGAATACTTTCGTGACAGGTGTTTGTCCCCCTTTACAGTAGCATCGGAACAAAATGACTGTTATGTGTTTATTATTAACTTTACGGCCAAATAAAGTCTATATTTATTCAAGTATTCAACTGTAAAATACGAGAAGCTGTTATTTTGATGAGCTGTGAGGGTTTATCGGTCGATAAGAGGATGCAGTTTTCTTGTTTTTGTGCCGCGTTATAAAAACTGTTGTTTTTTTTTTGTTTCTGGTGCTTTCGTTTTAATGCTGAAATACAACGGTTAAAATTTCCCTGACCAGGTGAAATAAAACTATTATTTAAATTTTAAAACACTAAAACATGTTTTAGTTTCAAAATGAAGCCATCAAGTAATTTGATTTAAAGTTTGAATCCTTAAATTTCACCCAATTTTTCAAATTTTTTGACAGTCGTCATGACATTTAAACATCTGATCTATTTTTAGCAGTTATGGCAGTCTACGGCTTCCATATTTACATGATAAAACAATAAATTCAGCTTTTATTTATTTATTTTCTGTTCCTCCTCGAGGTTAATGCCATAGATTTGAAAAGTCAGAGCCGTCTTATGTCCGATATGTATTTTTCATATGACAAGTGAGTCGATGTAAATCAGTATTTTGTTAAATTCATAATAGATGTATAGTTTTTAAGTTAAAGGTGTAGAAGCTCTCTGGACGCGTGCTGTGATGGTTTTTAAGAGGATTTTTTAAAAAAAAGATTGTTTGAAAGTGTTTTAGATGTTGATAAAGATTCTGGAGGATAATCTCAGCTGACAGGTTTGATCTTTACAGACTTCTTGTTTTTGCCTCACTTTATTTGCTGTTTTTTTCCTTTTCTATCAACCTGTTTTTGTTTTATCCCAGTGCCATTTCTTTGTCTTATCGACTGTTTTCTGTTATTTGCTTCTCTCTCTCTCTCTCTGGGGGTAGTGCTGTGCCTTAGTTGTACTCCTGTTTTAGGAAACCCTCTCTGAAAGCATCAAAAACTGTCTCAAATGTCCAAAAACCAAAAAAAAAAAAAAAGAAAGAAAAATGTTGTGAATGCCTTATAAATGACCTTAGTGGTTTTGAAGTACATTTCTGAAAATAAAAAAGAATCTCCCTTTATGTTGTGGATTAATATACATGTGGATGTATCAGTGTTTCACAAACTGAGGTCTGGGGAACTTAAGCAGTCCTTAAAAAGGGGACATATTCTGCTTTTTGTGGTTTTCTGTCCTTTATATCCTGTTATGATGTCGGATGTTAAACATGATCAAAGGTTCAAAACGTATTTTTAAAAAAATGTTGCCTTTAAGTCAAAAGTCAGGGCTTCAACCTGCTCTGTTTGCAAAGTTACCTCTACTTCCTCCTCACACCGACGTCAGATTGTTCACACATGCCCACAAACAGTCGTCCGTTCTGTAGCCTTGGTTGCTAAGGTGGTTGCTAAGGTGTTTCCATGTGGTTTTTCCACTTTGTCCACTCTCATATTTCGGACCAAATTTCAGCTCCAACATGTACGGATGTATTTGAGAAGTTGACATTTGGAGTAAAGAAGGAGAACAAGAAGTGAAATCCTGCTACTACGGAGCTAAAACAGCCTGTTTCAGACAGAGGCTGAACTGAGGGGCTGCATAAAGGACCAGTAGAAGATAAATAAGTTTTTAACTGGAAATCATGCAAAGATATTCCAGTAGAGCTCCAAAATATGAATATAGAGCTGGAAATGTGCAGAACAAGCAAGCACGCTCCCATTCTTTAGACATTAAAAGCAGCTTTAATCAATATTTTTATAATATATGAGCTGACAGTGTTTAATGTGTTGGACATGGCTCGTAGTTATAACCTACAGAGAATTAATACAATAAATATAAGTAAACACCTCTAAAATATAGTTAAATTTAATTTAATTTAAAAAACACCCAGTAATTTCCTGAATCAGCTGGACACTAACTTTTAACAAACAAACAGGAGGAAAAGCAATTTTGGGGACTATTTTCAGTGGCGGATTAATCCTAATTTGGTGTTAGTATTTGTGAAATGGTGTGACTCACTGATGTGTTTTTGGACATCAATGAGACCTCATCAGACTTGTCCTTTAATAGCTTTAATACACTTCAGAGTTTTCTTGGAGCAGCATCTAGTGGCTGTTAGAGGAACTGCAGCTTATTTAAAGTGCTGTTCTGGATTTTATCTATAAATTCAGGCCTTTGGTATAAATGATTACATCTATTGATTCACGTCTTCCCTGCCTTGTTTTTTTTTTTTTTTTACTGATTTTACTTAAAAATGTTCCTGAGTGAACGTTCACACAAGCTTCATATGTGCAGTGAAGAGCAGCCACAGCCAGAGGTGATGGATCAATCATCAATACAGCTGATCGAAGGCAGGCAGCAGGACGGACAGAGTTAATTATCACGCAGCATGTGACACGGACCATAACTCAGACACAGAAGCTTTTGGTGTAATATTTTAATCACAAGTGTCAGAATTGTGTCTGTTGGCGCTAGGCTAACAGTTTCCACCTGTTCCCAGTCTTTATGCTAAGCTACGCTACACACATCCTGGATTTACTGCGTCTCTGCACTGTGCAGGAGGTGAAACTGATATTTATTTTTAGCTGATTCTGGAAGTTTTACATAAGAATTTTTTAAAAAAAGTCAGATCTCTCCTTTAATTCAGTCAAGTATTTAAATTATAAGTATTTAAACTGCATTTTTAGACCATCGTGAGTCACTAAAATTATTGAAATGCAGGACAGCAACTAGAATAATGAACAGTGATCTCAGTAGAATCAGGTTAAAAGGTTTCCAGTAGATATTCAGTGTAGTGCAGGTGGGTTTTATTTATATTGACATCAGAAGTGCATTTAAATGTTGATCAGACACCAAATTAATTCATGTTTTAATCATTTGATTTGTCAGAGACTCTTTAATTATGATTTCTGTCATTTTTTAGTAACATTTAGACTCAATATGTCTGCAACGCTGCAAGGAATAAAGCTCTGGTGGGGAAATACATAAATAAATTGTTTATTTTTCTATTTTCATCAGCCTAAAATCAGTCCAAACTTGAAAATATGAGGTTTACAAATACTGGAGTCATCATATTTTAAATAAAAGAAGAAAACCTCCAGAACAGACACCAGACAGGACCTCCCTGATTTTACATTTATTCTCTTGCATTATGTTTAAATATACGCTCATAATGAGAAAGTCTAATCCTGTTTACAGCAAAGATCTTAAACAAATGTCCCCAAACATAGAAACCTTCCACGTGTTTCTATCTATCTGTGTTTACAGAGGACAGAAAAAAAAGGTTCTTTCCAGCTCTTAAATAGTGTTTTAACTGATGGCTGACGGCATTTTTCAAATTAAAGCAGCATATACAGTATTTCTTCAAAAACACTAATGTAATTTATTTGTTTATTTATCTTTTTTGTTTTAATTATGCTCACTTTTTCCTCTATTAGCTTGCGACTGTATGAATCTGACTTGAAATATAAATATATAAAGAATATTTATTTATAACAATGAAGGCAGAGTCAGAGCTCTGCTGCCCCCTTCTGTTCATTATTACAGTTACATCAGTCCGTTCATCGATCACTTGTAATGTGCATATTGTTGCTGCACATTGTGATAATTAATTAATGTTAAGATATTAAATGTTTAAATTGGGGGTCGCCTACGTCATATTAAATTCAATATGTTTTGCCTCATTTAGTTCTTTGGTTAAAAGAGTTTTAACAGTCAGAGATGTTTTGTCTTTTTTCTCTTAAAGGGGGATCAGAGGAAATTTTGCTTTTTTAAAAGAAAGTGAAGCAAATCTCAGTTTACAGTGAAAATTATCCTATATCTATGTTAAATCAGGTTTTCTTACTAAATTACAAACAAACTGTAGACTTTTAATCTTTTTTTTTTTAAATCTGTAACTTTACAATTCACATATAACGGCACTTTTGCTGCTCTTAACTTCCAACACAGATTAAATTCATAATTTTATGAGGCTATTAAGATGTTTAATGTTACATATTCACCCAAAGTAAAATATTAAAGGACGTGTTTGTGTCTTAAAACAACAGTCAGTGAAACATGTTCTTCTTGCTGTAATCATTCCTCCTGTTCATACTGACCATTAGAAGATCCCTTCATAATGACCTTACAATGGAAGTGATGGGGGACAAAATCCACAGTCCTCCTTCTGTGCAAAAAAAAAAAAAAGTATTTCAAAGTTTATCTGAAGCTAATATGAAGCTTCAGCGTCCAAATGAGTCAAATCAAGTAGATATCTTTCAACGTTACAGTCTTTTTAGTGCCAAAGTTCCTCTTTTTGTTTCTATACTTCCACCTGCAGCTCAACAGGGAAACACTGTCCGAGGAAACACAAAGAGGGAATTTGATGCTAAAAAGACTGTAAATGTGTCAGATATCCACTTGATATGACTAACTCAGACTGCTGAAGCTGAATAGAAGCTTCACACAGACTTTTAAATGACAAAACTGTGGATTTTGGCCTCCATCACTTACACTGAAAACACATTTGAAGGATCTTTTAATATCCAGTATGAACAGGAGGAATGATTACAGCGAGGAAAACCTCTTTCACTGTTACTATGGACACCTGACTGCTGGTTTAAGACACACTGGAACAATGTGAACTTGTCCTTTAATCTGCAGGTTAACTGTAAACTACCCTCACAATTCATTTGTAAATTAAACTCACCTGTTGTTTCACCTACAGACGTTGGTTCATCCTCTGAAAATAAAATGTTCCTTTTCTTCCTCACTTGGAATAAATTGATTTTATAAACTGTGGTGAAAAAGTCAAGAGTTTCCTCCTACAACACATGAACCTTTCTCACAGCAGAAAAAGCTCAGGTGTAACTGACGTCATCATCATCATCAGTCTTTATTAGTGACACCTGTGTGACGACATGCATCCAACACGTCTGCTGACATAAAGATGATTCAACTCTGACTGGTTATTTAGATAAAAGACACGTCAATTATTTACAAAAGGCAACACCAAAGGAAAAGGACTCAGTGTTTGAATCAGTTAAAAATTTCAGATTTTTATCTTCTTGTAGCTAAAATATTTTAATTTTCAAAAGAGACTTTTGGAATCAGTTGATACTCATGAAAGAAGGAATCAGGACACACATCTTTTTTTTTTTAATATATATTTTAAGAAAATACTGACAGATGATACTAATATTTATGTACATACAAGTTTTAATAACAGCAGGATTTTACTGGTTGAGGAGGAAATAGTATATACACAGCTGGAGTGGTTGACTGATGGGACAGATGTGGCGTCTGTGGCTCCGCTTCTCACTTCTTGGACAACTTGGCTTGTTTGTTTTTGGGAGGAGCCCACTTCAAACACATGGTGTCCACTGCGAAAGAGACGAGAGACGACACACACACACATACACACACACACACATCAACACACAGTCAGGTGATTCTCAGAGGACGACTGTACGACTGCTGCTGTGCAACATGTTCCAGATGAAAAGAAAACCAAAGAATCCTGCAAACTGTCCATCACGTGAAGCAAGTAAACTTTACTTCTATTGCGACTTCTTTAAAAACCAGAGTTACAAGATGATTCACAAAACACGAACTCACTATAATAACTCAACGTTTTGGTCGTCAGACGTTGTGTTTGCACTGAGCAGGTGGTGATCAGCTGCCTGCTGCAGCCCAAAACGCTGCTACAAGAGCGCTGAGAGTGAAGCAGAGAGCTCAGTATTTGTATTCGAATAGAAGTGGAAAGAGGTTTAAAAATCCTGTTTTTGTTTTTATTACACTTTTAATTTTAGAAAATTAAAGTGTTACAATAAGTATTTATGAAGTGTGTGTCAGTAGTTCAGCTTTATCTCTGGGGAACACCCCCAACTCTGGGACTGATGTCCAAATTAGGAAATGTGCGTCATGTAGCAGGTGGATGTGACTCCCCTCACTGAGACCTGCTGATAGACGTCACAGCGGAGCAGAGGAGAGACACTGAGATAGTGATGTAACCGACCTGTGCACTGCTATTTAACATGTTTTTTTTTCTTCCCGAAAACAAATAATTTTTAAAATATTTGTATGAGACAAATATTCGTTAAAAAAACCCCACTATTTGTGCTTTGCCGGATAATGTATTTGTATTCAGGCACATCCCTAGAAGCAGAACAGTAAACAATGACAGCAGCGATGCTGATGTGTTTGCACAGAGTCCAAAAACACCAGGACCAGTAAAATAACTTAAAACTAGATATTTATATTCATAGAGTCATGTGTGAGTTAATTTACAGGAGCTTCTGACAGCACAAGGGTTGATATCTGTAGTTGTAATAAATATCAAAGAATGAAATGCCTCAACACAGAAAACGTACATTATATTTATTGCACATAGATAATAAAAACCATAAAATACTGGATAACAAAACATAGAACATAATAACTGTCTCTCTACACTTCAAGCATTCAGAGTTCACTGTTTGTTTCTGTTGATGCTCAGACACAAACAGGAAGTCATTTCTGGTCCTCATGTTCTGACTCTACTGTCTTTGTCTAAGAAGTCTGGTTCCCATTTGCTCACCAGTAACTCCAGTCAACGACGCAAAGCGGAGGAAGATGTGCGCCTGGTTTGCATTTGTCGTGCACAATGTGACATTTTAGCAGCAGCGTTCATCGCTTAGCACGCAGAGGAAACACTGAACGAGCCGAAACTCACTATAAAGGAGCTGCAGAGTCATCAGTACGACCAACACATCAGACTGTGTTACTATCTATCTATCTATATCTATCTATCTATATATATAATAGCTGCTTATTAAACGCCTGCACTCACCTGTGATTGGTGGTTTCTTATACTGGGCGCTCTTCAGATGCTCCTCCACCAGTTTGGGCGTCACACAGATCACATGCTGACCTTTCCAGTATTTCACCATGTTGAGCGACTGCAGCGTGCTGATGATGTCACTCTGTGTGATGCTGGTCATCTGACTGGAGACAAACAGGAAGAGGAGGAGGTGCTGACATCAGCATCACAGTCTGACAGGATGAAGGTGGTTGAAAAGAGAAGAGGAGGGCGGCTGGCGTCTGATGATGATGATGATGATGATGTAATGGGTTATCATGTGTCTACCTGAGGTCTTTGATGGACAACGTTCCTCTGAAGTCTCTGAGGATCTCCAGCAGGACCCAGGACCAGTAGCTTCTGTAACTCAGCTTCCCCAGATCAGACAGGGGCTTCTCTGGAGAACCGACGGCGCTCTCCAGCTTCGACAGCTCGTAACCTTCACAAACACACACAAACACACACGGTTTACTATCTGTCACACACACACACATTCATGTTTCACATTTCTGTGCAGGTAAAAAAAAACACACATTTATGCAAAAAAACTGTTGAGTGAGGAGAAGCTCTCTGAACTCGTCGACTTAACGAAGTGGAAAATATCAAACTGTTCTGATCGAAACCACAAAATGAAATAATATGAGACCCTGGTTAATCTACCAATTATTATTATTATTATTATTATTATTATTATTATGATGTTTTTGTCTATGAAATGTCAGAAAACAGTGAAAAATATTTGTTATAGTTTATAATTTCTCTCATCCAATCATGTTTAGTCTAACAGTCAATAACCCAAAATTATTCAGTTTATCATCATGTCAAATTAAAAGCATAATTATGAATAATTATGAATATGAAAACAGCTAATTTTTTTTAATTCTATTCAATTTATCAACTGACTAATCTTTGCAGCTCTAAAGAGCATCGTTAGTATCATTATTATTCATTAGTATTAATTAGTATTCACTAGCTGTGGCTCAGAGACTCCTGTCATTCTCTCACTTACTGAACGCTATGAGGAACTTTCCGTAACCTCTGCGCTGGTACGGCGGCAGCGTGAGAATACACGCCACGTTATTCCCATCCGGAGACTCTTTCTCCTGCAAAACAAAACCAAACAGTTCAACAACAACAACAGTTCAGAGCAGCAGTGGTTGTGGTTTCAGTTAAATACTGTTAAATGCTGCTGAATTAAACTACAGCATCAGTGAACTGCTCGCACATGTAAAGGATGATTTATGCAATTAAAATGTAACATGTTGAAATTATTCAAACACTACTGACACTATGGAGCTGTGTTTGAAGATCATCTTGCATCTTTTTTAAGCAACACGACATTTCACTGATTAGACAGCTGGTGGCAGTAATGAGTCGATGAACATATGGATGTAAACAATCAACAAACAGTTGTTTATTTCCACATCCAGCAGTTACGGAGCAACATTATCATTCATGTGGAGTCGTGTTTCTGTCCACCTGGTGAATGTAAGTCCAGTATTCACTCTCTTTTAGCTCTGTTTTTGTTCTCCACCAACTCCTGAGGGAAATATCTGGCTCTTTAGCTGCTAAATGCTCCACTATGTTCACCAGCTAGTCTACAGCTAACTGTGTCTGTTTGGTGCTGAGCAGGTAGTGTACAGTTGGCTTTTTACAGCTTTTTTTGAGCTGAAACTCACTATAAAGCTCCGTAAAAGCCGAGAGGAGCTGCAGAGTCACTGATAATTCTCTGTAGGTTCATTGAGAGAATCAAACACTGGTGAGTCCGAGATTGATTCTGCAAATATTTTTCAATCTTCTCGCCTCAAAATCAAAACACCGAACCTCTCGAGTCGCAGCCGTCGATGCCGAGACTTACTTTGGAGAAGTAGCCGACGATGTGCGCCCCGTGTTTGTTGACTTCAGTGAGGATGTAGAAGATGAAGGGCTCCACGTCAAAATAAAGCGTCTTGTGGTCGAGAAACAGCTTCGCTAGTAGACAGAGATTCTGACAGTAGATCTGCAGACAGAACGTCAGTTGGTCACTACGAGATCGTCACAGTTTAATGTCTCTCTTTACAGAACTGACTGAACGAATCTTTATTATTTAACATTAAACATCTTCAGGTTTGTTCACCTTGTGGTCCCGACCGTCCACTTCATACACGGAGATGTTGCTTCTTCTGTAGATCTCTTTGCCTGGAGGCTGCTTCCACTGACAGTGTGACTGGAGAGACAAAGGTCATCAGAGGTCAAACCTCTTGAACAAACATCACTTTGTGTTTCACAGGTGGACAATAAGACAGAAGCAATAATAACAATACGATTAAACAGTTTTTGGGACTTTTAGAGGCTGTTTACACCTGGTTTTAAAATGTGTTGGGACAGCCGAGACACGTCGCCGTTCCTTTCACGCGTCTCCATGGTGACCAGCTGACCGCTCGTGTTCAGATTTCGTTCCTGCCTATATCACTTAAAGGGCCCTGCGCACAGTTACTAACATCACTAGCTAAGACACTCTGTCACCGAAACAACCACCACGTCCTGTGTTGATGATGTATTTTCCTGTTACGTCCTTGTCAGAGACGCATCAGGATGCATCAGCAAGTGGTTTGAGTGATCGGATCACAACGAGTCTTGTTGGTCATTTACACTTGTGATCCGCATTTTAAAACCAAGTGTAAACAGGATCTTAGTTGCCATGTGAACATAAACCATATTATTTTGCTCTGAAGGCTGATATATGTAACATGTGGCTTTGTTACTGGACCCAGTCTGAGCCTCTGATGTCCACTAGAGAAAATATCTTCTTTGTCTACACTGAAGTAGCATTTTAACACAAATCACAAGCTCAGACAAAGACGGCAAAGACTAAACTTCTTCCTGATTCCACGAGAGGCACAAACTGTGTCTACGACTTCCCTACGTCCTCAGAATGAAGTGAAAGCTGGACTGACCAGGTGATGCCTGAAGGTTTTCTCGTACTTCATGTATTTGAGACAGTACTCGCAGATCCACAGCTTGGGCTGCTTGCCATAGTCCTCAGGAAACGGCGAGAAGTACCAGGCATCGATCTCAAAGTTTCCTATCTGGATCTTATCCACGTATTTTACTTTTGTGATCTGAGGGAGAGATGTGGAAGATGGTTTTTAATCACACGAATACATGAGCCAACTGAACTAAATGATGAATTCAAGGTTATATTTGTTTTCGTCTTTTGTATCTTTAAAAGAAACCGACAAACGCGCCGTCTTACCGCCTCATGTTCCTTCTCCAGGGCAGCTGTTGTCGGGTCCATCTCTGCATACGTCTGCAAATAAAAAGTCTGTTAGATAAACACCAACCAGTACAGGGAGTGACACCACACACACTACTGAGTTATAAACAATGTCTCAACCTTCTGCACGTGATTGATCTCGTCATGTTTGCGCTTCTGGTTGCGGGTGATCTTCCTCTCAGGCTGTTCACCCAGGTCGCCGACGCCTCCGATCTCTGTGCTCTTCCTCACCGCATCCTTCACCGTCTTGGTGAGCGCCAGACGGGCCTTACCCACCCACTCATCCAACCGTCTGTTGACTGCAGGCCGAAGAAAAGGAGATGAAGATGAATGCAGAGCGAGTGAGTAAAGAGAGAGGGGGGACAGAGACAGTATGAGGGATTTAAGACGGATATAAAGGGAAGAGGAATGAGGGTGGAGCAGGGATGATGGAGAAGAAACACAGGATATCAACTCTGATTATGTAAATATATAAGATTTAATTGTGTGCATTGCAGTCGTGAGTATAACAAACACTTACATCCTACATAATGAACATAAAACTCCTCTCTGCCCTCCTGCTCATTCAGTCTGGACTGAATAACCTCTGCTGTGTCTGAAAAAGAGAGCAAGATCCATCAGTTAATGAGAGTTTTCACCAGTAATTAGTGCAATGAATGCACCAAACTCCATTTAAGATTTCTGCCACTTTAAAACCTCGTCGCTTATTAGCAAACATACTTACTGTTATTCGGCTGAAGAAATGTTGCTCAACATGTGTTGAAGCATGCTTTAAATTCGGGAATAGTATAATCTTCCAAACTGCAACTTTAGCCTGTTTACTGCAGTAAAATATCAACTTTTCACAGTGAGCTAGCCTGTTGTTAGCACTGTTATGGTTTTATGATAAACGCCGAATTTTCCAGAAAGTCCAAAAGATCTTTCGCACGTTAAAATAGTTGAATGAATCGTTGGGTTTAACCGCCACTTACAATAGAATTAATTAGGCGTAAATTTTAATGGAGTTTGGTGTAAAGTTCTCCCCAAAACAAAAGAGAACTGAAACAGGGGTGAAACACGCAGAACTGAGTCTTAACTCACGCCATGTCTTGTCGGCCCGTTGACATAAATACGTCTCTCCGATTTCTACCGACACCTCTTGCTCCCTGCCGCAGCCGAGCACCCCTCCTCGGTCCGGGGTGTGCTGACTACTACAGCCCCCGGCTTCTCTGGCGCGTCCAATGGCCTCCGTCTCGTCTTCCTCCCCGCCGCTGCCGTTAGAGGAGCACGCAGCCGGGATACTACCGTCCAGATCTCCCCGCTCGCTTTCCATATGACTCGAATCCATGTCTACGTCCATCCCGGACTCGGAGTCCTTGCTGTTGTTGTTGTTGTTGTTGTAGCTCTTGTGGAACTCGGTCCCGCCAGTCATGGTCTCAGTCGTTTTGAAGACAACCGCACGCCCCTGCGACCCTGCGCAGATTACAGCGAGGGGCTGGTCCTCAACCTCAACAACAAACTGCCAAGATGGCGTCGGTGGTGCGTTTAGGTTCCGCCTCTGGAGCAGCGAAGACTACATATCCCATGAGTCTTAGCGCCAAAACCAGCAACTAATAAAATAAACTGTAAACTTGCAAGAAGTATATTATAGTTATGGGTATATTTCTACTTTCTATTCTAGTTTTGGTTATTCTATTTATTTTTTATATTAAAGTTAATCAATTTAGTTATTATATTATATAATTTAGCCTTTAATTGTATTTGTTTTTTACCTACCTCATTGTTTTATTTTGATTTATGTCAAATGGCTGCTATAACACTTTTATTTCCCTCTGGGATTAATACTCTATCTATCTATCTATCTATCTATCTATCTATCTATCTATCTATCTATCTAAATAAATAAATAAATAATGAATATTAAACCCAATAAAGAAAAATAGCACATAACATTTGCTTTATCTTCTTTACAATAAACTTTGATTTGTCAAATTTGCTGCCAAGTAGACAATTGTAATTCAATGCTGCTCTGATTCCTGTCTCTCCCTCTCTCTGTGCATTCAGTTGTGACTGTATTTATTAGAAATTAGTATTCAGTTTGTGGTAAGCACAACTTTATTTAACGATATGTGCCATATAAGCACAAGATCAACTGAAATAATAAAGGTTTTAACACTTTCAGGACCCCTGACCAGATAGAACCTCAAGATTATGTAAAGTTAAAATAAACCTGCCTTTTATTTAATATAAATGTGCAGTGTTTGGTTTTTTACTCTTTATTTTGTCACATTTATACAATCTATATTTTTTTTATTGTTAAGATGTTAAACGAATAACAAAAAACCCCACATATGTAACCTTCAGGCACCTGTAATTACAGTTTACTTCATGCTTTTTGGTGCATACGAGTCTCATTTCGTTGACAAATTTTTAATTTATTTATTTTTTGATGGTGAACCTCTAGTTGCCTGTTTCTCTCAGCTACTGATCCAACTTTGTTTAAAGGACAGTCTGGGTAGAAAACAAACATGTGGATGTTTCAGCCTGTCAGCTCTCTGTCATTAAAATCAGCAAACGTTAGAGCTTGCTGGTGATATTTGGTGGCATCCTTGAAAAGAAGAGTCAGGTTCTTACCAGGCAGTGTTTGTCTACTGTAGTGTTTATCTGCTGTATTGCCAGCTAACATTCCCTATAAAATTTCAGTTGCATCATATGTAGCATCAACAGGGCTGCAACTAACAATTGTTTTCTTTATCAATTAATCAGCCAATTATTTTCTCTCTTAATCATTTGGTCTTAATTTCAGGAAAAAGTGAAAAACGCCTGAAACAAAAAGAAGACGTCTTCAGATGTCAAACAGTCCAAAACACAAAGATACTGTTTACCATCATGTATGAAAAAGAACATTAAAATCTTCATATTTGAGACGTTAAAAACAGCAAATTTGCAGCATTTTTGCTTTAAAAAAATTAGTGAAAAGATAAATCAGTTATCAAGATTGTTGCTGATTAATGGTTGCAGCTGTAAATTACAACACATGCTTAAAAAAAAAAAAGATATTAAAGCTGCAATAATAAAATAAAATCACAGGAAACACAAACACACCGTGACACTGACATCCGGAGACATTTTTAATTTGTAGTTCTTTCAAGTCATATTGCATCAGAACAAAAAACAACAACCATCTGTATCTGAGATTAGTGTGCGTGAAAGTGCATATCAGAGACCAGGAGAACGGCGGGAGAGTACGGGAGACACCAGAGTGGCGGTCGTTTCTGCTGCAGGGCTGTAATCTACGCAAACCGATGATGGAGGCACACGTTCGTTTGTTCCCTCCTGTCGCCCTTTGTCATAGCACCTCCTCTCTCCCCCTCTCCCTCTCCACTGCTCTCTGTTGGTAGCCCCTGCCGTGACCCCGGCGGGGCCCGCCTCCTCTGCCGCACAGGTTATTGGCCCCTCCCCTGCTTCTGGAGGCTCGGCCGTCCCAGTGGTAGCGTGCGGGTCCGGGGGCCCCGGTGTGCGGGCCGGATCGATAAGGGCCCCTTCTCCTCCCGCGATGACCGTGACCGCCTGCGACATCTTTTAGGCATTCGGTTTCCAGACTTTGTTCGTCTGGAGAAAGCTGCGTCTCTTGTTGCGCGTAGACTTCCTTCCCCGTCTTATTCCGACACGGTTCTGTGTCTCCTTGCGTCTGTTGGCCGTAGTCACCCTGAGGTTTGCCTCTCATCGGTCCGTCAGAGCAGTCTGAGGACAGAGAGAGTTTGTCCAGGTGTTCTGTGATCGGGGCGGCCCTCCAGTGTTGCGGTCTGGAGGACCCTCTGCCCCCTCTCCTCTGCCCCCTCGCCTGGCTCTGACGCCTCTGGCTCTGAATGCCTCTGCAGTGTGACGGTCCGGGAACCAACGGCTCCGCTCGGACGCCGGTTTCATCGGAGGAGACGTTAGAAGCGGAAGGTAGCGGAGAGCCGGGAGAGACGTCTGCGTCCACCAAGTTTCCGTTTTCAGGAGCTGATGGAGTCTGAAGATGTTGACACCTTGTTTAACATCTTCAGGCAGCAGATATACATGAATGTAGTCATATAATTATTGATTCATGCTCACCTCATTGATATGGATCAGAAAACGATTAGATTCCGCCTCCGGGTCGATGATCCCACCTTTACGCCGCTGTCTTTCCAAAAGCTTCTGAAGTTCAAACCACTTACGTTGAAAATCTGAACCGATGGCTGCTTCATCCAGCTGAGTGAAAACCACAAAGTCTGTTAATGTCAAACTATGAAGTTCCTTCTTGAACTCTGGGAGCAGCTTTCAGCTCCAGAACGGCCACTAACAGACCTCCAGGTGAAACTGTTCATCAGGTGCTGGTCTTACCTCGGGCAGCTGGGGAGCAGGAGAGCACAGGAGCTGATCTACGTCGTAGCTCAGAGGTTCCCGACACACCGGACACACCACAGTCAGCTCCTGTTACGAGAGACGACGTGAGTATTTAAAACAGCTTTGTTGAAATATGAACAGAGCTGCTGATATCAGACCTGGTGGTCGTCTCTCTCTCTGGTCTTGTCCTCCTCTAACTCCTTCTCCCTCTGGCGGAGCTCCCTCTCAGAGTGGCGGACGTAGCGGCCGAGGCAGTGGGAGTGGAAGTAGTGGTAGCAGCTGGTCTTAGTGAACGTCTCTCCCTCCTGGAGAAACATGCAGCACACACGGATCCCATCGCAGTTTCAGCTGATCACAGATGCAACATTACTGCTGTTTGAAGCAGCGTTAGTGGATGTTTTTGGCCACTAGGGGGCAGCAGAACAAGTTTCAATCACAACAACTTCATATTATCACTTTATGAAGTTGTTTGCTTCCTATTTATCCTTATTATTTCCTGTTTGTAGTTGTGTCAGCCAGAGTCTGGAAAACTGCTGAGTTAGACTATTTTAGTGCTTTCATTATCAATTAATCAGTCGATTGTTTTCTCAATTAATCAATTAGTTGTTTGGTCTATAAAACGTTGATCAGTTTCCCAAAATCCTAGATGATCATCCTCAAATGTCTTATTTTATCCACAACACAAATATGTTCAGTTTACTGTCATAGAGACGAAAGAAACTGAAAATTTTTATATGTTTTTCTTCTAAAAAAAAAAAAAAGACTCAAAAAGATTAATCAAATGTCAAAATAGTTGGCAACTAATCAATTAATAGTTGCAGCTCAGGACTCTTACAGAGAACATGATGCTAGAAACATCTCAGAGAGTCTGGTCGTAGATGTTGAGGAGTGAAAAGTTAACAGGAGAATAATAATAATAATAATAATAATAATAATAATAATAATAATATCCAACATGTTTCTCCCCTTCATGGAGGTGAGAGAAGAAAGACTTCATAATGTGACTGATGGGAAATGTGTTGATTATTTTAAGAGACACATTTGGACTCAGCAGCGTACCTTAAACCCGTAGAGACAAATGACACAGTTTCCATGAGGAATATTACTTTCAGTCAGGATTTCTTTTGCTTTCTGTCGGAGAAAAAAAAAGAAGGAAGACAGAAATATAAGAAGATATCAGGAGACTAACAGTATTAATGATCATATCATCTACTTATACTGTATCCTTGTTTGTAAATGGTTTGTGTTTTATTGTTGAGTTTATGCATTAAAATGTAAATATAAATAAATGATAAACATTATATAAGTGACCTCAATGAGCTGATACAACACTGGTGAACCCAGACAGGACTGAGCCTCCAGCTGCAGACACTTCTGAACACTAAGAGAAAGAGGTTGAAAGTGATTATTATTAAATATTATATAAGTATATAGAAGTAGTGATATTTATAAAATGAGACACATGAGAGAATCGAGTCTAATCAGTTGATCACCTGCTGAGCTTGTCATCAGAAAGCCCTCGCGGGTTGTGAATGGAGATGGCCGGAGAAGACGAAGGATACTGAAGATACAAGAAGAGGAAAAGACATTAATTATGTTCAGAAACATTAATGTTGTGAGTCGTGGAATAAAAATGATGATTGATAATTGTAAATAAACCACAATGTGACGTTTGTATCTTTCATTTCATAGCATTAATACTTTTTGTCACAGTGTTTCTGTCGTGTTTCTGTGTTTTAATCAGAGCGAGGTCGGAGGGCGGCGTACCTGCTGATCGAGGGTCAAAGTCAGCGTGAGCCGGACGAACTGGGAGACGGAGTCCTCGGCTGTGGAGGGATACAGGACCAGGCTCACCTCCCAGTCTCTGGAGGACACAAACACACCAGCAGCTTTAACGACACTGAAGCTTTAAACACTCAAACATCTGAGAACGTAAAAACGCGACATTTACAAATTACTGATAATTAACTGAAAAGATTCATTAGATGAAAAGATTTGTACATACAGTCAAAATAATCCGCAATGATTGATCATTTATTAATAGTTTAAGTCATGTTTTATCCATTAATGCCAAACATCCAGCTTTCTAAAGATCAGCTGATTTTGTTTGTCTTATGTGATGAGAAAGTGAATATCTTTGAGTTTTGGACAAAAAGAGTAATTATTCACTTTTGAATAATTGTGAGGCATTTTTCATTCCCAAACAATTAATTAAACAAGAAAATATTCAGCAGATTAATCGATTATGAACGTAATTGTTAGTTGCAGCCCTAAAAGCATTTGAAAAAAATGACTTATTATTATTCATTACTTAGTATTTGAATATTATATATTCATCTGTTAGCAAGAAAAGTCTAATTATTAAATGCCAATAAAGAATTATCCTCATCGAAAAGCTTAAATTATGTTGAAAGCTGGAATTTAACTTTACAGAAATGTGACCTGACAAACACTAGACATTCCTCCTGTTCATACTGGATATTAAAAGATCCTTCAAATGTGCTTTCAATGGAAGTGATGGAGGATAAAATCCATAGTTTTGTCATTTAAAAGTCTGTGTGAAGCTTCTATTCAGCTTCAGCAGTCTGAGTTAGTCATATCAAGTGGATATCTGACACATTTACAGTCTTTTTAGCATCAAATTCCCTCTTTGTGTTTCCTCGGACAGTGTTTCCCTGTTGAGCTGCAGGTGGAAGTATAGTAACAAAAAGAGGAACTTTGGCACTAAAAAGACTGTAACGTTGAAAGATATCTACTTGATTTGACTCATTTGGACGCTGAAGCTTCATATTAGCTTCAGATAAACTTTGAAATACATTTTTACACAGAAGGAGGACTGTGGATTTTGTCCTCCATCACTTCCATTGTAAGGTCATTATGAAGGGATCTTCTAATGGTCAGTATGAACAGGAGGAATGATTACAGCAAGAAAAACAGGTTTCACTGTTCATTTGGGCTCCTGACTGTTGTTTTAAGACACACTTGACAAACTGTGAACCTTTAACTCTACAAAATCATAATTTAAAGCCGAAGCTAATGAAGCAAAGTGCTGATATTTCAGCTGTCGAACCTCACCTGTCCTCCCTCCTGGTGACCAGCAGCTCATCCAGGTAGATTGACTGCAGCACCTCGATTTCAGACAACACACTGCGGAGGAAAAAGAATATAACATTAGTGAAGGTGTCTTCTTGCTGTGCTGCTTTCTAAACACACATCTAGCTAACGTTAGCTCGTCTTAGCTGCGGTGTTGTGATGCTAATTAGCTGCATCACAGCTGCGACATCCCGTCAGATTGAAATCAGAGCTCAGTCTCTGTCTCTGGAGGGATCAGCTGTGGTTACAACACGGTGGGTGTCATTAAATTTTAAGAGAAGAAATCAGACATGCTGTCAACAAACTCACTCGCTCTCCGCTGCCATGATGATATTTCTGTTAGCTGCTCCTTCTTCTTCTTTAGTGGTTATTGACGGTTGGCAAACAGGCTTAGAGGCGCATTACCGCCACCAGCCGGACTGGAGTGTAAAACAAGAGACTATGCAAGAAATGAAAAAAAAAACTCCGGATCTTTTTTTTATTTTTTATTTTTTTTAATTTTTTTTAGCTAAATCAGTTTCTTTTAAAAACGTTTTTGTTAGCTTCTTCTTCTTCTTCTTCTTCTTCTTCTTCTTCTTCTTCTTCTTCTTCTTCTTCTTCTTCTTCTTCTTCTCCTTCCTGTATTGCGGCGGTCGGCAGCCAGTTTAGTTTATTCGTGCATTACCGCTACCTTCTGCTCCGGAGTGTGAATCAAACAACAGATTTACAATGTATATTGCTTCAAAAACAATAACAAAACACACACACACACACACACACACGCACACACACACACACACACACACACACACACACACACACACACACACACACACTAAGTTATAAGTTATAAATTGAGGTTATAAGTTACATTTTATCCTCCATGCTTTACAACCTAGTCCTAAAATCTCCATGTGTGTCAGCCACCCTAACAGTACCCTGACTTGTGCTCTCTCATCCATGCTTAGTAATCCTTTTAATGTGAATATCTGCACCTCTAATTCCCTCAGATTATTCCTCATCATCATCTCTCTCTGTGTTTCATACCTCCTACAACTCAGAACTACATGCTCCACTGACTCCTCTTCCTGACATCCCACACACAAGCCTGGTTGGTGTTTTCCTACCATTTTCAGTGTTTTATTTAGTGCACAGTGCCCCAACCTTAACCTTATCAACAGATTTTCCTCTCTGTGTGTGTCCATTACCCATCCTAGTAACATCAACACCTTTTTGAATTTGATATAGATGTCTCCCTTGCCACTCTGTACACCACCTTTCTTGCCACATTTGGTTGTTTTTTTACTCCCAGATTACACATTTAACCTCTGCCTTACTGATACTAATTTGCATTAGTGTCAGAACCCTGAAGTCCACAAAAGTTATTATCTTATCCATGAACAAACGACCAAGTAGACCATTAGGATGTTTCGAGCCAAGCCAGGCTGACTATCCCAAAACCTCAATGATTATGAGTCACTAATAAACACTGATGATAACAGTATGCATCTGTACATTTTCTATGACTAATATTTTATCTATTTGAAACTCAGTTTTTAATTGATTTTGTTGGGTAATCAACTGGTCTTTCAACAAAACAAGAAATTTACATTCTGTATGTGATAATTAATTATTACTATTTTATATTAATATCAATGTTGTGTTTTATTAAAACGGTGTTGCAGTTCCTCACTGTGACCACTGAAGGGCGGTTAAAAGTTAACCGTTAACTCTCCACCAGAGTCAAATCAGAGGCGTCAAAGGTAAACAGACACAATATAAAAACACTTCAGGTAAAAACGTTAATCACAAAACCATAAAGCAACTCGAATGAGGAACTATAACTATCTATATGTGTGTGTTTTATTAACTGTTGGGGGGCAGTATTGAGCATTTTAGCATACAGTCTGCCACCGGAAACTCAAAGAAGAAGAAGAAGAAGTAAACCCGCGATAAGCAAGCAGGGAGCATTTAACGTTATTTCATATTTATAATTGAAAGATTAAACAAATATGGTAAAATATTCCTTTTTTACATCAATAACACCTTTCTAAGACATGATGCGCGCGCTCTTGTAGACGTTTTTTGACGTTACCACGAGACAAAACAGTTGAAAGTTTAAATGTTTCATCGAGACAAGCTAGTTTTGTAGCTTCTGAACAGCCTAGAAAAGATGGAGGAAATTGTGATGGAATCGGACTCAGTCGAAATGTCGGGATCGATAAGTCAACCCGGAGTCGCTGAGGTTTGGGATACTGTCACTGCAGCTCTGGTGAGTTTGCTTTATAACCGGACACCTGTAGCTCAAACACACAGCAGACAACACGGAGTGAAACGATGTCGCCAAAGTCCATTTCAAGATCTAATAATTTAATGTTTTGATGCTTTTAGTCATGTTTTAACCTGGTGGGAGGTGATCAAACACTGTTTATTAATCAGAAGGATTATTCGGGGTACATGTCATCCTCTTTTCCTTTTCTCTTTGTGCTCCTGTTGGTCTTTTTCTGTCTCTTTGAGGCTTCTTCTACTTTTCACAAATCCACAGTAAATACTAATATAACAAAATGCTCATTTAAATCTCTCTAAATATATAATTTGTGCTATCTGACCAGAACAGATTTGTGTCAATAACAACACTTCAGCTTCAGCCATGGATGAAGGAGGCTACTGTCTATTATGTTTGGATTAGTGATGGGAATTATGCTTCACATACAACCCTGAAACTGTTTTATACAAACAAGAACATGTGTGTTCACTGTCCAAAACCAGCTCTAAAGTGTGTGCATGTGTTGTAAAGTGTCCTGTAGGTGAAATATTGTTGGCTTTGAAGGCTTTAGTTTTCCACTGGAAATGATCAAATGAACCTTTTATGGGGCACCAGTTAGCCGTTGGGCCCCTTTGAAACCACCTCCTGTCATATATGAATTTGAGCAGAGCTGCAACGATTAATTTTGATAATTGATTAATTGTTTTAGTCATTTTTTTAAAAGAAAAATGTCCAACATTTGCTGGTTGCAGCTTCGCGAATACGAGGATATGAAGCTTTTATATGTTAGTAAACTGAATATCTTCAGATTCTGGACTGTTGATCAGACAAAACAAGACATTTGAAGTCGTCGCATTTGGCTCTAAGAAATTATAACGGGTGTTTTTCACTATTTTCTGACTTTTATAGACCAGAAGTCTGATTAATTAATCAAGAAAATAGTGAAAATAATCATTAGTTGCAGCCTTAGATTTGAGAAGTTTAGCTTATTTTTGTTAACGTGAAAATTTATAGAAAAATGTTTTGAATCTCAGCGAAGTCTGAACATATGGTTTAACAATTAAAGCTTTTGTAGACAAAGATCAAGATACTGTTGTGTGTCAGAACAGAATCATTGATCTCTTGTTTTGGCTCGGTGTTGTTCTCAGGTGTCTCCCGGCTGCTCGGTGTCGGAGCAGAGTCTCTCGGACTCGCTGGCCCTGCTGTGTGATCAGGGTCTGGGCCAGCTGCTGGGCGGCTGGCTGCTGGAGACTCTGCAGATGCATCTGTCCTCCTCCGTGGTGCCTGAGTTCTGGTCCGGACTCAAACAGCCGGAGAACGAGCTGGAGGAGCGAGACAGGGCCTGGGTTCTCCTCACCACCTTCCGGACTCTGTTGGAGCGACTGGAACCCTTCTTAGGCGAGTAGCAGAAACACTTTTCACGGTTCAGTACTGTGTGAAAGCATCAACAGTAACATCTACTCTCTCTCCTCCTAGTTGGTTTGGAGAGGCTCGGGACATGGCAGGACATGGGCCTCGGCGGTCTCCGTGGCCCGGGGCCCAGGGGCCTCCAGGAGCGGGCCTTCACCATCATCAGGGCCCTCCTGCTCTTCTCGCCGTCGCCTGTTCTCCAGGAGCGAGTGCTGGAGTTCTACAGCAGGACCTTCTCTGTGTATATAAACCAGGAGGGGGAGGCTGAGGACGGGGCCGAGGTCACCGACGGCCCCGAGGGAGGGGTCTGTCCCGGCTGTGGGGTCCCAACGCACCAGTGCTGGTGTCAGGAGGCCCTCAAACAACTGCAAGAGCTCAGCTACATACTGTGAGTATGTTCAGAGAGCTTCAGCCTCCTCCACCACGTTGTCCGCCTCACATCAAGACTGTTATAAAACATCTGACTATTCGTATCTTTCCTGCGGTGGCAGATCCAAGCTGCAGCTGCTGGAGTGGGTCAGCTCCGAGGCCGTCACCTCCATCCTCCACAAGCTCATCGAGCAGCGGATGGAGCAGCACTGCAGGGGCGAGTACGAGCGCTCCTTCCTGCTGGAGTTCCAGGAGGTAAAACATCTGTCTGGATGAAAACTCTGGATCAGCTGGTGAGTTTCTTCATTTTAAAACGTTTTGTTCTGTGTGAGCAGTGGCTGGAGCTGGTCCTGGGCTGGCTGAGCAAAGTGTTCGCCAGCGAGGCGGACGGAGACGCTCCGCTACCCGCTCTCACTTCTGCCAGCACTCCCAGTACTCCCAGCATCCAGGCCGGCCAGTCTGCCAGCTCCGTGCTGAAGCAGTGGAGGTGCCACATGCACCAGTTCTTCTGCAGGATCTACGTCAACATGAGGATCGAAGAGCTCTTCAGCATCATCAGAGGTGAGACGGAAACAGAACTTCAGTTATTAAAGTTCATTTCTCTGTTTGACAGAAGAGTTTCTACACAGTTATAGAAAACTGTATTTTATCACCTTTGATCAATCAACGAATCAAACTTTATCGGTACAGCAGCTCTTATACAGAAGTGCTTTACAGACAAACTGATAATAATACAGAACAAACTTGTCCTGTCATTCCTCCACGCTGGTGAATCTTCTACCTTTTTAAGTACCGATGTTAGTTTCACCAAGCTGAAGGCAAACACTACGCTAACTGCACCCTGCTGCTGCGCTGTCGATGGCTTCTGGGGATTTTTATGGTCCCATCTAGTAGATAAGAAGGAATAAAACCTTTTTAAAAACAGGGAAGCCATAAAAACATCCTGATCAAAAGCCAACGAATGAAGTTTTAACACTGTTCCACCATCTCGGAGCATAAAAACTAAAAGCTGCTTCACTAAAAGTGTTTCTGCTGCACTTTGGAACAAATAAAAGACTTCAGAGTCGTTCTGCTTCATATATTAACAACATGTCAGACAAACAGGAAGAGCTTTAAAACCAGTGTAACCAGTGTTCTCTCCTTCTGGTCCCAGTCAGCACTCAAGCAGCAGAGTTAAGCTAACAGTTTCCCCCCGTTTCCAGTGTCTGTGCTAAGCTAAGCTAACTACATAGGTACATTGGATTTCCCAAAACATCATATTTAGTTTATTTATTTTCCTGCTTATTTCTGTTACAATTAATAATAAACATGAGAATAATCTGTTATTGTTCATTACTTTGCTGTAGCTGCTGCAGCTGGAGATAAACGTCAACATTTCTTTAGTTTATCAGAGTTTAACTGTAACTCAGCTGATGTCCGACTGAACCCAGTTCTGATCATTACATCTGTCGTCCAGATCAGACTGTTCTAGTCGATCTATAAAGTATAGATTAATATGCACAGTTTCATATCATGTCTTTATTTCCATGTTTCTTTCAGATTTCCCAGAATCCAAAGCTGCCATTGAGGATCTGAAGTTTTGTTTGGAACGAACCAATCAGAGGCAGCAGCTCCTCACGTCACTCAAATCCGCCTTCGAGAGTCGTCTGCTGCACCCGGGTGAGTCTGACGTTCACCAACAGTAAACCTCATGAAACCTCAGCAAACACAGACGCTGCTTAGTTTTTACATGTTGCCTCAATGTTTCAACCTTTTATCTCTTAAGATGCGACATGTCGTCTTCTGCTGATATTTTAGATATTTGAAGGTTTAGTGTTTATATTCTTCAGTATTTCTACCGTGAAAAGATTTTAAAATCATTTAAATTTATTTGAAGTCTTTGTTTATTTGTGCCGTCAGGTGTTCACACATCTGACATCCTCACCGTCTACATCTCGGCCATCAAGGCCCTCAGAGAGCTGGACCCCTCCATGGTCATCCTGCAGGTCGCCTGCCAACCCATCCGCAAATACCTCAGGTCCGTTCATTATACACTTATTTATTTATTTATTTATAAGTTCATGTGGAGGGAAATGTTGTAATCTTGCTCGATATAAAGTTTAACTGCTTTAGGTTACAAAGAGTTTTACAGCAATAAAAAAACTAAATAAATGAACGAAAAATACAATATTAGACGTAGAAACACAACACACGTAAATCAGATAAAATAAGGAAGCTGCTAGAGTCGAGTGGTGCGTTTCAGGACTCGGGAGGACACGGTGAGGCAGATCGTTGCCGGTCTGACCGGAGACGCCGAGGGCTGCACCGATCTGGCCTCCGAGCTGTCCAGAGGAGACCCGGTCACTCTGGAGATGCAGGACAGCGACGAGGAAGGCAACGACCCGGAGGACTGGACTCCAGACCCGACCGACGCCGTCCCCGGTCAGTGAACGCATCACGTGTTAAAGTCACTTGCCTCTGTCTGCTGTTTGGTGAAACCGAAGCAGCTCAGACATGTGATCCTGAAACGTGTATTAAATAGTTTTCTACATGGTTTAAAAAAGGCTAAACTTCATTTAAAGAGTCTGACGTGTGGTTGTTAACGTTTGTCAGATAAAACGGGTTCGAAGCGTCGTTCGTCAGACATCATCAGCCTGCTGGTCAGCATCTACGGCAGTAAAGACATCTTCATAGACGAGTACAGAGCCATCCTGGCCGACAGACTGCTGCACCAACTCAACTACAACACAGCCAGGTACCACGTCAGCAAACACACCCGAGCAGCAACAACACACCCGAGCAGCGAACTGGCAGCTTTCAGCAGCGTTGTGTTGCTGTGTGATGTGAAAATGAGACGCTGTGCTGAAAAACACTGAAAAAAGTCAAAGATACAAGACTGTAGTCCCAGAATGCTTTGCTGTAAGAAACATCCAATCAGAACGCTTTGAGTTAAAATCAAACAAATAAACACAAACAACAAGAAACACAAGCAGGGAGTCATGGCAGGACCTTTAACTGAATAATAAACATACAGAAATATGAGAGAAAAACAAAGTCACACTGTTAACAAGCTGTTTTTAAATCTGCTGTAAAGGATTTAAAGGATGAAAACATTCAACCCAGTGAGAAGAGTAGTTTCATATATTTGGACCTCTGGTTGTGAAGATGAAGAGCAGATGATTGTCCGGTTGAGTCGGAGTGAATCTGAGAGTTAGATTCAAAAATAAACCCTGAAATCATCTGGAAATATTTCTCCTACTTGAATTATATCTTTATATATAAATATATAAAAGTACAGATTAGACACACAGCTTCAGATTCTGATGTGTTTCTAACAGCATTAGACGAAACGATCAACGTGTTTATGACATGTGAGCGTTTATGTCATCAGAAGATGTTTGCAGGGTTAAAAATGACATTTAATATCCATTTATAATATGAGTTTAATCACATTCGGCTGACGTGCGACAGCGTCCACGTTTGCTTTGTTTTCAGGCGCCTCCTTCTTGTATTATTAATTACCCAGTCAGATATATCAGATGTTGACATGAAACTAGTAAATACGATAACTCTGATGGGACATGAACGCAGCATTATAGCGTGTTTACATCATCAGACAGTTCAAGATGGATTTATGATTGAAGAGTTGGTGGTTTAAGGGTTAAATATAGTGCATAGCACTTTATACAAGCACCAAGTTGTGTATGTGTACATATATACAGTTATTACAAGTTAAAACTGGAATTATGGAAACTAATGTTGTGAAGTTAGAGGTTGAGCTTCAATAACTTTATTAGAAAAATGATAAATTGATGAATTATAAAGCAGCAGCAGCTTTGTTGGAACATTTTGTTCCTGATTGTAGAGACAAAGTGTTTCATATGAACTCAGCTGCTGAGGCTCATGGGTATTGTAGTATTTGAAGTACTGTACTGTGGTGTTTCCAGGGAGATCCGTAACGTGGAGCTGCTGAAGCTGCGGTTCGGGGAGTCTCACATGCACTACTGCGAGGTCATGCTGAAGGTACGTTTTTAACATCGAACGCTCTGCCTCGCGCTCCTCGCAGAGAGAGATTCACTGACCGCGCCTTCCTCTCCGAACAGGACATGGCCGACTCCCGCAGGATCAACAGTAACATCCGCGAGGAGGAGTCGAGGCTGAGCGAGGAGGAGCAGCCGCCGCTGTCCCTGTCGGCCATCATCCTGTCCTCCGAGTTCTGGCCGTCGCTGAAGGAGGAGAAGCTGGAGCTGCCGCCGCTGGCCTGCCAGGCCATGGAGGCCTACACGCACCGCTACGAGAAACTCAAGGTGCTGCTCGACTCCCGGCTGCACCGGCGGTGCTTTCACATGTGTTTAAGGAACATTTCTTTCAATTCACTTCAATGCAACATGAAAATCAACCTGCAGAGTTTGTTGATGTGTGAAAACTGCTGCAGATAGTTTCCACCTTCACTGTCGGTGCGTTCAAGGACACGACAGCAGCTGCTCTGTCAGATTTGGAAGCAGAACAGCAACGTTTCTGACAAACACGCTGCATCTCACACAAACAACTGACCGTCCTTGAACACACCGCTACAAAAACTTTACTGTTCTTTTACTTTTTATTGTAGTTACACTTTTTTTTTCTGTCTGTCTGGCTCTTATAAGGTCATGCTTGCTGACATTTTGAGTTCTCTCTCTGTAATTACACACACATCACGTAGGTGCAGAGCTATTAGAAGACAGCGGAAAGAGAATAACACCCACACACTCACTGCGAAGCCACAAAAACACTTTGACCTGACGAAGATCTAAATGTGTTTTTATTAAAATGTGAATTGTAGCTTTTGGAGTAAGTGTGCAGGAGTTCATCATTTATTTCTCACTCACTATTTTTACACTGATCTGTATTGAAACTGTATTTTCGGTCTCAACTATCAGCTGTGGTGCCGTGACGACGCGCCGCAGCAGTTCTCTGTCGTTCTTCTTCTCTGACGGCGGTTCGTGTGTCGGTGTGTGTTTCAGGCCATGAGGACGCTGAGCTGGAAGCCTCATCTGGGTTCAGTCACTCTGGACGTGGAGCTGGAGGACCGAACGCTCAGCAACCTCACCGTCTCCCCGATCCACGCCGCCATCATCCTGCACTTCCAGGAGAAAAGTAACACGGTTTCATCTTTAAGTCTGATGTCTCGGGTTTGTTTTTCCATCTAAAGCAGAGACGACGCGTCAGTGGAAGCTCCCAGACTTTGATGTGCATCCTGTTGTCTGTGTGCGAGATGAGTCACCGACATATCTGCAAAATACCAGAACACACACACACACATTGAAATCCTGCAGCTGCTTCACAGTAAATAAACGTGATTCTGGTTCAAACACAGAAACGTCAGTCAGTGTCACGGAGTCGATTTTACATAAACTGAAACTTAAACTAAACAGTTTCTACAAAACAACAGCCGGCAAAGTTCAGCAGAATATTTGAGTTTAGGATATAAGTCATTAAAATCAGAATATTTTATAATAAATCACGGGGTTCATTTGGTCCCAGTCTTTTTCCAGCCTTCAGTGTTGGATCACAGCTGCAGCAGGAAGCACACGGAGTAACTTTGATTAATGGTTCCATGTTTACACCACGAGTCTGACGACTGCTGAAAGTATTTCAGAGGAAAGTAAACTCTGCTTCAGCTGCATCGTCTCTCTGCTTCAACTGGAAACTGTTGATGATCTGTAGAGTTAAAAAAAAAACCCTGATTAGCTTTAATTTGGGCCTTGAACTCGTCACCCGGCTGTATAATAATATAAATGTTCTGTGGAGTAACGTTGGTTAATGTTGTTGCCACATGTTACATAAACTTTTCATCTTTACACTAAATTCACAGAATGTTTGATCATTAAAACTGGTTTAAAGTTATGAAAACACTTATTTATAGATGTAATTATTATTCTTAGAGATCTTCTTTTTAAATGATGCATAAGATGAGAGATGTAAAATAACTGGGCGGCTGTCGGTCGTCCCATCAGGTTCGTGGACGCTGGAGGAGCTGAGCGGGAAACTGGGCGCCCCGAAGGAGCTGGTGCACAGGAAGCTGGCTCTGTGGCAGCAGCACGGCGTGCTGAGGGAGGAGGCGGGCGGCCGCTACTACGTGGTGGAGACGGGCTCGTCCAAAGAGAAGATGGAGAGGGGCGTGATGCTGATCGACAGCGACGAGGAGAGAGACTCCAACACCACCACGCAGTCTGAGCAGAGAGAGGAGAAGCTGCAGGTCGGTTCAACCAGCACACGCTCATCACACAAATAATCATAAAACCAATAAAACACAAATGAAATAAAAACTAGATCAGATATTCTAAGCTGCACTGTCCTGGTGTGTGCAGTTGTTCTGGGCCTACATCCAGGCCATGCTGACCAACCTGGACTCCATGACGCTGGACCGCATCCACTCCATGCTCCGGATGTTCGTCGCCACGGGACCCGTCGTCACGGAGATGGACGTCAACGAGCTGGAGGCCTTCCTGCAGAGGAAGGTCAGGGAGCATCAGCTGATGGTCTCCGCAGGCGTCTACAGACTGCCAAAAGCCAACTGAAGGAGGAGGAGGAGGAAGAGGAGGAGGAGGAAGAGGAGAAAACTGTTGAAGTGTGACGGTGCATTCATACGCTGTGGGAAATATCGCTTATGTCAGTTTTTACTGTCACTGTTTGTTTTTCAGATGAATTCTGATCAGTCGCTGACACAACGATTTGTCGAACCGGAGTTTCCCACGTTACCTGAATGCAGCATCGTTTTATGAGGGCTCATCTTCTTCTTCGTTGGTTGATGCTGCATCTGGGAATGTTTGTTGTTGTGAAGCCTATTGGTGTTGAACACTGATGTATTATAATTATAAAAGCTCTTTACTGTCTAACGTGTGTTTGTCTGAACTGAATCGACTGCTGCACATTTCCTTCCGTCTCTGTTTTTTTCATTTCATTGCAGAAGCGTGAAAAGTTTCCAGCTGTGGAGTTCAGCAGTTATTATATTAACGCTGCAGGTTTAACATTTATCTACAGTCTGAAACACAGAATCTGTCTCTGAAGGCACATTTAAGACTCTTTATTCCCAAACGTTGCTGCATTTTTTCTGCAGCAGCTGGATGCTCTAAAGCAGATGTTCCCCCTCAGCCCCCCCCCCCTTCACTGACACCCACCGTCATGCTACAAATGTGTTTATTTGAACTGATTCATGTGATTTAACACTGATAGTTACATAAAAATTTACTTATTTCATATAATCATTAAATCATCCCTGAGCATCTATCAGCTGCTTTGAGTTCAATATTTTAACTGTTTATTCATAAATCTAAATGATCCATTTGAATTATTATATTGGTTAAATTAGACATAACAGTTTACAACATTCAGATATTTAAACTATCATTTATCCACAACTTTATACAAACTGTTCAGATGTTTCTACACTTAAAGCTCGTTTTCATTCATATTAAATCTGAACAGGAAGTTTTATTTTGATAGTTTAGCTGCTTCAGTTTATAATGTGACTGATAACAGCAGCTGACTGAAACATTCATTTAACAGCTTTTACGTCTCCGTCAGTCTGTGATTATTCAACGTTCACTTTAATCACGTCGAGGTTTGATGAAGAACAGCCGTTATGTTAAAAGTCCGTCAGTGATCCAAACTGCATTTTTCCAGAGTCACAGTTTAAAACATCCCTCATTTATTAACTCACCTGCCATCAAATAAACTTTACAAAGTTCATTATCATTCAGTTTTTCCCAAAATCCCAACATGACCTGCAGCGTATGAGCTGGTCCCAGTGAGTCTCTCAGACTGAAGACTGGTTTCTCCAAACTCGACCAGTTAGAAGCAACTTTTATCCTGAAGATGTTTGTCAGTACGACGCCTGATGAAACATCTGAGGGTTCAGTTAAAGGACACGTTCACTATTTATTCAAGTACCTGAAAACAGCAGTCAGGTGTCCATAGTAACAGTGAAAGAGGTTTTTCCTCGCTGTAATCATTCCTCCTGTTCATACTGGATATTAAAAGATCCTTCAAATGTGCTTTCAGTGGAAGTGATGGAGGATAAAATCCACAGTTTTGTCATTTAAAAGTCTGTGTGAAGCTTCTATTCAGCTTCATCAGTCTGAGTTAGTCATATCAAGTGGATATCTGACACATTTACAGTCTTTTTAGCATCAAATTCCCTCTTTGTGTTTCCTCGGACAGTGTTTCCCTGTTGAGCTGCAGGTGGAAGTATAGTAACAAAAAGAGGAACTTTGGCACTACAAAGACTGTAACATTGAAAGATATCTACTTGATTTGACTCATTTGGACGCTGAAGCTTCATATTAGCTTCAGATAAACTTTGAAATACATTTTTGCACAGAAGGAGGACTGTGGATTTTGTCCTCCATCACTTCCATTGTAAGGTCATTATGAAGGGATCTTCTAATGGTCAGTATGAACAGGAGGAATGATTACAGCAAGAAAAACATATTTCACTGTTCATTTAGACAGCTGACTGTTGGTTTAAGACTCTAACCTTTAACTCTTGTATTAACTGCTGGAACACAAATCAGGAGAAAATCTGGGATTAAAGTGTTAAATTTGTAATTAGTGAAGCTTCAACTTGCTTCTTTGTGTGTAAAAGTGTTGATCCTCCTCATGAGAAGCTTTTATTTGTACATTAATTATATTATTGACACAGACTCTCTCTGGATTTATTGCTTTATTTGGAGTTTTGGACACATTTGCTACACAACAGATTTACATTTAAAAAAAAAAAAAACACACAACATAGTAATGACTGACTGTTGAACGTTTGGGGCTCGTCGTGTCGTGTCGAGGTTACACACAGCGTAGTCGTGGATTACTGGCCTCATCTTAAGGCAAACAGACGAACGTCACTCTTCACACCTGTTAGTGCGTCTAAGTTACGATTTAGTAGCGACTGTAACCAGAGTTCCCTTTCAGTGGTCAGATACTTACACTGGATTAAAAACAAAACAACAAAAAAACATGTCGGCATGTAACAGTGGTTTCACTAGTGCAAAGTTAAAGGACCATGACGCCGTTTTTTGCATGTTTTAGCTCGTTCACCACGATCACACTTAACGTTTACGACCACAGCGGACAACAGGATTCTAGATTTAATAATGATCCTTTTTATAAAGGCTGAGAAGAAGAAGAGATGTGAAACGTCTCGTGTCTGATTACATCACGGTCGAGTTATCGTCGTGCGGCTTTTCACATCAATCTGCACTTAGAGTTAGACTCTGTGAAGGATTGTCTCGAACCAAATATCACCGGCGGCGGCTAAAAGCGTCAAACACACGGATGATTCAGGCACGATGTAAAGTTTGTTAATAGTTTATCAATCTGTAAATGGATTAAATTTAACTTTATGTCATCAGTACGGTTCATTTTCTCACTTTTCAAGCTAAAAAAAAAAAAAAAGACCCAAATTTGATGACGTTTACCTTTTTTCTGATGTTAAATAAACTAAATGATTCACTGAGAATAAAAGTGAGGTTTTAGTCGTTTCTGGAGTCTCAAACAAGCTGGATAAAACTGTAGTTTGTCCTTTTCTTTACGTGGAAAATCGAACTTGTCTGAAGGTCACTGAGACTAATAGTCTGGAGAATATGATTATGTCTCCACACAGAACTTCATGACAGTCTGAGTGGAGACTTGTGGAAACTACGGTTGAAATTTTAAGTCAATTTTGATCATTAATAAGTCAAATTTATCAAATTTCAGCTTTTCTTTGTCTCACGTAGAATTAAACAGGATATTATATTGGTTCTAGTGTGTTTGGCCTGTTTTCTGATGTTTAATCAATAAAATGATTAATTTTAGTGGGAATGTTAGCTAAAGAAAAGGTCAGAGGTCATCTGAAATATCAAGACTCATCCTCTGGCAGACGTTCATATGTCCTGAGGATCTGGGATGTTGGTTTGCAGATTTCTGGCTGTAGAGGCGAGAAGAGAGAAACCGACTCCTCCAACAACTAAACCACCTGAAACACTGCAGCTGCGTTAAATGTGATCTGTAGTAAAAGAGGCTGAATCAAGCAAAAAAAACAAACAACAAAACCCAGCAGACTGGTCCTTTAACTCGGCATGCAGTCAGCGCTGACAGACTGAATCCCTCGGCCTCGGTGACCTGCAGCCTGTTGTGGTCTAACTTGGCATAGTAAATAGTGAACCGCACAGTTTCTAACATTCACGTCTGCAGTTTGAAACACTTTTCTCTCCTAAGGCACGGGGTTTCCCAATCTTGTTTGAATGCTTTTTTTTTTTCTTTTTTTTTGTGCGAGCGGTAAGCGACAGCGCCGTCGTGGCTTTTGGTGTCTCGTTTTGGGTCTCAGCAGCATTTCTTCCCTCTCTTCCTGCGGTCCCGGTCTCTCTGCGCGTTGATGTTGACTGTGTCTTTCTCCCGCTCTCGTTCCCTCTCGGCTCGGTTCTGGCTCTGCTTCTTGGCCCGGAGCACCATGTGGGTGAAGGCCATGAACATCTGAACGCAGGAACAAAAACACAAAAACAATGAGACTTCAGAAATGTCTGAACGTGATCTTTTGACCCCTGAAGTTTGCAGCAGAGGAAGAAATATTCAGATCCTTTACTGCAGTAGAAGTACAAATACAGCAACGTAAAAATCCTACTACAGTAAAAGTACATAAGTATTATGAGCTTGATGTAGTTAAAGTATTGCAGTAAAAGTACATAAGTATTATGAGCTTGATGTAGTTAAAGTATTGCAGTAAAAGTACATAAGTATTATGAGCTTGATGTAGTTAAAGTATTGCAGTAAAAGTACATAAGTATTATGAGCTTGATGTAGTTAAAGTATTGCAGTAAAAGTAGTGGTTTGGTCCCTCTGACTGATATATTATTATATATGACATCATTAGATTATTAATAGTGAAGCATCAGTGTTAGAGCAGCATGTTACTGTTGTAGCTGCTGGAGGTGGAGCTAGTTTACACTACTTTATATACAGTTAGCTAGTTTAGTCCAGTGGTTCCCAACCTAGGGGTCGGGCCCCTCCAAAGGGTCAGCAGATAAATCTGAGGGGTGGTGAGATGATTAATGGGAGAGGAAAGAAGAAAAAAACAAAGTTCTGATACACAAATCTGTTTTCAGTTTTTGGACTTTTTCTCTAATCTTTGATTTTTGCTGAAATATTGGATCATTTGAACATTTATTGAAATGAAAGCATGTGAGAAGTTTAGAGGGAAAAATCACTATTTGGTGGAGCTGTTAACAACTCATAGACATGTGAAATGTGACCCCGACTACACACTGCTTTTTGTAAGACGTCAAAAGCCAAAAAGGTTGGAAACCACTGGTTTCATCTTTAACAATGTGTTGTATTTTAAAAGCTTGTTATATTATCCATTGTGTCAAATCTTCATCTGAAAAGTAACTAAAGCTGTCAAATAAATGTAGTGGAGTAGAAAGTACAATATTTCCCTCTAAAATGTAGAAAGTAGCATCACATGGAAATACTCAAGTAAAGTACAAATACCTCAAAACTGTACTTGAGTAAATGTACTTAGTTACTTTCCAACACTGGATGTTTGTGTTCTCAAATATGAAAATCTAGAGAACAGTCTAACTTGTATAAAACATTGAGTGTCTGAATTAAAATCAGCTTCTCTGCAGACCAGATTCAGGCTGAACGGGTCTTTATGGTTCATACATTAAAACTAAATTACTTTATTGGTTTATAAATGTCGACGTCACCTCTTCTACGTTTATGTTCTCTTTGGCACTCGTCTCGAACACTCGAACTCCCACCGACTCCCCGAAACGCATTGCATCCTGGGTATCCACCTGCTTCCTGGCAGGGTCGTCGTTCTTGTTTCCCACTGAGAGAAGCAGAGAACATCACATCTTCATTTCTGTACTTTTAGGACGAATTTCAGAAGTTCTGCTCCAGACGTTTTGATAATATACTCATGAAAAAAAAAACCCTCTGAAAGTCCACTCTTTGTTTTTGAGGCTACTGTTACTATTTTAACTTTTATTTTCAACTAATCTCTCAGACGGCAGAGCTGAGAGGAATCATTCATACTCATTAATGTGTGACGGGACCTTCTACTGGAGAACAGATCAGCTGATTAAAGGAAGTGAACAAAATAACCGTCAAACTGAAACTATGAACAAAAACACTGGAAATACACCAACTCATCAGGAATAACGAACAAATGAAACAGATAAAACAACAACTGACAAGTATTTTCATTAATTAATGCAGATTAATCTGCTGATTATTTTCCTCATTTAATTGATTGATCATTTGGTCTATAAGATGTCAAAAAATATCAAAAAAAGCCTGTTATAGTTTCCAAGGTGACATCGACCAAGAAGCCAAAACCAACGTTTTGATATATATATATATATATATATATATATATATATCTTTAACAAATCCCATAGATGAATTTATCCTACAAGAAGAAGATACAAAACTACGATTATTGATTAAAAAACTAACAACTCAGTGAACTCACCCAGGATCTTGCAGACGCTGTCACAGTTCTGGGAGATTTCATTTAACCACCTCTTAACATTTACAAACGACTCCGGATTCGTCACGTCGTAAACAATAATGACACCGTGTGTGTTTCTGTAATACCTGCAGACACAGAATGAATTATCATAACACACCTGTACATTCAGTTTAATTTACCAGACGAGATATAAATGATGAACTGGTATCGTGATCTGGAGTTTATTACGTTGATGTGATGGTTCTGAATCTCTCCTGTCCCGCCGTGTCCCAGATCTGCAGCTTGACTCGCTCCCCGTCGATGTCCACTGTTCGGATCTTAAAGTCGACGCCGATGGTGGTGATGTAGCTGCCTGCAGGAGACAAGACGACCTTCAGAGAACATACAGACAACCAGCAGACAACCAGCAGACAACCAGCAGACAACCAACAGACAACCAACAGACAACCAGCAGACAACCAGCAGACAACCAGCAGACAACCAACAGACAACCAGCAGACAACCAATAGACAACCAGCAGACAACCAACAGACAACCAGACAACCAACAGACAACCAACAGACAACCAGACAACCAACAGACAACCAGCAGACAACCAGACAACCAACAGACAACCAGCAGACAACCAGCAGACAACCAGCAGACTGGACTGTATCTGAACGCATCATATTAAGATTCAGCTTGTCGGCACAAACGTTTAGCAGAAAATTATTTTTTTAACAACCTGAGTTTCATTTTTTTGGCCAATAAGATAAAACTTTACTCTCTGACCTCGTTGTTGACATAAAGCATCATTCAGCAGATTTCTAACATCACTAAACTAAAAGAATAGAGGAAGCGTAAACCAGAGTGACTGTATGTTGTAAATGTTTACTACATCTTGCAGAGTTCATCTCATGAGTAATAAATTCTCTTAGTTCTAATAAACTGTCTCTTGCTTCCTCACACAGATCAGCACTTCTTCTTCTGCTTCTTCTCGTTAATGTTTTCCTTGATTTTTAACATACATCCTTATTTTTGTCTGAGTCGCACGAATCATCCAGCACTTTTTAAATTGTTGCTTTGCTGCAAAAAGAATTTCATTTCCTCTTACGGGACGAAAAAGAAAGATCTGAAATGACTTCTGATGGGTAGATTTGCTAACGCTGTACGTTAGCTAGTCTGTTTGTTTGTTACGCTGAACCATCTGAGACGCCGTCCTTGGAAACTGTTAAGAGAAGGGAAGGAACTTTGGACGAACCATCTATCACAGTCTATCAGTCTCGAGTACGTCCACGCAGCTGGATTTTCGAGATCATGTGACAATCCTCGCAGGACGCTGAAACGCATTAACTTGAAGCCCGACGAGACGGATTCTCGCGTGATCTGAAGAATCCAGCTGCGTCGCAAGGTAACAAATACTGTGATGTGTCAAATCATCTGTACTTGGGGAAATAAAACATGTTCAGGATAGCGATGGTTCAAAGAAGTTACCAATTAGTGAAATTCGCTTTTGTATTATGACTGTTTCCAATTAAAGCCCACACACACACACACAGAGGTGTTTTCACTTATTTTGGCTAATTAGACATCTCTCTCCCTCTGTCTCTCGTTAGTTTTGTTGCAGCTGTTCGTGCAGGATGTATGTATAATGTATTTAGTGTCCAGAGCGTCCCAGTGTTAGCCAAAATAACCAAAAGCACCGGTGTGGTGAGCAGAAGCTTTAACTGGAAGTTACAGGAATTTGTTTTTGGGCAAAGTGGATGCAGCTTTGTGGATGTGAAGTGATCACGTTTCATCTCCTCTGGTACCATTCGTAGTCCTCCAAGAGTCCATCCTGGAGCCATTTTTATTCTCACTGCATGTGCTCCCACTTGGCCGCATCATTCACAGACATCTCTATGCAGATGATACCCAGTTATACGTACCAGTAAAACCCGTCCACCTTCAGAGAAACCTCGGTGGACTGTTTGAGTTCCGCCTCATTTTTGAGCTACAAGGTCGTCCAATTTTGTTTCTATCATCTTTAGAAATATCATCTAAATCCATTCAAGTCTGAGCTTTAGAGACAAGGAAACCATCGTACACGCTTCCACTCCTCCCGTTTAGATTTATTTTGTAATTATGTTGTAAATCGTTTTGTAATCTCGGGTTCTGACAGGAGCTATAAAAATAAAGTTTGTTATTATCATTATTATTTTATCCAATCCATCTCTTTGGAGAGGATATCTGTCATTCTATATCAAATTTTCCACATTCATGTCCACCTTTCCACCAAAATATGAGCATTCTGTCCAATAATGTGCCTCCTTCTGGAGCTCCTGACAGGTTAGAACAGCTCTGCTAAACCCTGGAGGAGATGAGATGACGTGATTTGATAAAATACTTGTAATTCTCTGCCTGAAAGTAAAGTCTAATGTGTGTCACTGAGGTTTCTGGACCAGTTTTGTTGGATTTCCTGCTGTGGCAGACGCTGTAATGACTCACCAGAGAAGGAGTTGTCTGCAAAGCGCAGCAGAAGGCTGCTTTTCCCCACATCTGAGAGAGAGAGAGAAACAGAGATCAACAGGGATAAGATTAACAAATAACTCAATCTGAGGAAAATAATGTGACCAATCGGAACCAGATAAACTAGTTTTGTCTCAGGTTTAAATCTCAGAAAGACGAAACCAAAGACAGCTTCGTCTCGGGAATGTTGAAAGGATAACAAAAGCGAAACAAACAAGAAACAAGGGCAGAGGTGAAACTCTTAGAGGAAATGAGTGAGCTTGAACAGTGTGATTTAAAAAAAAAAGAAAAAAAAAAAGAGGCTCACACATCCCTAAAGCTGAAAACTGCCCCGTTTGAACCAGTGGCGACTTGTTCGATAACAACTAGACAAACCAGAATCCAGCAGCAAGGTGAGAATCAAAGAGTAATTCACAAAACGATACGATAATTTCTCAAACGCATCTTTAAAAATGCAGAATTCTTGCATATAAACTTGTAAAAAGACCGAACACCTCGTATTTACGGTACTGCTGACGTGTTAAATACTCATCCTGGAGGAAATCATCATAATTTCACACTTTTATGAGCCCCGAAGGCAACAAACGTCACTTTCTGGCCATCTGATGAGTCAAAAGTATTTTTGAGCACATTAATAAAATAACACAGCTGGTTAAATCGTTTAAACGGATCGTTACGAGGCTGAACCATCATGGAAAACATCTTCATAAACTGAAACCTGTGACTTCTGCTGACAAATGATACCGAACAATATCTTTACTCAAATACTGTACATAAGCATGATTTAAAAAAAAAAGGTACTTGTACTTTACTTGAGTATTTCTATTTGTTTATACTTCCACTCCACTGCATTTCAGAGGGAGATATTGTACTTTCTAAAAGTCATTGTGTATCGTGTTTCAGATGTCTATGAGTTGTTTGCAGTTCCCCTCACGTGGTTTCAAATAACTAACCGTCTGAGGCCCGAAGAGGTAAAAACTCTCACAAAAAATGCAAAGATTACAGAGAAGTTCTGAAAAATGAAACCAAGTTTATGTAACAGAACTTTGCTTTTTCTTCTTTCCTACCCAATCATTCATCTCGAGACCGCTCAGATTTATCTTGTGACCCTCTCAAAGCGGTTCAAACCGGCTCCACCTCAAACAGCTACGACTGTAAAAACGCTGCTGATGCACTGACTCATCAGTGTTGATGTTGTACTTCACTGAATATATTCAATATAATCAGTCATGGCAGGATTTTCTGCAAGATGAGTACTTTTACTTTAGTACTTTAAGTAAATTTAACTGGTAATACTATTACACTTTTACCTAAATAGGATTTTTCATGCAGGACTTTTACATTTTTATTGTAGTAATGATACTTTTACTGAAATAAAGGATCTGAGTATTTCCTCCACTGCTGGAATAATTAGAGGAAATACTACAGGAAATACTCTAAAGAAAAATAATATCATGAAGTATCCACCTCGTACATAAACAGTATTTCACAAGTTAAATGTAAAACAGAGTGCAGAGTTGATTAATGACGACTGGTCACTAATGTATGGGGGGGGGGCATGATGTATGTTACTCACTGAATCTCTTCTTCTACTGTGTTAAAACTGCAGCTCCGTCTCACAGTAGACAGCAGTGACACAGTGAAGTCTAATCAGTGTGCGAAAACATCTGAATGCCGGCAGGAAGGTGATCTAAACGACTCAGCATTTCCTGCAGCAGGTTTAAAAGTACAAGACTTCTTTTTTTTTTTTTTTAAATGTTCTTGGTCATAACGTACCAGAACATTCAACAGCCGAGGTTCGACTTGTTCATGGCGAGATTTAATATCAATTAATCGGCAGAAAACTGTGAAAAAAGCTCAAAGTTTCCAAGATAAAGTCTTTTTTTGTCTGACCAACAATCCAAAACCCAAAAATATTTAGTTTACTACGATGTTAGACGAGAGAAAGCATCAGATCTTCGTATTTGAGAAGCTGCAAACATCAAATGTTTGCACAAAAAAAACAAAAAACAAACCTTAACTCACATCCCAGCACAGCTGTTAACATCTATGCAGACGACACAACCTTTATACACTTCATATCGTATAACAGGAAACACATTAAACAGGTTAATTCAAGCAGTTACTGCTGCACAGACAATAATCTGCAGCTCAATACATCCAAACCTATTAATCATCAACTTTAGACACAAATCGCACTCATCAAAGAAGCAGCGAAGCAACCAGAACACTTCAAACAGTCAAAAACCAACAATCCTCATCCAGCTCCTCCAGGAGGCGCTACGACTCCAACCAGGACGTTTCACAATCAATCAGTCTGAATGGAAATGTTGTTCTGTGTTGTTACTCACTGTACTGGAACCAGTTTCCACCAGCTGCACTGTGTTGTCATTTAAGTAAATTTAATTCCAATAATTAAACCAAAATAATTGCAGATGATTAAAGGACCAGTGTGTAGGTTTTAGTGGCATCTAGTGGTGAGGTTGCAGATTGACACCAGCTGAATGTGTTTGGTTTGTCTGTTCTGGGCTACCGTAGAAACATGGCGGCTCTGTGGAAGAGGATCCGCTCGCTCTGTGGATATAAAGGCTCATTCTAAGGTCAAGTCCGTTCCACTAGATGCCGCTAAATTCTACAAACTGCACCTTTAAGTTTCTGTCTAAACTCAGCTCTTCAAAAAAAATACCATAACTGTTAACAGCAGCCGAAATCTGATGAAAATAAATCTGTTTATGTTCCGTTTTATCTCAAATTATTCACTGGAACTCTGATTTGATAAGAACTGTAAGAACAAGAAAGTCTGAATCCATAAAATCTAAAATATTCCTGGTGTCGGACACACACAGCGACGCATCAAACTAATATCATCATTAACGTTATTTCCCTCCATCTCTGCTCTGAAACAGGTTGCGTCTCCTGTTTTAGATGCTCAAATTTACTATTAGGAACATCTGAGGTGGTTGTGGAACACTTTTCAGTAAAACGCCGTCCATCACCAGCAGCCGCTACGACGTCAATAACAAACATAAAGCTGTTGTGTTTAAATGTTAAATGAATCAAAAAAGCACTAACTGGAGTCTCCAATGATGAGCAGCTTAAAGAGATGATTGTAGTCCTTCCCCGCCATGTGGAAGGCTTCTCACTGAAATCCCGAGTAAGATCAGTTTCATAGGAGGTGATATTCCTTCTCTCCCACTTTGTCTTTATGTTTGTTTGTTTGTTTGTTTGTTTTTCCTCCCGCCTCTGAATGCTACCAGATCAAAACAGCACAAGAGTTTGTCCAAAAATCATTCCCAAATAGCCAATTAGAGGACATTTCCACATGAGTTTCTGCTCTTTCTGTAAGTCGTCGGGTGTTTTTTTTATTATCCTGGAGTTTTAGTTCACATCACCGTCTTTTGGTTTCAAAGTGAAACCGCAGCAGGCAGCAGAACATGCGGCGTTTCTGGAGCATGCCGCACTTATGATTCATGCTTGACAGCTGAGAGAGCGGCAGCGTGCTTCCACCTTAGTTCCAGTTCCACCCGATGAGACTCCTGTGAAGGGGGTGGGGGGGGGATTTCCAACTTATGGCGACTCATCGATTTTTACATTCACAGTTCTGTCGGTTGTGGTGTTGTTGTGCTTTCTTTCTCCTTCGGGATGCGGAGCGTCTTCACAGAGATCTGTGCGTTTAAAAAAAAACAAAACACTGAACCTCACACATCTAACCCTCCATGATGAGATGGATTTGACAAGTGATTATAAATCCAGTTATTGCCCTGAACTCATTAAATCCATCCCCCCCTCCTCCTTTTTTAAAAAAAAAAGAAGCGAGAAACTGAGCCGTTCCTCTTTTTCACTGCAGCTCGGTCAGTAGTGGTTACATCTGCTGAGGTTCCTTTGCGCTGATCCTTTACTTTCACTTCAATTCCTGTGTTGGTTGGGTAAAACCGTTCCCTGTTTCATTACATGAGGATGAGGCTTCTTGCTTCTTCAGCCCACGTTTTCAAAAAAAAAGCTGCAGAGCAAAAAGACAAGAGAGAGACGAAGACTGTAATAAGAGGTTAGACAACATCACAGCACATCAGTCACACAGCTCACAACTGTGATTGTCATTTAATGTTTGATTGTGGTCTGCAGTGTGTGTGTGTGTGTGTGTGTTTGTGTGTTGCCCCTCCTTACCTTCCCCTCCCTGCTCCTCAAACAACAGCTGAGTCACTAAATATAACTTCCTCATCCTGCTTTACTCCATATCCACAGCCACCCATCTTATAAGTTAGCACGAACAGAAGCCTCCCTGACAGCTTCACTGTGAGCTAAATGAGGGAAGTTAACCAGCAGGAGCTCGGTTAACTGAGGTTGGGGCAGTTTTCCATGAAAACAGGAAAGGCTGCTAATGCCAGCGTTTTATCCCAAGGAGGGAACACCAGTCGCAGCTTTAAAAAAAAATGTGCAATTTACTGATTATTTGCACGTCAGTAAAAGTTAACACACTGCACAATATAATTACAGATCTTGTCCAGTCTTGTATTGGCTTTCCTTCAAATTCGGCTTCCAATGAATCCCTCAAACTGCTTCTGTTTCAATAAAAACATCTACTTTCAGCATTATTTACTGCCGTTTGCGCCAGGCTGTGTGTTTATACAGCAAATCATTAACTAAAAGAAGTATTTAGTGCATAAGTGTGATAAACATAACTAATAATTAATGTTTCAGAAAACGTCTCGAGTCATTAAACATGGAGTACGAGCACTTGCTGATAAACAAGTCGATTTTTTTTGCCAAAATTGTGAACGTAGTTTGGCGCAATTATTCCTCCAAACGCAAGAAAAAAGCATCGATCAGTAGCTACAGGACAATCATTCAATAAAAAGATCGATATTAAATTGACTTGTCTAACATGTTATAAATGAACATCAGTATCGATCATTGAAGTGTGGAGGTCAGTTTGACCCTCTGCGGAAACACTATCCAGTAACTCACCTTGTGTGGAAGAACGCTGCGACAAACTTCCCCCGGAAATCCCTGATTTTTCGGGAAATCGCTTTAATTAATGTCGTCGTCGCCCTTCAGTTAACCGTGTGAATATGTAAATAACGACTCAAAGAGACGTTTTTCGGTTCGGCTCACATTGGGAACACGGACACGGTGTTTTCAGCTCGTTGAACTACAGTTTACGTCCAACGGTTATAGACGTTAACGGCAGCCAGACGTTCGCCGTAGGTGGCAGTTAACGCAGCAGCCGCAAAAACAGCGATTTAACTACGAATTTCTATAAGTTAAACGCTGACAATATCAACCGGAATAATAAAGAGGTCGTAAAAAATCATATAAATGCTAAGTTGTGGTTGATAAGATGTGCGCTGCTGCCGATAAGCAAGAAAAAACCTCAAAACGTCCAGATTTGTTATCCAGATTTGAGTTGCGGTGTCTGGGCCTGAGCCTGGCCTGCCTGCCTGCCTGCCTGCCTGCAACACCGAGACGTCAGAAAACTTCTCAGCCCTCGCAGAAAGTTTATAACAGCTCATGTAAGAAACTCACTTTGGTCATTTGGTGAAGTCGGTGCTCCTCCGGTGGGTCATGTTTACAGATCCGCGGTAGACGTTGTTTTTGTCCCGGTGGTGTCCGCTCGGAAAGTGTCCCGCCGACCACACCTGACTGTCTGCAGCTGATGACCCACTCTCATCATCTGATGCTGCCTTCACGTCATGTGGGGGAAATTCAACATCTCGTGCTGCCTTCACGTCATGTTGGGAACAGCGTTGCTAGATAGGAGATGTTAAAATTATCGTATTTTGAGGAAATTTATCGTACGCGAGTCATAAAGAAGAGAACAAAGAGGCGTAAATGTGTAATTTCAGTAAACACGGTCTGCTGCTGCTGCCTGTTCCGGCTGCAACACGTGCTGCATTCACGGACGTGCCATAAAGTCGGTCACAAATATGAATCAAAATATCGTATAAAAGGAGGCATATCGGAGAAAAAATACACGCTAGAAGCTATTTTGATAGTGTGACGTTTAGATGTTGCTCTGGAAATCCAGGCTACTGTCCAGTTTGTTGTGTCTTTCCCCTGTGCTGTAGATGTGAGTTTTTTATTTTCCCACAGCACTGGAAGGCAGCAATAGACGCAACTTGTGGGACGCAGCACGTACAGGTTGCCCTGAACTAATACCAAGTGTAACAAAATGATCAAATCATCGTACATTATGGGACTTTTGGCATTATTGATCGAGCATCGTACAAAATTATCGTACCGATACGGTAATTATCGCTGTGAGGGGAAAACTGCCATCATATGGTGATGCCTTCGTGTAATGTGGGAAAAACCGACACCGCGATTAAATGAACCAGAATCTTTGACGCATTTATTTTACCATTCTTTGTAATTGCTATTTATTTAAATTCATTTCCTTGTTTCTTTATGTACCATTATGTTGAGCATGTGTCTACACTGTTTGTATATTTTTACAGTTATTATTTATTTATGTATTTCTATTTATTGTCAAACTCAGATGAGTTTTTGTATTTTAGTTGGTTAAATAAAGTTGTTTTTTTTTTAAATAAATAAATAAAGCTTGACACAAGCTAAATATCCTCTTATTTATTTTTATTTTTAAAACAATGTTTAGTTCTTTTAAGGTTGTACACAAATCATACAACTAAACATAACAAAAGGGTCAAAAACATTTAATCAAGACATATAAATATCCATCATCTTTTTCAAAGGTTTCAAAATCTTAGTTTTGATACTTTAAGTGTATTTAGTGATAAAACTGCAGGACATTTTACATCAATCAATCTGAGAGACTCACAGCTGTCCTTCATGTTTTAGGGTTTAAACAGTTTTAACTAAAACTGTTCAGTTATAGTTTGATTTTACATCTGTGACTCGTGTGTGAGATGAAACCAGCAGTGAAACCACACCCAACACCCAGTTTCACCATTACAACAGCAGCCCAGCGTCCAGTCACACTCAACAATACTGAGTAATTGAGAAATATTCCCGTCACACACACACACACACACACACACACACACTCTCTCTCCCACTCACACACACACTCTCTCTCACACACACACTCTCTCTCACACACACACACACACACACACACACTCTCTCTCTCTCACACACACACACACACTCTCTCTCTCTCTCACACACACACTCTCACACACACACACACACTCACGGAGCTCCAACATGTTGAGAAAATAGCAGAAATTTATTGGAGTTCTTTCTGTCACAGTTTCATGAGTAAACTAGTAGAATATTCAGCTTCTATTGGAGATTTAAGGCATTAAAGTAACTAAACTAGTAACTTAAACTTCACATCGAACTACATCTGAAACCAGAAAATTAATCTGCAACAATAAACGATTATTTAAATTATGTTTCAAACAAAACACATTTGATGCTTCCAGCATCTAAAATGTGATAAAGGACTGAATATTTTTGTGTTTTTAACTATTATTTGGACAAAACATGACAGTCAAAGATGTTTTTGCACTCTGGGAAACTGTTTTCCATGAACTGATGTTTTATTGGGTAAAAAAAAAAAACCTTTAAAGTATTTAGTAGATTAATCTGAATGAAGCCACAGACGCCTGCTGAGAAATGACATCACAGATGAATCATTCATCAACATTTATGACTAGAATCATTGATAACAGACTAGAATCTAAGGCTGCTGAGTAATTTTCATTATTGATTAATTTGTTAATTAGTTTGCTCTATAAAATATCAGAAAATGGTGAAAAACGTCTCCAAATATCTTGTTTTGTCCACAACAAAGATCTTCAGTTGACTGTCTAAAGAAGCTGCGATCAGAGAATTTCTTCTTAAAAATGACTCAAAACAATTTATCGACTATTATAAGAGTTCATTTTCTGTTGATAACTGATCGATCGATCGTTGCAGCTCTACTGGAATCATCAGTGCATTTGTCATTTCTGACAGTTTATAGATAAAATTATGAATATCTTCCTCACGCCGTCAGTATCACTGCGTTTCCGCTCGTCTCAACGTTTATCGTCTGTTTACACTCCGAAATATTAAAACCAAAGACGCTGATCTTCGTCTGCAGGTTTCATTCATAATAACAGAATCTGTTTGTAAAGTCGGCGGTTGAAGACGTTCGGTTCGTCGCCACCGAAACAACAAAATTCCACACAAATAAAATGTACAATTGCCTTTTATTATTATTAACCATATTCAACAAAGAAATTAACCACATGTTGCAGTTTCTGCTCACATTAAATGGAAATCATGTATCTGTCACATGATAATAACTAAAATACAGACAGCTCATATCTACAGGTAGAATGCAACAAACAGTACAGATACAGAGAAACATTGTTAGTTTTATTTAACTGTGTTTGTGTGTTTTTGTTTGTACGTTTCTTATTTCAGCTCATAAAAAGAAATGTACAAGCCAGCCGCCTTTGGTCGTCGCTGCTTAGAAAACAAAAACACCTCGTCGGTTCCCGTGTTGGCGTCTCTCTCGGAAACCGACGCGAGTCCCCCCCCCCTCCCCGCCCCCCCCTCCCCTGGAAACGTTCCCGGATGTGCATCTACCGAGCGCTGGCTGTGAAGTCCGTGTTGTGAGTCCAGTTTCCAGCCGACAGGAAGTGAAGTGAAGCGTCTCCCGTCGTCGTCGGCTCATTTCCTTCGTCTGCTGCTTGACGAGCGGCTGGGCGACTGTCTGCTGCCGCTCCTGATCAGAGAGGAAACAAAGAAGCGTCGTCACCGAGGACGTCGAGTGTTCAATCGACTTTATTAACATGGCAACCTGCAGCTTTCATGCAACATTAAATGAATAAAAACACATTTGACTGGAGGCTCCAACATAAACTGTATAAAGTCAGAATGTTTACATGCACATAATCATCATCTGATCAACTGGACATTAGGATCATACTGCTGTTTACATGGTTTTAATTTTCTACACACAGTAAATCACTTTCTTTCTGTGTTCAAACAATATGACCAAAACAATCATTCCTTCGAGTTTCATTATGATAATGAACCTCAAACACACTTTGATCCTCATATTTCTAATGGCAGACGTTCATCAGCAGTTTTCTGCCTCAGTGCAAGAACAAGATATTTAAAAAAACACTTTTAGACGTAAAGCTGATACGAGACGCGGCTGCAACTTGTCCAAAGGTCAAAACCTGATATCTAGACAGCTAACTACTCAATATGAGATTAGTTTCATTATCAATTCATTTGCCAATTATTGTCCTGATTCATCAAATAAATCATTTTGTCTATAAAATGTCACATAATAGTGAAAAATGCCTGTTTTAATCTCCCAGAGAGTCGAAGGTGAAAATATTCTCTTTACAAGGATATAAAACACAATAAAGCAGCAAATCTTCACGTTTGAGAGACTGGAACCAGTTCAGCTTCCAGAATCAATACAACCATTAACTTCATTATCAAAACAGCTGCTGATTCGTTTTCCGTCAATCGACTAATCGTTAAAATGAACTAAACGTTGCAACATGACGTCTGTAAACTGTGAAGCTCGAACCTTCGAACAGCAGCTCACAGTCAACAAGAACCAACAACGAATCCTAACGAGGTTTTCTGTTAACAACAAACCTCTTCGTTTATCTCATCTGGTTTCCAGGTTCAGGAATCAAACTACATTAAACTGTAAACTGATTAACTTTTATTCAACGTCTAGACAACAAGAAGCTGCTTTTATTCATTTTTTTTTTCAAACCTCTGTTCTGCCAGAAGCTCAATAAAAACAAACCGACGTGATGAAGCTGCTGGTTTAAACTGGTGCATGTAAACAGACTGGCAGGGTTCTGGTTCTGGTTCTGGTTCTGTGAAGGTGTGCGTGAGTATCTACAGACCTGCGGCCGGGCGAGGACGGCGCCGCTCTCATGTATCTTGGAGGAGAATAACTGAGCGAGCGAGAATCTCTCAGCGAATCAGCAGGAACCCTCTGAGGCCGAGCAGGACTGAGAGGAAACACAAACACATTCAGACACCAGCAGCTGCAGACGCAGTCCGACAAGGATCAATTCTGCTGATCAATACCACTCGATCATATCTGTAAACATCTAAAAATATCTATAAACAACTATAAACAACTATAAACAACTATAAACACCTCTTCCTGCTCACATTAACTCACAAATGCATCCAGTCGTGTTTAAAAAAGGAGCAAAATGATGAGTGGAGCTGCAGCGATTGATCCATCAGCAGAAAATTGATCTGCAACTATTTTAATAATCGAATAATCGTTAGTGATTTTTCACTCTTGAAGATCTTTATGTTCAGTTATTTATTTCATCTTTGACTCTGGGAGGTTATAACAGACATGTTTACAGCCTGTCTGGTGAGATCTGACTGTTTCATAATGACATCAGCTGATATTCAGTTTATTTAAAACACCTCAACCATGGGCTCGGCACAGGATACGTCCTGGAATAAATGGAGCTTTAATCACTGAAGTTGTTTCTTTTACTTCTTTTAGTTGGAAGAAAACAGTCACACAAACAACCTCAATACAAAACATCAGTCATGGAGGAGATTTATTCACTCATCATCATTTATACTCTGATCAAGTTGAGTCATCTTTGTTTTTAAAAAAATGTCATTAACGCAATTTTTCAATCTTTTTCTATGTTTGTGAACGCAGCTTGAACTAAAGAGTTAAATTTTACATAAAGCAAATCTTCTAATGTCGTACATGTGATTGTGTTTTTCTTACAGTTCAACTTTTAAATTTCACAGATTTTATACAAAACAAAAAACTTTCTCTTGACTATTGTTCACGTAGCAGGAAGCTGATCTGTGTTTAGACAAACTGCACCGTCAGTAAACACCTGAAGACTCAATAACACTTTTAACCAAACATCTACTAGTTATTTTGTGTATGTTTGTATATTTGCATGTTGTTATTTAAACCTGTCGAGGGACGACGGATGTAAATTAGCATTTCTTGCTAACTCGAGCATGTTTACATGTTGTATTTTATACTTTAATGTTCATTAATGTTGCTCTGTCTGTATCAAATAAACAAATAAACAAAATAACATGAATGAATAATTACCTCTTTTTCTTTGTGTCCTTCTCAGTCTCTGATGAGGAGGATGATGAAGCCGAGCTCTGAGCTTTGGTGGTCCTGTTAACAGAAATTAGCACAGTTATATAATTAAGTGATTAATTTATGATTCATCTGTAGAACAACTGATTAATTATTTGATTTCAAAGATAAAAATATGCTGAATGTCTAGTTTTGAATTATACACCAGACCATAAACAAACAAACAAAGACGTCATTTATCTTCCCGCCTCCAGCTCACCCTTTTTCTTGCTCTGCTTCAGAGTCGGAGCTGTCTGAAGAGGAGGACGAGGAGGAGGACGAAGATGAAGACGAGGAGGAGGAAGAGGAGCTGGAGCTGCTGCTTCTGCCGCCTTTCTTGTTAGCGTTGGCCTCCTTCCCGTTGACGGCGCTCTCGCTCCTGACCGGCTGCTCTGGCGAATGAGGGGCTGCTGGTGGCGACTGCTTCCTGCTCGGACCTCGTGACGACTGCTTGGGTTCTGATTGGCTGCCGGCCGGCGACCTCCTGGAGGTCACGTCGGAGCGTCTGGACTCCGACTGCTGGGAGCCGCGCGAACCTGAAGACGGAGCCTGCGAAGAGGAGGAACGATGTTTCTGCTCCTCTCGTCTCTTCTCGTCCTCTCGCTCCGTCCTCCTGTCTCTCTCCGTCGGCGCTTTCGTGGTGTCTTTCCTCTCGCGGGCAGGTGAAGGCGAGGACGAAGAGGAAGAGGAGGAGCTGGAGGAAGAGGAGGAGGACGAGGATCGGCGGGGTTGTTGGGGAGCCTCTTTTAGGCGCGCTTGCTCCTTTTCCCTTTCTCTCTCTTTCTCTACCTCCCTCTGCCTGATCCTCTCGCGTTCCCTCTCTCGCTCTCGCTCTCGGGAGAGCGAGCGACTGCTCCTCCTCCTCCGCTGAGGAGACGGCGAGCGGCGAGACCTGAGACACAAAACACACAGTTGATTTTCAGAACGATGTTTTAACTGGACAAAAAAAACAAAGGGTGACGTGTGAAATGACCCAGTTAGTAACAGACTGGATGTTTTATCTGATCATATTAATATTTCATCTTAAAAGACAAACAATAAACAGACGTTAGACATAAATATGAAGAGCAGACAGGAAGAAAATATAAATCACAGTGTGTTAACTTTCCTTAAAGAGTTAAGAGCTGTTGATTGACACCCAGAGCTGAAACAAGTACTCGATCAATCAGCAGCTCTTTTGATAATTGATTGATGGTTTTACAGTCATTTTACAAACTAATTGTTTTTCTATTTCTAGCTTTTCATTTCTGTCAAAGCAAACTAAACATTTTTGGGCTTTAATTGAACAAAACAAAGCTTGAGGAAAGTGACATTTAACAGACTGAATGATTAATAGATTAATCAAGTAAAAAACGATCAGATCGATTGATAATGAAAACCGCAAGGGTGATCATGGTTTCCCAAAAGCCTCAGGCTGCATTCAACACCAAATCAGGCGGTGCGGCGAAAAACGCCAGTCGTCCCGTTCATTTGAATGCGGCCGGAAAGTTGAGCCAGAGTCAACTTCTGGAGAAACGCAACCTGACGTCACTGCGGCTGAAGGCTGCGGTGGCCAATCACAGCGGGAGATCAGACTGACAGGAGTTGTAAACTCTGCCACGAGGGAGGACGAAGACGTTACTAGGACGAGGGGAGGACGTTTCTCTTCACTTGATAACGTTAAAAGTAAAGTTAGATTTTGCTGTCGGCTTCCCGACTCATCGTAAAAACAAAGACGAGAGAGAGAGAGAGCAGCTGTGGTCGAGCGAGCTAGAGAGTGAATGAAGAGAGGGAGCGCTAGTAGCGAGAAAGCCGGTGAATCAGATCAATAAAAAGGTTATTTTCTGATTGTTTCACATCTATTACATTGTAGAGCAAAAATAAACACACCCACACCCCCCCAGCACACCTCCGCTCGACCCTGAGGCTGAGCGCAGCACCACCTGATTTGGTGTGAATGCAGCCTACGATGCAAACTTAAATGTCTTGTTTTGTCCACAACCTGAAGATAAATATTGACATTTAAGAAGCTGCAACCAGAGAATCCAAAATATCAAAATATCTGGCAGTACTTTTGTTTTTCGTTTTGTGTCGATTGACTAATTAAAAGACTCATCGTTGCAGCTCTAATAACCGCTAGTAGCAATAAACTGAATCCTTATTCAGGCAGAATAGTGACTTGTTGGAGTCCTGCTCATGTTTGTAAGAACCACTAGTTGCATCTCTGTAATAAACCAAACGAAAGGACATCTGGGACGACAGAAATGTCCCAGAAGGCCTTGAGTTCAGATACAAAGTGATTTGACATCTTCTCAGTAAGTTTAACTGTGAATATGTGCGTGCAGGTTTTTATCTCACCTGCTTGGGGGGCTGCGCCTCCTCGGGCTTCTGGATCTGGATCTGCTCCTCCTGGCGACCCGTTCTCTGTCTCTGTCCCTCTCTCTCTCTCTGTTCCTCTCTCTGTCCTTCTCGCTCTCCCTCTCTCTCTCCCTCTGCCGGTCTGACCAGGCTGGAGGAGGGGAGGCTCTCCTGGATCGGGGCGGGGCTTCCTGATATTGCCTCGGCGGAGTGCGACGGGCCGGGGAGGCGGTGGAGGTTTTCTGGGGCGGAGAGCGTGACCTCCTAGCTGACGGGCTAGACCTCGCCGCCGGTCTCCTGGCTGCTGCGTCCCTGTCCCTCCCTCTCTCCCGCTCCACGGCTCTGGCCTCAGTTTCGGCGGGGGAGTACCTGTCCCCTCTGCTGGCGTCTCGTCTGTTGGAGGGGGAAGGAGGCGGGCTCGGGCTGTCCATCTGTGTGGGACTGTATCGCTCCTGACCTTTTGTCCGGGGCGGGTAACTCTCAGACGGAGCAGGAGCTCTGTGTGGCGGTCTTTCCCTCTCTGATAGCGCATGTTTGACTCCTCCTCCTTCTCTCTCCTTCTGGGATCGTCGAGGGGCGTCGCCCTCGGAGGCGGAGGCGGGACTTTCCTTTCTACCGTTGGCTATATACCTTTGAACCGCCGCTCCGATGGCAGACGGCGCACTTTTCGTGGGGCTACCTTTCTCCTTCCCTGCCGCCTTCTTCCCTTTGCCCTCGTCTTCAGAGGATGAGGACGAAGAAGAAGATGAGGATGAAGAAGAAGAGGAGGAGGAGGAAGAATCGCTGTCGCTATCGCTGCCGCTACTGCTGCTGCTGCTACCGCTGCTACTGCTGCTGCTGCTCTCTCTTTTCTTCTCGACCTGTTTCGTCTTTTCTTCCCGTTTCTCCGTCCTCGGCGGGCTCCTCGTCTTCTCCCGCCTCTCGTTCGTTTCCGGTCTTTCGCTCCTGCTTTTCTCCGCGGGTCTGGATCCGTCTCGCCTGACGGCCTCGTCTCTCCTTCGCTGCGCGTCTTGTTCTCTCTGCTTGTTCAGATGCTGCCTGTCCCTCTCCTTCGCCGCGCTCTCCCTGTCTTTCTCTCTCCTCCTCTCGTCCTCCCTCTCTCTTTGACGCCCGTTGACGGCGGGCGAGCGAGAGGCGGGCGACGGAGAAGCTCGCGGTGGGTGCGCGTCTCTCCTTCTGTCGTTTTTCTGTTGGGGAGGAGACGCCTCTCTCTCCGGTCTCTTCCCCGTCTCTTTCTTTTTCTCGCCGTCGTACGGAGCCCTCGGGTGCGGATCTCGCTCCGTCCTGCGCTCCCTGTCTCCGCTCCTCTCTCTCGCCCTCGCCCTCTCCGGCGGTGGAGGAGGTGAAGGGGACGAGGAGTCGTGTCTCGTCTTTTTGTCCCATTTGTTCCTCTCTCTCTCCTGATCGGCGTCTCTGCTCCTCGCCCTCCTGGTCTCCGGTTTAGGAGGAGGTGGAGGCGAAGGAGACGGGGAAGAGGAGGAGTCATGTCTGGTTCTGTGGGGAACGCTCTCCTTTCCTTTGTCTTTTTCCCGCTTTTCTCTGCTTCTTGAACGCCTCCCTTTCTCCACCTCTCCTCTGCTCCTCGAACGCCTCCCTCTCTCCATTTCTCTGCTTCTTGAACGCCTCCCTTTCTCCACCTCTCCTCTGCTCCTTGAACGCCTCCCTCTCTCCATTTCTCTGCTTCTTGAACGCCTCCCTTTCTCCACCTCTCCTCTGCTCCTTGAACGCATCCCTCGCTTGTTGTCTCTGCTTCGGGAGCGCCTCCCTTTTTCTTTCTCCATTTCTCTGCTCCTCGAACGCCTCCCTCTCTCCCTCTCGTTCTCTCGACTCCTCGATCGCCTCCCTTTCTCCATCTCCCTGCCTCTCTGTTTCTCCTTTTCTTTGCTTCTGGAACGCCTCCCTTTCTCCCTCTCGTTTTCTACGCTCCTCGAACGCCTCCTCTTCTCCATCTCTCTGCTTCTGGAGCGCCTCCCTTTCTCCCTCTCCTTCTCTCTGCTTCTTGAACGCCTCCCTTTCTCGCTCTCCCTCTGTTTGCTTCGGGATCGCCTCCCTTTCTCCCTCTCTCCGCTCCGTGAATGTCTGCTCTTCTCCGTCTGTGGCGCCGGCGACGGGGACGAAGAGTCGTGTCTCCTCTTGGTGGACGTCTTGTCCGTCGCGCTCGTCCGCTCTTTTTCTCTCTCGACATTGAGCCTCTTCTAGATGACAAAGGAAGGATTTTGTTGGTTTAATATCACAATTTCATGATTTGTTTGGGATGCTATGAGGAGGAGAAAAATCGTTACCCCTTCTCCTCCCTGACGATGAGGGCTCTGCTCCTCGTAGCCTCGTCTCCTCCTGTCCGGTGATCTCCCCTTTCTTCCTTCATCAGCTTTTCTCAACGTTTGGTCCTGCTGACGTGACCTCGGTGGAGCTGGAGACGGGCTGTTGATATGAAACGGGACATAAAAAGGTTCAGTATGCTTCACATGAACTGATTTGTGCAAAGGCAGAGCAAAAAGTCTATTATCATAGAGAGGCGAGAGGTGATCAATCAATCAAATGAAAGACTTTCAGACATTTAAGGCTGCAACTAACCGTTATTTTCATTATCAATAAATATGTTGATTATTCAAATCATTGTTTTGTCAATGATGTTTAAATAAATAGTGGCAAAATGGCATTCAGGATTTCTCAGAGTCCACTGTGATGTCTTTACTTTGCTTGTTTTGTCTGATTAACATTCCAAAAGCTTAAGATATTCAATTTACTGCTGCAAAGAAAAACAGGAAATTGTCACATTTAAGAAGTTGGAACCAACAAACTTAATAAAATAAAAAAATGACTGAAACAATTGATCAAAATAGTTGCAGGTTAATTTTCTTTGGAATAACTAATCGATTCATTTACTAATCGTTGCAGCTCTTAAAACATTGATGGTGTTCTTCGTTAAACACACGTGAAGCGACAGGAGTAGTTTTGTGACATGAGAGAAGTTCAAACTCTGCACACCGGATCCACATGGAGAGCCGGGGCTAACGTTAGCTGAGATGCTAGCGGAGGGTTAGTCAGAGCGTGACCGGAGGGAAGCACAGCCAGCTAGCCTCCCAGCTAACGTTAGCCCCCGGCTCTCCATGTGGATCCAACCGGAGCACCGAACCCCGGTTTGTTATTCAGGTTAAAGAGGGAAGGAGCAGCTGGTCTGACGGGCAGCTTGAGTGAAGCGGAGCCTGAGGAGGAAACACCGGGACCGTCAGGGTGACACAGTCTGTGGAGGGAAACACAGTCAGGCGGCAAAGGAGAAGGCGACATATCAGCCTCCCATAATCGGCAGAATTCGCCGATGCCGATGTTTCATTTCAGAGATTTTATCGGCCGATGACATCGTGCATCCCTATTTTACACCAAAACATTTGAACTCTTGAACTCTGTGACATATTTTACTATAAAATGACTTTACTTCCAGTTTTATTCCAACCGTCTGTGGCTTCACTTGCTCGAGTTTTATCCCCGCCAGATGTTTCTGTCCAGATATTCTGGAGCCAATAGTTGGTGAATAACCTTAAAACGTGCTGCTCCACCGTACAAGGACTTAAAACCAAATCTGAAACCAAGTCTGATGCTGCGATACAAACTGGGTCACCTTTAACTCACAACTCTAGTTTCTGGTGATATTTTGGTTTCATACCTGCGAGCAGAGCTGGAGGAGACGCTCCTCTGTCGCTTTGTTTTCGGAGGACTCGTGCTTTCACTCTGCTTTCTTTTCTTCTTTGAAACTTTGTGCTTCTCGTCGGAGGAACTTTAAAAAGGGGAGACGAGCGGAGGAGAGTTAACGAGGCTCAGGTTTGATGAATATCCAGGAAAATTTAAAAAGCAACACTTTTAAAATCTACGTTTGTCAGACAAAGAACCATCCAGTTCCCTTCTGTGTCAGGACAAGAAGAAAGCCACACTACTCTGTTGAAAGCTGAAGAAACAGACACCTACCTGTCTTCTTCTTCCTCGTCTTCTGACACGTCACTGAAATAGAAAATTCTTCCCGTTAAATCTCACCTTCAAAGTGCAAAACATGAAATACTCAGATGTAGAGAAGAGCTCAGTGGTGGAATACCGTTTCTTTTTCTTCTTCTTGGATTTCTTTTTCTCTCTCTGCGGAGACGGGGAGGGACTCTCTGAGCTGCTGGCAGCAAGAACAAGAAACCGTCAGACCCGACTCTTCTTCGCTTGAACCTTTTCTGCTCTTATTAAACTTTCATTTTCTCACCTGTCTTTGTTCTTGTTTTTCTTTTTCTTCTTCCGACTGCGTTTCTTTGGAGGTGAATCTGAGTCGTCTGAATCTTCCACCAACCTGTGAGTCAGAAACAGAAACGACGCTGAGATGAAGCCGATATATTAAACTGTTGCTTGACTGTCACATCAGTAATGAAAACATGATGGAAAGCTTTGTTTTAGCTCCTGTATTTGGAGTAAGGCAGGTTTGAAATCGCAAACTACAAACACAAACCAAGAAACTTCTGGTGTTTGCCACAGAGTGGTCAGAATAAACATATATTTATAATTTAAAGTCAATAGACTCTTGTTACTTTACAAGGTTTCACGTTTCTTCTACTCACGTATATTTCTGCTGCTGCTGCCTCTCTCTCTCCAAACGTTCCTGCTCTCTCTTCTCCTTCTCTTTCTCCTTGCGGTCGGCGTGGAACGACGATCCGTCTACGTAGTCGTTGGAGATTCCGAAAGCAGCGCGAAGACGGTCGTTCTTCTGCTGGTTGGCCGCCGCCAGAGCGTGAGTTTCTGTCACCCTGAGAGGAAAACCAGAACCAGTTTTAATATCTGGCTACAATGACCTTTAATTTAATTTAACTGCTTTCATGGAAACGTATGGTCACGTCTGTTTGTGTTGTACTCACGTCGGTCTCTCGGTGGTGGCGGGAGCCGGCTCCTGCTTCTCCTGCAGCATCATGCGGAAACTGTTCACCTTCTCCTCGATCTCCTCTGCAGAATACCTGACCATCCAACACAGAGAAGACAGTTCAACACCGTACAGAAGTTACTACGACAACCTCGCCGCCGTCCCTCACTAGCAAGCTGCTGTAAGTTTAAACAAGTTCATCTCTAGATTTCAGACGGTGCGTTACTGTTTGCAGCCTGATATTAGGTAAATGTTGGTGGTTGATTTCTACTCTTACCCCTGCTCTTCCATCATGTCCTGCAGCTCAGCACACTTGACCTCCAGCTGCCTCTTTCGTTGGTGCTCCAGGATCTCGGCATTGGGCTGCCTGTTGAGCTGACTCTCCAGCCTCTCGCGGTCCTTCTCGTCCCGCTCGCCGCCCCGCTCGTCCCGCGGCCGTTTGACCCGCAGGCTCGACAGGTTGCGCTGCACGTAGCCATTGGTGCCGCTGCCCCGCGGAGTCGTCAGGCCAATCCCATTGTACATGGCTCTGACGAGATAGAACAGAGATGCGATCGGTTATTGAACTGTGGTGGAAGAACAGCTGGTGTTAATTTACAGATCAATCGTGGAATCAATCCTCTCTGATTTATTACTGTGAGAGTTTAACAGACAGGAATGAAGTGGACAACGAGTTAAATCATTGAGGAGCAGCAGCTTTCTTTCATTGTTTGATGATTTTAGCTGGTCAGTCACGCACACACACTCTCTCTTCATGAAATTTCAAATTATCCTCTCTGGTCAAACATACGGGCTTCCAGAAAGTTTTAATTTTAACCAATGTGCACGTCACACTCCTAATCCTAACACTCCTGAATCAACAGCCCAAAGTAAGTAGCTAAAGAACAACTGGTTACTAAAGTAATACAACACGTTACATTAATGTAGAATTTATAATCTTACATTGCACACCTGTGAACGCATCAAATCTAACATGGTATGTTACATTAATGCAATTATTTGTATTCTTTGTATTATTACTTACACATTAAATACACTGTTTATACTGTGAACATTTGCGGATCCCCAGTCAATATTTAGTATGTTATTATTTAAACTCAACAACTTTCTTCACATAGATTTTTTACTTATTCGTTATTGGAAATTATTTATCTAAATATTTCTACCACCTGTTTTTTTGCGGTAGCTGTACTTTTCTTACTTTGCAGAGATTCTTGTTTTTTTCTCTTAACTTCTATTTTTTGATTGTTATGCATCAAAACACTGAGACAAATTCTTTCTACGTGCAAACTTACTTGGTAATAAATCTGATTCTGAAACAAACCATCAGCATGTGACTGTATGATCATTTTATTCTTAGTCTCTTGACATATTTTAAATGGTATAACTACTATTTTTGAGCTGTTCCAGGTGGGTTTTACTGACTATTCAGACATACTGTGACTACTTGTTGTCAATGTCATTATTAGTAGTTTTATTGTTATAGATTGTTTGTTTTTATTCCCTTTTGCCTTGGATTTCATTACACTATTGTTTATCATTATGTTCACTTGTGTGGACCCCAAAACGAGTAGTTGTTACTTTAGTAGTAGCTAATGGGATCCAAATAAATAACAGCAAAGGCTCCTGCAAACTACCAGCTAACCGTTTTTAAGTACTATACTAAAATGGCTGACTTAAAACGAAACTAATAGTGTATCAAGATCATTGTCCTGATTGTATTTCTGGCTCTAAACTGTATGAAGGCGGTTGACTGAACAGCAGAAACATCTTCTAGCTTCATCAAACCGCTGTAACATCAACACAGACAGACAGTTTTAAGTTGAACACAGTTTCAGCTCGAGTGAGGACCCGGTTACTCGACCTAACACAGTTGCTGGACAGTCCAATAAACTTAAAATGGATAAATATGTCTCATGTCAGATCTTACCACGCATTCTTATTCATTTGTTGACATTTATTACACCACAAATTGCGGTTTTTCGCGCTTTAACACGTGCGCAGAACAGGCCTGTTGCTGCGTGTTTGTACGCAAGATTTATGATGACTAAGGCAAAGACAAACAACCGAATAAAGCATCAGGACTTAATATATGAGACTAACAGGACCGCGGACTGAAACGCGCTGCTATAATATTTAGTTTAGTTTTAAAACGCGGTGGATTTATACATTTCTGAAGGCCTAACCACACTTAGGCGTAACGAACAATCCCTGCCCCTGCTAGCTTGCTAGTTAGCTAACGCATTTCTTACGTACCAGTGTTTTCCCCGGGAACGGGGAGAAAACGGCGTCAGAAGTCTTTGACGACGGAGGGTTTCCTGCTTTCTATCAGACGCCGAAACTGACTGACTTTATAATAACTGCTTCTCTTAAAACGCTGAAAAAACAAAGATATACGGCTAGTTAGCGATCAGCTAGCTGGTCTTGTCTCCAACCAAAGGAAGAACGAGATGAAAACCAAGTGACGTCATACGTGCGAGACGCAAGTCGAAAGCGCGATGTGTTCAGGTGCCAGAGGAAAAATGAAACTCGAATGAAAAAATTTAAATAAAATCAGATTTTTGGTAGTGCAAGTAGTGGAAGAAGTATTCGAATCCTTTACTTTAGTAAAAGTACAAATATAACAACGTAAAAATACTAAAAGTAAATGTCCTGCATGAAGAATCCTACTACAGTAAAAGTACATAAACATTATGAGCATGATGTAGTTAAAGTATTGCAGTAAAAGTACATAAGTATTATGAGCTTGATGTAGTTAAAGTATTGCAGTAAAAGTACATACGTATTATGAGCTTGATGTAGTTAAAGTATTGCAGTAAAAGTAGTGGTTTGGTCCCTCTGACTGATATATTATTATATATGACATCATTAGATTATTAATAGTGAAGCATCAGTGTTAGAGCAGCATGTTACTGTTGTAGCTGCTGGAGGTGGAGCTAGTTTACACTACTTTATATACAGTTAGCTAGTTTAGTCCAGTGGTTCCCAACCTAGGGGTCGGGCCCCTCCAAAGGGTCAGCAGATAAATCTGAGGGGTGGTGAGATGATTAATGGGAGAGGAAAGAAGAAAAAACAAAGTTCTGATACACAAATCTGTTTTCAGTTTTTGGACTTTTTCTCTAATCTTTGATTTTTGCTGAAATATTGGATCATTTGAACATTTATTGAAATGAAAGCATGTGAGAAGTTTAGAGGGAAAAATCACTATTTGGTGGAGCTGTTAACAACTCATAGACATGTGAAATGTGACCCTGACTACACACTGCTTTTTGTAAGATATCAAAAGCCAAAAAGGTTGGAAACCACTGGTTTCATCTTTAACAATGTGTTGTATTTTAAAAGCTTGTTATATTATCCATTGTGTCAAATCTTCATCTGAAAAGTAACTAAAGCTGTCAAATAAATGTAGTGGAGTAGAAAGTACAATATTTCCCTCTGAAATGTAGAAAGTAGCATCACATGGAAATACTCAAGTAAAGTACAAATACCTCAAAACTGTGCTTAAGTACATACTTGTACTACTGTCACTCTGCCTCACAAAAGCAAACAGTTTTCTATATAAAATTTCTATGCAGAATCTAATTATTAGAACACAAAATTACACCCAAAAACCCAAAGATAAATAACATAAATGACAAAGAAATGTAGGGTATCCTTAGAAATGAGAGGTTGGAACTAGGTCCATTTTTGTTTGGAAAATTACTTCAATGATTAATTGGTTATTGTTTCAACTCTAATTGGATCCTGTAGCGCTGTGATTTTCCAGTCACACCTTATGTTGGTGAAGACTGTCTCCTTGTGGCACAACAGAGAACTGTAAGTCCAGACAAGAGCTCCATGAGAAGGTGATAGTAAAGCGTTCTAGCTTCCAGTTTATAAAGCTGCACATATATGCCAGAAAATAAGCCCAGACTTTAGGTAGAAGCATTATGATCTATTTTTTAAATTACAACACTGTAACGTACACAATAAATTTACAGACAAAGAGAAATGCCAATTCTTCTACAGTTAACATAGAAAGTACACAGGAAGTACATGACAATCTGCAACTAAAATATTACTGATGTTTTTTACATTATTAATTTTATATTCAATATCGCTGTAACATCTAAGACTATTAAAAAATGAAAACCATTGACCATTTTGTTTTTTGAATATATCAGTAAAATAACATTGTTTTACCTCAGGATCATGTTGTGCTCAAAATAAAACAAAACATGGAAAATATTCAGGTTTATAACAGTGACAAGTGTCTGTGTTGATAAGTTTTATAAATCAATCCAAAATATTATCAAGAAAATACATTAATCCACAAGAATCACGCTTGGAGCACTATTTTAAATCTTTCACGTCGTCTATTTAGGGTGTCTGATACGTTGTTGTTTTTCTAAGCTTTTGTTTCTGTTGTACTGAAAAGTATTGAAAAGAAAACTTTTTGCCCCCTCATGTATCTTAATGGAGTGGACAAAATATTAGGCATTCCAGTACATCACCACAATCCACAAAAACTGAAGATGTTTAAGTTTTGCAAAAGTAGAATTTATTGCAAAGCTGTTGTATTGGATTGCATTAGACTGAAGTGCTCAGCGAGTGTACAAGGCTTCAACTGACCAATTTAGTCAAATCAAGTGGATATATTCCAAAGTTACAGCCCTTTTAGTACAAATTTCCCTCTTTTTGTTACAATACTTCTACTGCGGCTCAACAGGGAAACACAAAGAAGGAAATATGAACTAAAAAGACCCTCATATTAGCTTCAGATAAACTTTTAAATACATTTTTTGCACAGAAGGAGGACTGTAGATTTTGTCCTCCATCACTTCCACTGTAAGTTCATTATGAAGGGATCTTCTAATGGTCAGTATGAACAGGAGGAATGATTACAGCAAGAAAAACATGTGTCACTGCTCATTTGGGCTCCTGACTGTTGTTTTAAAACACACTTGAAACATCGTGAACCTGTCCTTTAAATAAACCAGTCTTCTTTTTTTAAAAATGCTTTATTGAACAATACATTTAAAAACAACAAGGCAAGTCAACCACGGTATTAAGAACCTGGGCATGCAAGAAACAAAAGGAAAAACCAAAACCATACAATAAAACTACTGAAAATTTGAAAATAAATTAAAATATATAAATTGTAAATAATACAACAAATAATACAATAAATAAAGTTTAAAAAGATAAATTAACATAAATCGGTCTTCAGTTTAAATCAAAAGTTAGTACATTCAGGGTCTATTAATTTGTAAAATTGTACAAATTTCAGCAGTTATTTTTAGATAAACTAGTCTTTGCAGTGCGAGCAGAACTTATAACAAAACGACAACAAAACTACATTTCCCAGAATGCTGCTGGCTGGTTGTGACGCAATTTTTTGAGATAAAAACATCCTGCCAAAGTTCGACCGTTAGTGACGCTGAAGCCAGTCGAGCAGGAGGCGTGTGTGCTGCTGCTCTGCGGGCTCGTTTCCTCACCGAAAAACTGCAACGAAACTCACAATAGAAACCTAACCGACGCTGGTTTAGTTACGATGGCTGACGGCGACAACAAAAGCGCAAATATGCTAGTGAGTATTAACCTAACCCTGTTTTATTATTACCAGCGAATTTAAAGGACATTGCTGCGGGTCTAACGTTAGCGTAGACTGCTAATCTGGCGTGTTCACGCAGTCGAGGGGGGCCTCTACTTGTTGGTTATATTATTTAATGATACATCCGTCAGAATGATCGGTTGTGACGGTGACCGTTGCTACCGTTAGCTAGCTCCCCAGCTAGCTAGCTAGTTAGCTGGTTTAATACGCCTTCACCAGCACGACGCTGAAGTTGGCTTCTGTTTCGTAGTTAAGTGGAAAATAACGTTAAATAACGATATTATAGGCTGATTCTCTGTTTTTGCAACACCTTTGGAAAATATTAGAAATCGTAGCAAACGCCTTAACGCTGTTTAATTTCACTTTCAGATTTGTGAAACCTTTTTATTTTGTGTTTGAAAACTGAAAAAGGGCGATTTCACTGAATACTCTACATAGACCTGTCGAATCTGGATTTTCAAATCCCCGTGTTTTAATAGGTCTCTGGAGTCTCCTTGTTAATCTAGTTCAGATTTGACAAATCTAAGTATAGTGGTTTTAAAAATCTGGATCTGTTTTAATGTGATCTGGATGCGTAAAAAAACGCGGTGAAATCGCTCCTTTTTCTGTAGTCACAAGCAAAATAATCTGAAATAGGGTTTAAACAACGTTAAGGCTTTTTCTACGATGTCTAACACTCTTTCCGAAGTGTAAATGGTGCGAAAACGGAGAATCAGCCGCTAAATATCATTATTCATGCTTCCCCTTAACGTTCCCCTTAAAGACGAATCGGAAGCTAACTTCCGCGTCGTCGCTTCCCCCTGTAACCTTGCTAGCAGGCTGCTAACGGTTTCAACTGTCGTACCTGAGCTTGAAAAGCAGAAATCGAGCTATAATGACATTTCCCCTCGACGTAACCTGATGCTATACTATCATTTTCTTTTCTCTTGCATGGAGGCACATGCTGTGTGTTCGTACGAATAATGGAAAATGCAGATATCGTTGTCTTGCTTATCGCTAAAGGCACACACCCTAGAACAAGACCCGAGACTTCAGCAGATCGTTACTCCTAATTTCGGTCTGCGTTGCAACACACTAAACATTAGCAGAAAATTTCCACAAAGATCTGTGACCCGACAAACCCCGCATAAGTCGATATCTGGCCGAACAAACAGACTTGTCACGAACCGGTTGATAGATTTTAAATCAAGATCATTCAAGAAACGCCTTATTGGGGCTGCAGCTAAAGTGTTTTCAGTATCGATTAATCTGCCTTCTTATTTCTTGATTAATCGATTAATTGACTGAAACAAAAGATATTCAACCTGCTATTGTTAAAAAACAAGGCAGCAAATCCTCACAATTAAGCAGCTGAAACAGGGAAATATTGGAGCTTTTTTTGCCTTGAACAGTAACTTAAACAGTTAATCAAGTAATTATCAAAATGGGTTATTTTCCTGTCTATAGGGTAATAGTTTCCACTTTACTTTAAATGATAGATAATGTATGTTTGCCACAACTTATGCAGATATTAAGTTCCCAATTATTTTGAAGGTGATTACAGTATGGAGTTAATGAAGGTTATCTAGAACGGCTGTATGTCCCAGGAGGAGCGCTCGTCCTTGATTTCAGAAGAGACATCCATGTGCTTCATTTCATGAAGCTGCTGCAGCACAGACATAGTTCACCATCACATTAAACTGATATTTGTATAGATTTGAAGTGAAGTAACAGACAGGTCAGTAAGGTGGTTGTATAATCTTGTGCGCAGGCTCAGGAAACGGCCCAGCTGGAGGAGCAGCTGCAGGGCTGGGGTGAGGTGATCCTGGCCGGGGACCGCGTGCTGCGCTGGGAGAAGCCCTGGTTCCCTGGAGCCCTGATGGCCGCCACCACCCTGATCTTCTTGTGAGTCCATTTTACCGTGTGCTGAGTCAGAGTTACACACACACACACACACACACAGAGCTGGGCACATATTTGGCATAGCGCACATTTCATCCCTTTAAGCAATGTTACAAAGACAAGAAGCTGCTATAAAGTGGTTCAAAATAGTCCACAGGTTGGATGGAATTAGTTTTAAAAGACCCAGATTGAAGGTTTTGTTAAGCTTCTCTGTGTTTTTTGGAAACACTAAGCCTGAAGAAGGAAACAATGTGGATTAAAACAGATTAGATTTTGTTCAATGAGCTTAGGTTGCAACATTCTTTGGTGTGTCAGAGTATTTCTTGAATAACAGGTGAATAATCCAACAGGAACATAAAGAGCACTAACAGGCTGTTTCTGTTTGGTTACTGAATGTCTTTTTGTTAACATACTGCATTCCTACTTAATCTAACGCGCACACTCTCCTCTTTATCTCCGATCTACTGTCAGTGTTTTTAATATCACATCTCCAGCGTGCATGTGAATGAACGACAGACTTTCTCTCAATTCATGCGTGAATAATTCAAAACGCTCCTTGTTTCCAGTGTGAGCACGTTTTTAGTGAAACAGGTTTTCTAACCGTCTGCTTCGTCTTCCTCCAGGATGATTTACTACTTGGACCCATCAGTGCTGACCGGACTCTCCTGCACCGTCATGCTGCTCTGCCTGGCCGACTACCTGGTGCCCACCCTCGCACCCAGAGTCTTCGGCTCCAATAAGTGGTGAGAGCCCGGAGACGCGAAAGTGCCATTAAATAGCTTTTTCCATCACACCATAAAGTCATATTTATTCCCTGCCAGTAAAAATAAGTTCTTGTTTTGGCTCTTAAAGGGGTTTTTCCATGTTTTGTGAGTTTCTGCTTAGTTGTAGAGTTTGATAGTGTCCCAGTCAGCCCACTGTGTTTGTTTTTATTCAGTGTATTCTGGCAAAGCTTGATGAGATAAATCAGTGACATTCTTCACTCAGACGTCAACGTGAACCTTTCCAACACCTGCTCAGACAAATATATCACCTACTGGGATGTCATTGTTCTACACTTCTCACCAACATTGGTCTAGAAATACACTTTGAGGAGTGAGAGAGGCTTTAAAATGTGTGTCATCAAGCTTCAGTCAGACTTATTGTTTTTGAGAGATCATGTTGATGAGTTATTGGTCTGGATCTCAGGAGGAAGGATCAGTCAAATCTCAGTGGACAAAATCTACCAAGAACAAGATCTTGTGCTTTCTTTACAGGCCTGAGATGAACACTGACAGTTAGACCAACATACAAAGTCCCTTTTAGACGAAATGGCACATGATACTTTTCCACTTGTTTCACACATTCTCTGCATGACATAAAAACGCAGACTGGAAAACAACTTGAACCAATTATAAAGAGAGAATATAGAAGCAAACGTCATGGAGTGAAGCTGGAGTTCGTTAGTCAGTGTTAGTCATTATTAAGGCTGCAATTAATGATTTTTATTATCAGTTCATCTTGAATCAAATCAAAACTTTATTGTCCACCTTTTGTTGCATAAAAGTAGAAATTCAGCTCGCAGCGTGATGATCAATATCACGTCATTTCTAAAAAAGAAATGAATAAATTGAAGAAGTAAAGTCATTGATTACTGGCCTCTGTAGCGTCTGCCTGAAGGAGGGAACTGAAAGTGATGATTCATGGGATGAGTCCTCGTCGTTGAACTGCTTGGTCATGGTGTTAGTAGTGTCAGTCATAGTGGAAAGATGTCACGTGTTTCCTGACGTTGCACTGCCAAGTTGGACTATTCTGGAGAGTTTGGCCTTGGTTTTGACCGTCAGGTATTCAAACCAGGACACAATGTTGAATGTAAGAACGCACTCTGAGGGACTGATACTCTGTTTAGTTCCCAAAGTTTGTGCAACAGAAAGAGTCTTTCTGCCTGTTATTTTTTATCTTTTTGTCTGTGAAATGTGAGAAAATAGTGAAGAACGCCTGTTGTCAAAGGAGACGTCTTCATTTGTCTTTTGTTTGACCAACAATCATAAACCCAAAGAACATCAGATTATCATCTTTGACATTGAAGAAGCTGAAACCAGCAAACATTTGGCACTTTTGCTTATAAAATGACTCAATTATCAGAATATTTGCTGATTCATTTCTTTTTGTTGATGCATTAATGGACCAATCGTTGGTTGGAGATTGTTGTGCTGCTCTTTGGTTAAAGAGACATTTCAGTATGAGTCTGTTGGAATCGAGGAGTCTTCTGGTCATTGCAGAAGCGTCTTTTTGCTGTTCCTGATATGACAGAGTGGAATCTGAAACGGCTCCTATAGTGAGTCCAGCTTCTTCATGGAGCTTTGACATTACACAGTGCTCAGCAGACGGCCCCTTGACTCAGCTCTGTGCATTTGATGATGAGAACCAGACACCCAGGACAGGATAGAGTAACAGGCTGCAGTTGGCACAGCGTGTTGGACGTCTGTCCTCCAAGCGGATGCCTTCAGCCTCTCAATATATATAACCCTGCATCAGCAGAGCATGACTCGCAGCCTTTTTGCACTGCTGCACATTCCACAGGCAGCAGGTACGCTCGGCCCGCTCAGTAAAACGAGTGTATCATTTAGATAAATAGTCATGAAGAGTTTTCACGGTGTCTCTACACGTTGTGTTCAATGGTGTCCTGGAAGGTTGAAAGCAGCAGCAGCAGCGTGCTGACAGGGTTTAGTTATGGAGGAAATGAGCTGGGGGGATGGGCACCGACTCACACTGCAGCGTTTTGAAAGGCAGTTTTATATTTTTAGACTGAGGCCAGGAAAGTGTAGCTATTGATCTGTAGAGTGTGATTTATTCTTCACGGTGATACCGTGGCTGCTGCTTACTCACGGCGCCTGCAGCAGAGTCAGATTAAAGCAGCAGGTTTAACGGGGCTCACGGGCCCCGTCTGGCTCCCTGACAACAAGGACTGAAATAGGGAATGATGGCTAAGCAGAAAAGGAAGGACGCTCCTCGCAGCTGCCTCTCTTCCCTCCAACAGTCACCACTGACAGTGTGTTTGATCCTTTTAGTCTTACAGCACGTTAACATTCAACCACATTCAACCACATTCAACCACAGCCTCACCAGCTCTTCATCTGGGCTTCCGTAGAGGCAGCGGCTTTCCACTGTCACTGAGGATGTGGAATAATCATGGCAACTAACAATAATCTTCACTGTGGATTCATCTGCTGACTTTTTCAATTAGTTTTGTCTATAAAATGTCAGAAAAAGTTTTCTGTCAATCAATGAATCAACTAATGGTTGCAGCTCTAACAAATCTATAATATGTCAGAAAAAACCCCAAATAATCAGTTTACTATAATAGACGAAGAAAAACATTTCTTCACATCAGATGTGCTTAAAAATTACATAAACGATTAATCTGTTATTAACAAAGTTAATTTATTGCCAAGCTGCTTATCAAATGAACATCTTCTCAGCTGTGATGGAGATGATACAGAGTCACACAGTGAAGGAATCTGCTGATCTTTCTTTGTCTTTATTTGGTGAAGATATTGAAGCAGCAGCAGCTTCAGTCGTCATGAATGAAGGAACGTTTATATATCTGACACTTTTTTTTTTCTCTCGGGTATAAAAGAGCAACTAACAAGTGTTGATGTGACAAACCACACTCTGCTTATCTGCTTCCTCTCTGTGATGTTTTAAGTGTTGAATAATTGTCAACAGCAACATGCTTTTTTGGCCTTTTGCCTCCACTGAACGTTTGCCAGGAATCTTGCGCTTCCTTGTTTGAGTTGTTTAATCGACCTCTTCGTCTCGTCTGCAGGACCACCGAGCAGCAGCAGCGTTTCCACGAGATCTGCGGTAACCTGGTGAAGACTCAGCGTCGCGTGGTGGGCTGGTGGAAGCGTCTCTGCGCCCTCAAAGAAGAGAAACCAAAAATGGTAAAAATCTAAATGTTAAATGTGACTGATTCCGTCAGTAACAGCTGGACGTTACTACTGTACACATGAAGCTGCAGAGACACTTCCTGTCTGTTTTATTACAGTGGAGAGCTCTCTCTCTCTCTCTCTCTCTCTCTGCTCCAGATATAAATACTCTCAGCTGATTTGGTTTTGCTGCTCCACTTAGCAGACCTCTAACTGGGTTACAGGCTGCGTTAACCGGGTTTCTCACCGCATGCCTTCAACACTGCTCCACACACTCGCATCACATTCACTGACTCAACGACAGCTTTGTTGGCTCTAGGGATGGGAATCAAACCGTCCGATCCATCAGAATCATATTCCTCCGACGTTATCGATTCCTCGATGACGGGTCATGTGACGTTGATGGAAGAGGGCGGTGCAGCCTCCAGACTGTCTGCAGCACAAACACACTAGACTTATCTCATTATACATCTTCAACAAGGGCAGCGCTTATAAACGTGGTAAATAATGACCTGTGAAGTCTGCTGTGAACTTTCTACAGCGAACTGCAGCAGTAACCAATCAGATGAGAGCAGCTGACCAACACACACTGCAGCATTAAACACATTACACCAACTCTGAGGTCAGACAGAGAGAATAGAAAATAACTCTGCTCCACTGCTGCAGACGTGATGTTAGCTTGTTGTTCTCATACCGACAGCAGACTGTAAGATGCTTTCAAATGAACACAGTGAACTTCTGGCTGCCAGTTATGTTTCATATATTCATCAGCAGGCAGTAGAGATGATAAAACTGATCAGGAATCAATAAAGAATCAGAAGCAGAATCGATGATGGTATTGATTCCCATCCCTGGTTGGTTCCTTTGATGTCGAGTGATGTTGAAGTTCGTGTGTGTGTGTTTGTGTGTGTGTGCGTGTGTGTGTGTCCTCCGCAGTACTTTGCCTCAGTGATCAGCAGCCTGTTGGCCGTCGCCTGGATCGGACAGCAGGTGCACAACCTGTTCCTCACCTACCTGATCGGTGAGTATATCACAACATACAGTCATTTTTTTCTACTCCTGCAACGGTTGAAATGAGTCATGTTCTCCAGGTTGAACACGTTTTGTTTTTACTTGTCTAGACAAGATAAATGTGGAGGGTTTAACGTAGTAACGGCACCGTCGTGTGAACAAGCAGCAGCAAGAAACCAGAAGGTTTCCATTATAATCAAACTGCTGCTGTTGTTACTACCAGCGTCCGTCAGCGTCCGACGGGTTCTTGTGTGTCCTGCTGCTTGTGCCGACTGTTCTCACCCACACAGGAAACACTTCATCAGATAAGATGTTAACTTCTGAAATGGGATAATTAATCGTGTGGAATGTCAGAGACGTTTTCCACACAGACGCTTTCTTTTCTTTTCACTATATTAACAATTTACATTCATTTCACTGAAGAAGAAAACAAACGTCTACGTTTCTCTACTGTCTTAATGTCCATGTTGTTAGTAGAGAAACATTTCTCCTGTTCATCTGAGAATAATCTCCACCTTCATCACATGACTACATTTATTCATTGAGTCTGTAAAGTTCCATTTTTATACCTTTTTCTTCAGTTCTTCTGTTAATAATTCAAAATACAACGTTGAACATATTCTGCTGAAATAAAACAACAAGCAGAATAAACTGAGTTCAAACATTTGACTTCATTCACAAACAATGTGAAACAACATAGTTTGGTTTTATATGAAGCTGTAACTAACAACTATCACCTGGATTTAATTATTGATGAAATCGATGGGGTTTTTTTTCCAACCAAAAGTTCAAAGCACAAAGATTTAATATCATCAATAAAAACATCAAATCCTGCCGTTTGAGATGCTGGACCTCAGCAATGACTGAAACCATTAACTGATGATCAGAATAGTTTCAGATTAATTGATCGTTTCAGGGGTAGTTTTTTACATTGATGCCACCGATCATCTCTATGGATTACTGAGTGGATTGAATATGAAGATCAGATCATCAATATGAGGCCGGTCTAGAGAGCAGCTGATCTCTGACGATGTGACGACATTCACTCATGACTCTGCAGAAACAGAAACAGGAAGCTCTGCTCGTCTTTGTCATCAGCTGTTCTGCTTCTGCGGGGTGACGAGACAAACGCCGCCATTCAAGTGATTTCAGTGTCTCTCGCTGCCGTCGGTGTCAGCAGTTTGCAGCGGAGTGAGGAGACTGGCTGTTCCAGGTCACATGACCTCGGTACCAGGAAGTCAGCTGATTCTGGGGCTGTGAGTCAGAAATGCAGCAGTAACATAGATCGATACCTGATCCCTGAGAAACTAGACAAAAAAATTCCCTTCATTATTAATGACCTGCCTCGGGGGGGGCGGAGGAGGGTGGGGGTAGGGGGGGGGGGTTGTGCTGCAGGACGGGACTAAAATGTGAGAGAGAGCAGTGAGAGCTGAGATCGTCTCAGTCTTTCTGTGAATCGTCACATAAACGGAGGACAAACCCTCCTGTCAGCCGCGGAGCTGCACAGCGGCGTCGCCTCGGGCAACGCCACAGCCTGTGATCCAGCGAATCAGCGGCTCTGCCGGCCGCGTCAGAGCCAATCATCAGTTAAATAAGCTGAGACATGTCAAGCATTCATCTGACAGTGAAAGCATGAGGCAGAGGGCGCATGACTCCCAACAACAAAGTCTTCTTTTATCTTTTCATCTGAGATCAAGTTGCTCTCGAGGCTCGCTCACTTCTCCAGCTGCTTTCATGTTTCTGGGCCTTTAATTACAAAGTGTTATGAATGATTTATATATTTAAAAAAAAAAATGCTTCCTGTTCTCCAGCCAGCCTGCGTCTGAGCAGGTGTCACTCAGACCTTCAGCTCAACCAGTCCACTGAGGTTTAAGAGTTTTCTTCTTGTTCCTCAGCGTGACGTCGGAGGCCAGAAAACCTCCTTTTGATAAGAAAATGAGGAGTTATGTTTTGTGATATGGCGTCTTATTTTGTCAGTTGCCTAGCAGCAGTGTTCTCATGATAAACAAACACATAATTACATCATGTGCTCGGCTTCCTTTTGTCAAAAACAAGTTTGTTGTGAAGGCAGCTCAGTGTTTCTGGAATTAGTAAATTTATTCCAGAGTATAAATCAGATGTAACTGCTGGATATTTCAGTGATGACAGTTGGTTCTTCTTCTCCTGAACTTCACTTTTACTGGTTTGTTTCAGAGTGACACAGATTTTATGACATGTAGCTCATGTTCCTGTTTTGTACCAGTCACATTCATAAACACGTCTCACAGCATATTACATAAGATCATCATACACAGTTCAGTCATTATCACAGTTCAGACGCAGGAGATTCAGCAAGTTTTCACCTTTTGCACACGTTACTGTAGATTTAATCTAAATGGATAAACTTGTTATTGAGTGTCGATCGATTCGTCAAAAACAGCAAAGTGGAAACACGTGTTTGACGTTTTTTGCAAATGTTTTAAAAATCAAAAGTGAAATCTTGATTCATAGGAGTGATGGATTAATGGACCGTTTGAGCCGGAGGTGATTTATTGTTGCACTTCTAGACAGACGAGAGGAAAACAGTGACGATGACACAGAACAGATCATTTCTACAGTTTATCTCACAATCGCTGCGACAGAAGAAACATTTATTGTCTGTTTATAACTTTACAGAGATGTGAAATCCTGTTTAAGCATCTTTATAAACCTTCAAACTCCTGCATCTGTCACTCAGACTGGACTTCCTGGATTAGTTCATTGTTTCATTGATACTTGAAGCTCTTTGTGTTTTGTTTTGGGTTTTTTTTTTTTTTTTTTTTTGAACACAAAGCTGTTTTGGTCTGAACTCACTTCTCTTCAGTCGGGATCAATTCAGTAACTTTATTTGACCTCCTGCCTGTTAAATCTTCACACCTCCAGTTTGTTTGCTGAGATAACGCTCATCATCATCATCATCACCATCAGTGTTGTTTTCACAGGCTGTGTAGGAGTTCCTGTGATGAGTAAACAGGTTTAAATATATCCCTGACAAATTCCCCTTTTTAAAATATGAATAATTAAATGTTCGGTACTTCGCCTCCATGTTTGACAGCCTGTTTGTTTGTTTGTTTTTGCTTCCTCTTCACCGCAGTGAGCTTCCTGCTGCTTCTGCCCGGCCTGAACCAGCACGGCATCATCTCCAAGTACACCTGCATGGCCAAGAGGGAGATCAACAAACTGCTCAAACAGAAGGAGAAGAAGAACGAGTAAGAAGAAGAACGCGTGTTTGGGATGAAGAGGAGGGAATCTCTGAAAGTTAAAACCACACAACACGGAACGGAAAGTGGAAGGAAGTTTGTTTTTGAAGAAAAAAGAGAGAGAGAGAGGAGAGCAAAAAGATGTCTCCTGCTTCCTCGCTCATTGCCACAGAGCAAAACACACCTTTTTTTTTTTTTTTTTTTTTTTCCCCACCACACACATTGGATAAGTTTCATTTCTCCTCCCACTCTTTGACATTTCAACCTCACTTGATTTACCATCATTTTATTTTATTTTTTTTTCTTTTGAATTGATCTGCCATGCATGCAGCCGCCACATGAAGGTTATCTGATGTTGCCACGAGTTCACACACACACACACACACACACACACACACACACACACACACACACACACACACAGTCTCCCTGTGACATGTACGCACAGTTGAAATCCTTCTGTTTCTTAGTTTGAGCGTGCTTCGTTTTAAAGATGTCAGTAATGCTTTTAAGCCATTCCCTCTACTTAGACAAAGTGACTACTGAGCAGTTTTTGTAGCATTACTGCATCATTTTAACCTCACATAGATTCCTTCAGTATTTTGTCTTTTTGTTTTTTCAGGACAGTTCTTGTTACAAATGAAGAGGTACTTTTTTTTTTTGTTTGTTTTTGTTTTTTTTTGCTTCTTCTGCTTTGGTTGTATTTAAATATAGCGCTGAAAACAAAACTGGATTCAAAGCAGAGCTCGTCAGGAGTGAAACTGTTTCTAGATACAAGCCTACTGCTGTACCGCTGCTAGCTGGACTCTGTGGTCTCTTAGCTCTTATACGACCCCCCCCACCCCCGCCCCCCCCGCCGCAGTGTTACACTGGTGTGGGCCGTCTCTGTGTAAATATGACTCTGTTCCTGTCTGTCATCCTTTTTTTTTTTTTTTTCTCTGTTCCTGTTATTTATCTGCGTCTTTTCCTCCTCAGTCTCCTCATTTCTGGTCTGATCACTGTCTTTCAACTCATTTCATTATATGTGTTTATTGGACATCTTTATGAAAATGAATAAAGTTCGATTTAAATTAATTTTCACGGGACCTTTTTTTTTTGTGTGTGTGTAGTTTATTTTTAGATGAGTGTTGTGGTTGAGCAGCATGAAAACATCAAAACACTTCAACTGAAGTACAAATAGTCAAAAATAGAAGAAATTCATTTAATTCCATACAGACAGCTGTAGTAGAGCTGTGGAGCAGTTTTTCAATGAGCAGGTCGCTGTATTGTTTCTCATGCGATGCAGCAGTAAAGGCCATGAAGAAGACTGCAAGATGGTAAACAATGTCAACAATGCAGCATTTAAAATACTTTTATGAGGAAGGAAATGGATTCATCACGTGTGTTAGAGCACCAGGATGCACACAGTGAGTCACAGTGAACAGGCCTCAGTTCACATTAATTACACTTTGAATCCTTGAAGTGACAAGAAATACTAGTGAAGTGGTGATCTGACCCGAGGATCACAACGTAACTAAGTACATTTACTCAAGTACGTAAGTATGATTTTGAGGTACTTGTACTTAAGTATTTCTATTTAATGCTACTTTATTCTTCTACTTTACTACATTTATTTGACAGCTTTAGTTACTTCGCAGATTCACATTAATAACAAATATGATCAGTAAGTACATAATGATTTATTATCAATATAAAGTAATGACACATGAATCCATTGTTATAATCCCATAAATTAATAATCATTCTGCATAAGGGATATTTCTACTTTAGGTACTTCTGGTAGATTCTGATGTTAATACTTCTGATTTAAAGTAAAAGTTTGAATGCAGAAGTTTCTGAAGTATTTCTACATTGTGGTTTTGCTTCTTTGACTGATGTCAAATATCTCAGTCGAGTTATAAGATGTAGAGATGCTGCTGTGGAATGAACCAATATCCTTCAAACTGTTGACCTTCCAGCAAATGCAATAAAGTTGCATTTTTACTATGATGGTGAAAATTGAAGCTTTGCTCAAATTTTTTGCTTGATGTAGTTAAAGTATTGCAGTAAAAGTACATAAGTATTATGAGCTTGATGTAGTTAAAGTATTGCAGTAAAAGTACATAAGTATTATGAGCTTGATGTAGTTAAAGTATTGCAGTAAAAGTACATAAGTATTATGAGCTTGATGTAGTTAAAGTATTGCAGTAAAAGTACATAAGTATTCTGAGCTTGATGTAGTTAAAGTATTGCAGTAAAAGTACATAAGTATTCTGAGCTTGATGTAGTTAAAGTATTGCAGTAAAAGTACATAAGTATTATGAGCTTGATGTAGTTAAAGTATTGCAGTAAAAGTAGTGGTTTGGTCCCTCTGACTGATATATTATTATATATGACATCATTAGATTATTAATAGTGAAGCATCAGTGTTAGAGCAGCATGTTACTGTTGTAGCTGCTGGAGGTGGAGCTAGTTTACACTACTTTATATACAGTTAGCTAGTTTAGTCCAGTGGTTCCCAACCTAGGGGTCGGGCCCCTCCAAAGGGTCAGCAGATAAATCTGAGGGGTGGTGAGATGATTAATGGGAGAGGAAAGAAGAAAAAACAAAGTTCTGATACACAAATCTGTTTTCAGTTTTTGGAATTTTTCTCTAATCTTTGATTTTTGCTGAAATATTGGATCATTTGAACATTTATTGAAATGAAAGCATGTGAGAAGTTTAGAGGGAAAAATCACTATTTGGTGGAGCTGTTAACAACTCATAGACATGTGAAATGTGACCCCGACTACACACTGCTTTTTGTAAGACATCAAAAGCCAAAAAGGTTGGAAACCACTGGTTTCATCTTTAACAATGTGTTGTATTTTAAAAGCTTGTTATATTATCCATTGTGTCAAATCTTCATCTGAAAAGAAACTAAAGCTGTCAAATAAATGTAGTGGAGTAGAAAGTACAACATTTCCCTCTGAAATGTAGTGGAGTGGAAGTATAAAGTAGCATCACATGGGTACAAAAACATACTGTAGTACAGACTTGCTCCAGTGATGCACATCAATCAAAGCAGTAACTCCTGTTCTTCTGCTCTCACACGCTGATCTTCACATGTCTTTCTAATTTCATTTAGCTGCATATCTTGAATGACTGAGAATATTTTGTTTCCCTTCAGGCTTGTTTCCAGTTTTCACAGCATGTTCTTAGAGAGAGGAGTCTGGTGACGTGACTCTGCTGCAACAACTTCATCATGATCATTCAGAGTTTTATTCCAGATGGAGAATTTTAACAAATGAGCCGATTTACAGCAACATCTTCACCTCAGTGTTTGTCCTTTTAGGAAAGCAGAGGAGGAGGAGGAGGAGGAGTGTTGTGCAGTGCACAGTTGTATAACTGCTGTGTTAGTAGAGTCTGAGTGCAGAGCAGTCTGTCTCCCTGCGTCTCGCCACCCACAGCAGCTTGTCTCTGGACCGTCTGCTGGGCTTCACTGGACCAGTCTGCTGCTTCTGTTCACCTGCAGACGAATACAACGAATCAATACTCTCCATACAACACAGTTTACTTTTTACTGTAGAGAAAGAGAAAAGGTAAATGATCTCAGAAATGGCTCAGGATTAACAATGTTATATTAATATAAAACCGTCCATAAAACAATGTAGGATCTTTATTATTATTATTATTATTTTTTTTTTTACATTTGTAGGTGATATAATGTTATCATGCAGTGTTAGGAGCTGTCAACATAAATAAAATCCGCTGTCATATATATATAATAATAATAAATATATTTAAAAATCAATTGATAAACTGTTTATGGATAAAACAACCAGATGATTTGTTCTGTCTTATCCAGCAAAGTAAAAAAAATACGTGACAGATCTCTGACAGAAGGAATCAGCATTATATTTTATTTATTTATTTGGTTACATTTAAATAACGTACCTACAACGTCACGTCTCAGGACGATTTAACATCAGCTGCGCATCTTATTCACACTGAACTTGGGGGAAAAATGGATTCAAATACTCTGCTGCGTATAAAATGGAATGAGCTACAAACAATGTGAAGTTACACTGTTTAATTTCACTTGAAGATTTTAAAAGGTTTTACTTATATATTTACAATCTCACCTGTAATTAATTTTGTTAATGTGGAAATAACGTCTAACATGTGTCTGAGAATTATGCGTCTGTCTTTGCTTAAAGTGTTTATGTTTAATCTTGTCCACAGGTCTCTCCTGATCTCAGTGCGACGACCTGTTTAAATAAAGGATTAAATAAAAATGATCTGACTCGATCCCGGTATAAACATTTAAAACACGTTAGAACACGTTCTAGTCCAGAAAGCTCTTATTAAAACAACTCTTTGTTAATACAGATGTTTCCAATTCTGATGTTACTGTTTTTTTTAAATAATAATCACACTCATAATGAGTTCTACATATTTATATTATAATTATATTGACTGTGTGTTAACTACAAACATAATTTAATGTCGCAGTTCCTGCTGTGACCACTGGAGGGCAGCAAAGACTAATAATTCTAAATACACTCAAGTCAAAAACAGAACAAAGGTATTTATTGCATATTAAAAGTAAGCCTATTATACTATTAACATGAATACTGTATGACTATTGATACCTGTATAAATACTAATGATAAATATATTTCTTATCCCACTGAATAGTGCAGCGTTGTAGTTATCATGTCTATAAATGTGATGAACATGATTGAATAAGATTTCTATGTAGAGCTGCAACTAACGATTGTCTTCATTACTGAATAATCTGTGGATTATTTTCTTTCTACAAAATGTCAGAAAATTGTGAAAAATTACGGTTATAATTGTAAAGAGTTGACATTGATGTCTCTAACTGTCTTGTTTTGTCTGAACGACAATCAATAACCCAAAGATATTCAGTTTACTGTCATGTTTGACCAAAAAAAACGCATCAAATCATCACATTTGAGAAGCTGAAACCAGCAAATATTTGACATTTTTTGCAAAAAAAATAACAGAAATTATTATTCAATTATCAAAATAGTTGCAGATTAATTTTCTGTCAATTAACTAATTGATTAATTGACTAATCGTTGCAGCTCTGGTTAGTTTTGTTTACCGTAATTGAACCAAAGTATCCTCATTAACTGACAATGATGTATCAATGTGACACATAAAAACACTTTAATGATATGAAGAATAAAACTTCAATTCCAGCTTTCAGTTAACTTCTTAGTCTTTTAATTCAATGTACACGACTGTTGTTGTGACCTCAATGGTTTTGGTGAAATTGAGCCCATTCACAGTCACCTGTACAGCGACCAGGTGACCCTGCTGATCATAAACACTGACCCGGTGTGGTCTCTACATTCCAGTAACTGAGCCTCTAATAACACAGGAGTAGTTCTGCAGAGTTCACACTACCTGTCAGGATGTCGTGCTGGTGCCACTGTGTTGGTCTGCCGCAGGGCTGGTGTGGTGAGCCGTCGCTTACTGGGAGTCTGTGCTCTGTCATGTAGGTGGTCTCGTACTCAGACGGATCCGGGGGGTTGGTGATCTCTCTGACAGCCTGGCCGCTGCAATACCGAGCCCAGTTTTCTACCTTCATGTCGGCTCTCTGGAGAAAAGACGCAGGTCAAGGAGGGTGTGAGGGTTAAAAAAAACAGGTTTTAGTCACCCAAAACTCAACATGCAACTCAAAAACACACACAATGACAAACATCCAAGGCCCATAAAACAGAATTCAACTCAAACAGTGTCAACTGAACATGAACAGAATGTGATGAATCAAATGAAGCTCAAGTTCAAGTTTATTATTTGTCCCAGGTGGGAAATCTGTGCTGCAGCGAAACAAAAACATACAATACGCCACAGAAAGATACAACAGTTTACACAGATGAGTAAATATCCACATTAAACCCCCAAAATCATCACTAGAAATATGATGCACAACATCCATCGGGTCGCCAGCAACCTGCTTAAGCCAGTTCTAAGCGGCAGCATCACGCAGTAATGAGTAAGAGCAATTGGCACAATTTGGCCAATTGGAGATGTTTGGAGAGATTCGGGGACACCACAAATTAAAAACTCCTGAGCTCCCATAAGGTTAGACCGAGAGGTCTGGAATTTTATACAGGTTGACAAGATGTAGAAGGTTTATGGTGTTCTGCATAGTTCTGGCATAAAGCATGTCCTAATTATTGTTATTCAAATATGACTCATGATAGATGAGGACCAAAAATACTTTTTTGAGCCTTATTTGAACTGATGTAGTTTCGTTTGTGTTTCAGCCGCATGCTAAACAAACACATTTCCAGAAACTAGAAGATGAAGCCTGATACATGCATCATGGCCTTACAGTTCTTCTGTTATAAGCTTTTCCATTTGGCCAAATAGGTGAAAATTCTATAAAAAGGATGGATGTTAAGGGGTTAATAACTGTCGTAGTCTCTGTATCATTATCATCATCATCATCATCACCGAGGTAGTGGGCTAATCAACAACAGCATTCAAGGCTCCGGTAGTGACATGGATGATGATTTTTTTGTACCTGTTTTTTGTGGCCATAGAGATATTTAAACGCAGGCTAGATGGTAACACTTTCTGATCGAATGGTCTCAGCTTTATTAAGCACCTGCTTGTTGAATATGTGATTCAAACTACTGAGGTGTACTCCCACTATCTTACCTGCCACCTTCACAATCTTATCATTCTTCTCTTTGGCATCAAGGTTTCCACTAGGGATGTGCAGAGAGCCCAGTATTTGTATTTGTATCTGTATTTGTTGAGGCAGCAAAATTATTTGTATTTGTATTCTAATAAAAGTAGAAAGAGGCTTAAAAATCCTGTTTTTGTTTTTATTACACTTTTAATTTTAGAAAATTAAAGTGTTACAATAAGTGTTTATCTCTGGGGAACACCCCCAACTCCAGGAGTGACGTCCAAATTAGGAAATGTGCGTCATGTAGCAGGTGGATGTGACTCCCCTTGTTGAGACCTGCTGATAGACGTCACAGCGGAGCAGAGGAGAGACACTGAGATAATGATGTAACAGACCTGTGCGCTGGTATTTAACGTTTTTTTTTCTTCCCGAAAACAAATTATTTTTAAAATATTTGTATGAAACAAATATTCGTAAAAAAAAACCCTCACTATTTGTGCTTTGCCGAATAATGTATTTTTATTCGGGCACATCCCTAGTTTCCACACCAGCAGATAACAGAAAATGAATCAGACTCAATAAAAGCTCTATAGAATAGTGTCATTAGAGTCGTAACAATCTGGAATTTAGCAAGTTTCCTTAAGCAAAAAAGGCGTTGCTGGCCTTTCTTACACAACATTTCAGTGTTTGAATCAAATTTCAAATCACGATGCCCAGGTATTTATAATTGGTTATCGATCCACTGAATGACCCTTGACAACACTGGTGTGGGGAGCTGAGGGAGGTCGTCTGAAGCCTATAAACACATCTGACATGCTACATGTTAGTGTTTGAACATGAACTGAAGAGTGTTGTCACTGAACGCTTTCTGTGTGAAGACAATGCAAATTTGTCACAGTTTGATCCATAATTGTTGCTGTTGTGTCGACTGTGTGAAGAGTTTTGAAGACACAGTATTGAAGCAGGTACCAATCATAAAAAACTGTAATACAGTCATGTTAAAATGTCAGAAAAAAACTAAGTAAAGCCTTAAAATGACCTAAAAATACATTTCAGAGATGCACAGATTGATTTTGGTGTTTTTGTCATATTTGGAGTTTTGCATCATGCTGCCACTTTACTTTTTTTCTATTGGATTTGGATTTTGTTTTGCACTTGTCAACATCATTTTGAAAGTTATATAAATGAAGTTTATCATGAATGTAACTTTACCGGAGTGATGTGTTTGGGCGTGTGCACGTCTGCGCTGTGTGACTGCAGCGGGCCCCGCAGCACTGTGATGTCGTCGCTGAGGTCCAGCTGCGTCTGATGCTGCGAGGGGAAGCTGGGATCTCTCAGATGGAAGATGAGAGGACGTCCGTCAGCCGACCGGCCGCAATAACTCTGACAAGAAGAGACAAAAGAGACGAAATGAGATGATCATCCTCGGTAGATTCTTTTCACTCCTAATCAGTTATTAACTAAGTCATTTTGTCCTGTTGTGCATTGCTACTGTGCTTTTATGATTCTATCCAAATTTTATTTATTCTATTCTACATTTTTATTCATAATTATGTGCTTGTTTTTATGGGATTGTTATTCTCATCCCTCTGTGAAGCACTTTGTTGTCTTTAAATGTTCTCTTTTAAATAAACGACTTTATTTCATATTTTTGTAATTTATCTACTTTTTTTCTTGAATTCATATACTGGTATTTATTTTTTTTGCAGGTTCCTGTCTGTCTGCTGCTTCAGGTTACAGCCAGTAGCTTCCCAGTTTGATCACCTGTTGTAGATAAAGAAGATCTGATTGATAAATAAATAAACAGTGTTGGAGCAGAGAACTTTTTCACTTTCTGTCCTTTAGGGTTCATTTATGAGCTCTGAACATGCCAGTTTCCACACAGAAGTTGAGTTAAAACTAGGGATGTGCAGAGAGCCCAGTATTTGTATTTGTTGAGGCAGCAAAATTATTTGTGTTTGTATTTGTACTCGAATAAAAGCGGAAAGAGGTTTAAAAATCCTGTTTTTGTTTTTATCACGCTTTTAATTTTAGAAAATTAAAGTGTTACAATAAGTGTTCATGAAGTGTTCCCTTGGGAGCACTTCATTTGTGTCAGTAGTTCAGCTTTATCTCTGGGGAACACCCCAAACTCAGGAGTGATGTCCAAATTAGGAAATGTGCGTCATGTAGCAGGTGGATGTGACTCCCCTCACTGAGACCTGCTGATAGACGTCACAGCGGAGCAGAGGAGAGACACTGAGATAGCGATGTAACCAACCTGTGCGCTGGTATTTAACATGTTTTTTTTTCTTCCCGAAAACAAATAATTTAAAAAATATTTGTATGAAACAAATATTCATAAAAAAAAACCCCACTATTTGTGCTTTGCCGAATTACGTATTTGTATTCGGGCACATCCCTAGTTTAAACATGCAAACCTTTACATAATCTCTGACTCGTGCACGTTAAAGTGTTGGACACATCAGATCAGATATGTGAAGTTGCTGACCTGGGTGTGGGTGGTGGTGTAGCAGGGTGCTGTGTCACCCAGGTTCAGGGTGCTCTGATGCAGATGCCTCGGTCTGGGGTTCTTTGCTTTTCTGTGGCATTGCTGACTGTGGTGACTCGGCCTCTGCTCGCTGTCTATCACACTGTTCATGTCGTCACCTCTCAGGGCTTCTTTTCTTATCAGGAGATAAACAAGAAAACACAGAAGATGATGCACAGATGAATACAGTACAAAACCATCTAGTAAAAGTATAAAAAATACATTTTTGAATTATTTATTTAATTTAAAGATGAACCACAAAGGCGAAGATCATATATTCAGTGGTGGAAGAAGTAAAAGTACAACTAGAGCAATGTAAAAATACTCCATTAAAAGTAAAAGTCCTGCATAATAAAATCTTACTACAGTAAAAGTACATAAGTATTATGAGCTTGATGTAGTTAAAGTATTGCAGTAAAAGTACATAAGTATTATGAGCTTGATGTAGTTAAAGTATTGCAGTAAAAGTAGTGGTTTGGTCCCTCTGACTGATATATTATTATATATGACATCATTAGATTATTAATAGTGAAGCATCAGTGTTAGAGCAGCATGTTACTGTTGTAGCTGCTGGAGGTGGAGCTAGTTTACACTACTTTATATACAGTTAGCTAGTTTAGTCCAGTGGTTCCCAACCTAGGGGTCGGGCCCCTCCAAAGGGTCAGCAGATAAATCTGAGGGGTCGTGAGATGATTAATGGGAGAGGAAAGAAGAAAAAACAAAGTTCTGATACACAAATCTGTTTTCAGTTTTTGGACTTTTTCTCTAATCTTTGATTTTTGCTGAAATATTGGATCATTTGAACATTTATTGAAATGAAAGCATGTGAGAAGTTTAGAGGGAAAAATTACTACTTAGTGGAGCTGATAACAACTCATAGACATGTGAAATGTGACCCCGACTACACACTGCTTTTTGTAAGACGTCAAAAGCCAAAAAGGTTGGAAACCACTGGTTTCATCTTTAACAATGTGTTGTATTTTAAAAGCTTGTTATATTATCCATTGTGTCAAATCTTCATCTGAAAAGAAACTAAAGCTGTCAAATAAATGTAGTGGAGTAGAAAGTACAATATTTCCCTCTGAAATGTAGAAAGTAGCATCGCATGGAAATACTCAAGTAAAGTACAAGTACCTCAAAACTGTACTTAAGTACAGTACTTGAGTAAATGTACTTAGTTAATTTCCACCACTGACAGATGAATAGTGCAAAGTAAGCATAAAATATGGTTTTGAATTATTTATTTAATTTAAAGGTGAACCACAAAGGCAGAGATCATATATTTGTCTTCGTATTCAGCACATGTTGCATTTAATCAAAACTTTACAGAGATCAACAGAAACCACACGACATTTACTCCCCTCAAACAGAATAAAGAATGAAGACTAAATTTAATCTACATGAAGTAAATTAATGACAACACCTTCATCGTCTGCTCTGTTACTCACCTGAGATAAGTTGAGCTGCTTATGTGGAAACTTTGCTGTCATGGTGACGAGAAAACAAGAAAACCACAGTGTGGATTTCAAACATAAACACTATAAATCTGTCCTAGTTTCCTTTAAGTGTTTTCTAATAGCTGTAAATGTAAGAACTTTGATTATATCAGTCATGTCTTAACACATTGATTCTGGCACTGTGAACAGTCACAGAGTATGTAATTTCCCCCTTATCCTTATTCAGGAGCTCAGCCTTTCAGCATTGTTTTTGATTTCATGTTCAGATTTTGTAACATGTTCTTGTAAAACACTGCTCACACTCACATAGTCCCTGCTCGTACACAGATTTGCTCTGCCTCGCTCAAAACTGCTCAGCTGCATTCAGATATATCGTTGCTGTCTCCCTCTTTTTGTATTCAGGCTACTTGTGTGTGCTCGTAAAACATCTGCTCTCAAATCTTTATTTGGGAACCGTTCATCTCTCTCTCAGTTAACCTTCATATAAAGACCTCCATTTTTTTGGTTAAAACAATATTTTATTATTTATTGTTTATTGCCTTAGATACACACATAGGTACAGGAAGTAAAACTGTGTGAACACAAGAACACATTGTGGCATTTTGAAACAAAGAAAAAACAGACGACAACACTAAGAACAATAGTTTCCCTAAAAGAATAAATAGATGATCGAATAATATCTTAATTCCACAAAAAATATTAGAGAGCTCAGTCAAGACATCCTCCATCAGGCCTGTACACTTCACAAAAGCAATAAATGGTCACATATCCTGTTTTCCTTTTGATATATAAGTATTTTTCTCTGAGGGAAGTTTTGATAGCATCTGCCTGGTCCACTGTTTAATACCTGCTCTGCTTGTCTTTTTCCATAATCAGTCTATTGACATGCAGAAAACAAAGATATTCATGCTCCACTTTAATATAATTGTGTCCTTCTTGATACCATATGAGACCTTGTTTTTTAATTAATTCATCTTAATTCTGTCTCTTGAGTTTTCTATCAGATTTTATCTCAGTTATTATAATAATGTTAGAATTATAATAATTATTATCATTATTTACATGTATTCTTAATGGTACTCTTTACAGCTGCCACTTATTGTTGTTTGTGTAATAATAATATATAAATGCTTTGCCTGTTTTTTGGGTTAAATTAAACAGAAAATAAAGTTTTATTTATTTATAAAAAGAAATATGCAGTAGAAAAATGCATTTTTCTACTACAGTTGTTATAAGGACGGGTTCACAATTCACGTGTCTTAAACTATCAGTCAGGTGTCCATAGTAACAGTGAAAGAGGTTTTCCTCGCTGTAATGTTCATACTGGATATTAAAAGATCCTTCAAATGTGCTTTCAATGTCAATAATTTTAAGTGAAAAGAAAAGAATGAAATAAAATAAAATAATACTAATAATCATAATAAAATAAATTAATACTAATGTAATAAAAATAAATAACAATAAATAATAAGGTAAATGAAAGCTGGTTGTGAAACTAATAGATAAAAGGGACTATATGTCATAATAGTTCTCCTTACTCAGCAGAATACTTGAAAATGCTTACATTATGGTATGTTTCTTTGTCTCGTTTTATTTATATTATATAACTTTGGCACTAAAAAGACTGTAATGTTGAAAGATATCTACTTGATTTGACTCATTTGGACGCTGAAGCTTCATATTAATTTGATATAAATTTTTAAATACATTTTTGCACAGAAGGAGGACTGTGGATTTTGTCTCCCATCACTTCTATTGTAAGGTCATTATGAAGGGATCTTCTAATGGTCAGTATGAACAAGAGGAATGATTACAGCCAGAAAAACACGTTTCACTGTTCATTTGGGCTCCTGACTGTTGGTTTAAGACGCTCATGATAACCTGCCCTTTAATCCAGTAATTTAATCCGCATGCAGAAGCCTCAGCGCGCCCTCCTGCGGTGCGTGGCGGAGCTGCAGCGGAGGACCGTGACGGGACGCCGGTATCCATCTTCATATTGATCCTCCTCCTCGATTCAGTCTGTCCGTTAACAACAGACTGATTTATAGGTTTTATTTAAGGTTTTATCTGTCGTCGAAATGGCGTCAAACGGTAAGAAAAACAGACAACAATCTCTCGCTATCAGAAAATAGCCTCACCGAGGATGTAGCCGGTGGCCAGTGACGTGACTAGTTAACGTTAGTAACTGCCGTTGAGAGGACGTTAGGTCTCAGCTAGCTGCTAATTAACCTATATCTGTTGAAATTACCACCTTAAAGAGTGCAGTTTAAATCATAGCATGTCATAGCATCGCATGCCGGGTTGAAAGAAATGCTTCTGGTTAGCTAGCAGCGATATGTGTTATTATAAACCAAGCCGGCTGTGTTTGGTTAACGGTTAGCATTTAGCTCAAAGGGCTAATTCCCATGTAAGTCAACACATCCGTGCCCCTCTCTGTTTGTTAACAGCTAGCTTGTGCTACTGTCCCAGTTTCTGACGCCGGCCCCGCCTCTCAGCGCTCAGACTGCGGGCTTGTTCTGACGGCGGCCCCGCCTCTCAGCGCTCAGACTGCGGGCTTGTTCTGACGGCGGCCCCGCCTCTGAGCGCTCAGACTGCGGTTTATTTTGGATGATGGAGACGATTTTAGTGTAACCCAGATCTATCTTGGGGCTGCAACTAACGATTATTGTCATAATCGATTTATGTGCCGATTATTTTCTCGATTAAGAAATAATTTATTATTATGATTATTATTATTATTATTATTATTGTGTGTGTGTGCGTGTGTGCTTGATGTTCATTTTTAACAGTTGTATTTCTTTATTTTTAAATTTTGCTTTAAAACAATTTGATCATGTTAATCAATTACTTTCATGTTGTTGTTTACCTTAACCACCTTGAACTGCCATTGTGAATAAAAAGTGCTAGTTATACAAATAAAGTGGACTTGACTAATCGATTAGTCACTTCGGGTGATTTCAGCAAAAGTGGGACATTTAAGCATTGCACTTCAATACTAGAAGATAACTCTAAATTGAATTACCAGCTACATATTAATATATATTTATTATTATTATTGACAAAAACAGAATAAACAGACTAAATGACAACAGACAGGGCCATCATAGGTAAAGTAAAACACTAAACATGATTTAAAATGCGAATGAAAAGAAAATAGGTTACATTGCAATATCAAGGTCTGTATGTCTTTTATATCTGTGATGGTCCTTTAGAGTCACAGAGGTCCTTGACTTTGTCTCACATAAAGCTTAAATGCATTTGAGGAAGGTAATTATAACTCCCCCTAGCTGAGAGTTTGTTTTATAACTTTCTTCTGCAAACCTTAAGATGAATATTTTAATATTCTTCATTTTGTAGAAGAGGAAATTATAACTTTTTTATGTCAATAAAAAAGAAGGAAAAAAATACAGGACAGCTGATAACAACAGAAAGTAGTATATAAATATAAAAAATAAGGGATGAAAAAAAAAATCAATACAATAAGAGACAAATAAATATTCAAAATAAGTTGAAAATTAAATAATTATAAGAATAATAAAAAAGTTAAAAAGAAAATCTTTTTAAAAAAGGGGTGATTAATTTGACCTTGGGAGTTTCATCAAATATATTTCTGTAATATTTTAAGAACCAACAACAGCAATGATTGTGCATTAACAAGTACAACACCACCTGTTCATGACCAATCATTGCTGTTGCTGTGACATCATTATTTTGGACATTTTGGGGAATAAAACAGACTGGTAAATGAATTTGACCTTAAAAAAACATCATAGATTTATTTAAATATTAATCTCCAGCTACAGCAGAGTCAATATTTGATCTCAGTTCAAAATAAGAAAACACAGTGTTTTCTTTATTTTTCTGGAAACTATATTTTTTGCATTGTCCCACTTTTGCTGAAGGTGTTCATGTAAAGTGAGACACTTTTCTAAGCATGTTTCATGCAGTATTCCAGCAATATTATATATATGTTAGTTTAATAATGTTTGAAAGTTTGATGAGGCAGGTACAGTGGCTCAGGACTTTAAAGCTATTGTGCCGTAAAGCAGAGGTTGCTACTTAGTCAGATCAAGAATATCAATATTTGATACCGATCATTTGATTGGATTTGAACCAGTCCTGTTTGATATATACTTTTAAAAATCAAGATTTTAATATTAACACTGTATTTTATTTATTCCACAGACTATTCCCAACCATCTTCCCAGGGGTAAGTAAAGTAATACTCGATCATTAACTGTTAACATAAATCATAGCTAAACCTTAAAATGAAGATCGGGACTCTGTGTGGGGGTCACTTGATTTGCGGATAGGGTCACAGGAGATTTCTAAGACTCACTTGTTCATATTGGTTTAGTTTTTGAATATATCATACTTTCAGCCTCCATTCTCTTAAAAGTACCTAGAATATAAATGTATATCATAAGCAAATCAACATGAGAACTTTGTAACTCTCTCATTTCTGGGTTCATGAGAATTACCCTAAAAACTGTGTGAAAGTATGAGAAACCATGGAAATAATTGTTTTAACAATGTAATAATTTAATTCTTATATTGTGATCTTTATGGAACATTATTGAAAGATAATAACTCTTTATTATTCTGTATTCTTTAATCTATATTTGGATCCTCATTAGCTTCCACAAAGTGGTTGCTAGTGTAGGAATTTGTGCACTCAAATAGCTTTATGATTTTATGGGGAATTATGAATTATTATTGAGCACAACTCCAACATAAAATTATTTATCCAGCGACATAACTCATATTAGAGCAGGTATAATAATAGGGAAGTGGTCTTCCTTGTTGGCCTCACAAGAGAGGTCAATTAGAATTATTTATTAATTAATTTTAACTATGATTTTTCAAGGGTATAAGGTCTTTTTAGGTCTTTTAAGTGACTGAGATGCAAGCACAAGAAAACACCAACAAGTTCACTTTAATTACATACACATTTATTACTAATACTACACCTACAAGTATTAAACACTACAACATTTAACAAACAAGACACAAGAGGGAAAGGGAAACTGGAACACAAGGCTATGGCTAGTGAATGATTCAAATGCATGATGCAGAGTTATCTATTGGGTAGTTTGGTATGAGGGACCTGGTAAACAGATGAGATGACTGTTACCTGAGAAGCAGCGAGACAAATCAACGGTACAACAGCTTAGTTCTGAATTACTAATTGAAGTTACAAATTATGTAAGCACCAGGGTATAAGCAGTTGCTGAAGGCTTTGTATGAATACTTGCTAGCTCCCTGGTGCTTTTAATCAAAGCAGAATGGTACTAAACATGATTGTGTTGTCATGGATGATGAGATTATGTTAGTGGTACATTTCTTGGCTTTAAGGCAGTGGAATAAAAATCTGTACTGTCTGCCTTCGAAACATGCAGGGACTTTACCCTACACTAGTCTTGCTGGAGTCCAAACAACATGAACAACAATAAAACAACAATTTAACATCACATTGATCAATAAAACAAGAGAAAGCTGAACAAGTCAAACATAGAAGTCAGAATATGAGTGAAATAACTCTGAAAAGGTCGACAAATTTGTCAAAATAGAAACAAGAAGAAAATAAAAACCAACAAAAAGTTCCAAAACCGCAACAACTAAAAGTAACATCTATGTAAGATTCATCAGAATCAGATCTGTTTATTGTTGGTGTACAAGCCTTTTTTAAATTTTTTTTTTACTTCTTACAGTTATGGGTCCTATGGTGGAGGTGGAGGTAGAGGTGGAGGTGGAGGTGGTGGTGGTGCTAACCAGGGCTATGGTCAGTCCTCTGGCCAGAGTTACAGCCAGCAGGGTTACGGAGGGTACAACCAGAGCTCTGACAGCAGCCCTGGCTCCTACAACCAGGGAGGATATGGCAGCTATGGACAACCTCAGTCAGGTAGAAGAATACTCAGACTCAACTGTCCTTTTAAGTCACAGACTGTGGTGTCTATATATTTAATCCCATGTCCTGTCTCCTCCCTTGTTTCCCAGGAGGATACGGTTCTCCACCCTCTAACCAGGGTGGAGGTGGGTATAATCATTCCAGTCAGTCCTACAGCTCTGGAGGCTACAGTGGCAGCAGCAGCAACCAGCCCTCCAACACGAGCTACAACCAGCAGTCATCCTTCTCTGGTTACAGCCAGCAGCAGCCTCCTTCTTCATCCTCTGCAGGGTAAGACTCCACCAGTCGCTGATTCTCTACTGACTTCAGCCCCTTTTGGACAGAAGTTGTGTTTCTTGGAGGATGTGAATGATGACGTATGAGGAATAACCTTCTGTGACTACACTCATCTTTCAGGATGAGTTTATTTAGAGCCCAGTTTCTTGTTAATTCAAAACGTGGATGTGAATTATCATTTGAGGATTTGAAGCATTAATTTTCAGCTAAATCTTTTGCCTTTTTTCTGTGATATTGTACACAGAGAAAAAGAGGAAGACAGCACAGCAGTCTATACATTTTTACAAACCTAACTGTAACTGAAATTAAAGTTTTTTTTCAAAAAAACATTTTTTGAAGATTATTTTTCTTGATTAACTGATTTGTCTATAAAATGTTGAATTGTGAAAATCTGGCTTTCACAATTCCTCAGAGTCCACTAGTCCTACAACGTAATGATAATTGCTGATTCATTTTGTCGATTAATAGACTAATCGTTGCTGCTCTACTTGTGTTGATTGGAGCACCTTTTCCAGTTGTTGTCCCTAAAAGCGGTACAGAGAAGTGTGAAAGTTGCTGTTGAAATCTAGTTTAAGATATGCGCTTTCTGAGTGCTTTCTAATTTTTCACTGCATCTCTTCTCCCCACCTCCCAAAGCTATGAAGGAAACTCTCAGGCCCCTGGCTACAACCAGCCACCAGGCGGTGGACAGGGCGGAGGCGGCTATGGGAGCAGTGGAGGTCAGTCTGGTGGATATGGAGGCAGTGGGAGTCAACAACCATCCCAACACGGAGGAGGTCACTACAACCAGCCTCCGAGCTACAACTCCCCCCCTCCACAGAGCTACAGTCAGCAGAGCCAGTATGGTCAAGGTGGAGGTGAGGGATGGGTTTATATGAACTTTTTATTGATAAGTTGATGAATTAATTGAAAAGAAAATTAAAACTACTTTGATCATGGAGGAATTTGGTTTTAGTCTCTCAGATATGATGATTTAATGCTTTTCTTTGCCATACATGACAGTAAACTGAATGTTGATTCGACAAAACAAGACATTTAAAGATGTAACCACTGACTCTGGGAAATTACAACAGGCATTTTAACTATTTTCTGACATTTAATAGACAAAACAATCAAGAAAATAAATCTCAGATTAATTGATAATGAAAATAATCGCTAGTTGCAGCCCAAAGAAAACTGATATCAGTGAGGTGTGTTGATTATTGGCTAGAACATTGTTGGAAAACAAGTTGCTATTGAGTTTTGTCACATGTCATTTTTCAATATTTTGACCACCACAAATTAATTTTGTTCTCCATTTCATTCCATTCACCTCAACAAACACAGTGTTTGGATAAAAACAAATTAAACAAAATGACTAACAATGTTACATAATTTGTGTTTTTAAATATCGTGGTGTCATTTAAAGTGTGTGTAGCACTCCAGAGCAGGTAATTCTGTTGGGGTTTGATTGTCTCAACTCATTTCATTTAGGATACGGAGACGACAGCCCACCGATGAGTGGAGGAGGAGGAGGAGGAGGAGGAGGGTACGGTGGTCCAGACGGAGGTTACGGAGGGCAGGATGGCCGCGGTGGCAGGGGCCGTGGGGGTGGATTTGGAGGCCGTGGTGGCGGTGGATATGAACGCGGTTTTGACCGAGGAGGCCGAGGTGGACCAAGAGGAAGAGGAGGAATGGGGTAAGTGTTTAGAACTCACCCATGTGGAACTGTGAAAAGAGATAATAGAGAAGGTACTGTTCCAGGTGTTGTCCGTGGTGAGTTGTTGTTATTTCCCCTCCCACTCGCTTTTCAGGGAAATTAATCCCAGGGAGTCTTAAATTCCCACAAAACAATTCATCAGGTTTCTGTCTGATTTCAGAGCCGCATGTTGACTCCATACATGCACCTTTATTAGGTGGACACATAAGAGGGGAGACCCAAAAATTTCTGGAATTGTTAAAAAAATGATTATGAACCTTTCTAATCCCCTTCAAAGTTCTCTCCTTGAGATGTGATACACTTGTCCCAGCGCTCCTTCCATCCCCGGAAACATTTCCTTTAGTTGTCTTTTGTCACTGTGTCCAAGGCCTCCTGCGATCCCTCCTGAATTTCTTCCACGGTGGTGAATTTTCTCCCTTTCAGTACCAATTCCCAACCCTACACCTGTGCTATTGATGGCTTCCGGGAATTTTTGGGTCCCACCTCATATATACATATTAAAAGTATATCTGCGTTTTATAACACTACCCAAAATTTGGTTCCGATCTGATACCAAGAAGTATCTCAGCCAATCATCCGTATCAATCGATGCAGATACTTTCATGTAGGTGAGAAAAGGCACATGTCATGATTTATCATGACAGTAAAATAAATAAAATAAATACATAGATCATGACACATTTTCTGTCCTCTACAAAAAAGGTGTCATGTGTGTCATGACCACTAAGACATCAGGCATTTTTATTACTCTATTAATCACTTTCTCAAACAGAAGAACATTTTAGTGATAAATAACAAACTTGTGTATTGTGTGAATTCTCTGAACTGACGAGGTCACCACTGTGCATGTACTAAGAAGAGGAATGTGAGACGGATCAATTTTATCTTTTTGTATTGTAGTAAACACAGACAAACTGTCTCTGCCTGGATGTTGGGGCTGGGCGGTATGCATGAAATCACTATCACAATATTAAAAATAATATATCCTTTTTTATCTTTTTATCTCAATATTTAATGCTGTGTGCAAAATCATATACAAAATAATCAAATCGATGCTCGGTAAACAATTAATTGTTCCACTCTTCAAACGAGTGGAATGTATTTAGGTTATTTTTAACTACAGTTTGTTCAGAATCATTAATTTAATACATTAAAATCAAGAAAAATATCTTGGACAACTTAATTAAAAGAAAGAAAGGAAAAAAAAAAGCTTAATTGACCTTCGACTCCCAAAAAATACCCAGAGCTTACTAAAGGACCTTGTTTATATGCCTAAAACGTAGTTGCCCAAGAACAACACCAAGGTAGTGTTTCAAGTCACCAGTTGTCTTGTAAACCTGGTATATTTCAAAAATGTTTGACATCATAGTGGAAATGGGTTCGGAGCTTCTTTGGGCTCTTTAAGATAAGCTCTTTATGGCTGAACGCTGGTCAGAAAACATATCCTCAAAGTCCACAGTATGACTATTACTGTCAGAAGTAAGAGGTGTATACATGGGTTTCTGTATGAAATCTTTCAAATTACAATCATTTGACAGGCAACTGAAAAAAAAGGGAAGACCGTGGTTTCAGTGATTCTCTTCACAGCAGAGAAAACGTTGGAGGAAATGAAGGTAAAGCCAAAGTGCAACCCATAAACAGATACGGTTGTCTGTAAGTAAGATTTTTAAACTTCAACAACATGAACACAAAGCTTTTAATATCAAATATCTGTCTCATTGTAAAGGTTTAACAAAAAGAGGCAACTAACAAACCCTGCTTAAACTGAACTGCAACATATAACCATGTAATGGTGGTTTTCAATGGTGATTTAGAGACAGAACATGGTGCTGTGTGTTACTAAAGCAAGTCTTTCTCCTGTCAGTGGTTCTGTTGCCACTTTCCATTTCTATAAACACAAAAAGCTTCTGTTCAGCAGACTGTGCAGCATCCCGACTGCCAGTGATATGAAAAAAAAAGAGTTGGGCGCTCAAAGTAAAAAAGAAAATTACTTTTACAAATGTAATTTTAAGTTCTTAATATGTAACTGAAAGAAGGAAAAATAATTCAACTCCTGCGTATGGTCAGATTTTGACATTACAAAGTCAGAACTCAGCATTGCATGGAGAACCAGGTTATAAACATCCACAAAACTGCAAATTTTATTTATTTTAAAATTTGTGTTGTTTTTTTTACAGAGAGAAAGCTCTGTTACACAGAAAAGGAAAACTAAACAAGAAGCGTCTCTCACAGGTTGAGAATGAATTTATGGTGGCTGTTTGTGTGAAGCTCAGAAATGCAAAACCTGAGACTTGATTACAACACAGCGTGGCTACGAGCTCAAAATGATTAATGCATCATTTTGGCATACTTAAAACTGGGTATAATCAATATAAAAATCATAGTAACACTGTCTAACACTGTCTGATCTGTCAGTGTATAATGTGTTGGTCGTGGCTCGTAGTGATGAACCTACAGAGAATTATCAGTGACTCTGCAGCTCCTCTCGGCTTTATGGAACTTTATAGCGAGTTTCAATTCATTGTTTAGCTGTCTGGCTTCAACTTTACTGTCTTCGTTCACTCTCATAATGTCGTTTTCAGCCGCAGCAGGCAGCTGTTTTCAGAGAAAAAGCTGTAAAAAGCCGCTGTACACTACCTGCTCAGCACCAAACAGCAAACAGACACAGTTAGCTGTAGACTAGCTGGTGAACATAGTGGAGCATTTAGCAGCTAAAGAGCCAGATATTTCCCTCAGGAGTTGGTACAGAGCAGAAACAGAAGCTAAAAGAGAGTGAATACTGGACTTACATTCACCAGGTGGACAGAAACACGACTCCAGATGAATGATAATGTTGCCCCGTAACTGCTGGATGTGGAAATGAGCAACTGTGAGGTTCAGCATATCATTTTAATGTTCACAACTCCTAAGCGGACAAAAAATAATTTAATGCAGGTTTAAATGGTCTGTACTTCAAATTGCATTTCTGTCCAAACTTGAGAAGGAAATGCATAAATACAAAAAATACAGATAAATATTTTTTGGGTTGGGGCAAACCTGTTTAAACCCAATAAATTGTACAGGACAATACAGACACAGAACAAAGACTTTACAATAAGAGCATAAATCATATGGATTTGCTTGACCTGAGGTGGAATCATAAAAACAGACTTTGGTATGGTAAGTTGTTTTTGTTTTTATCACAGAGGTTGCACAATATTTCATTTATTATTATTATTATTATTATTATTATTATTATTATTATTATTATTATTATTATTATTATTATTATTATTATTATCATCATCATCATTATTATTTGTAATCTCATAATGTTGGTGATGGACTTATAGACAAACTAGTTTGCCATTTCATTGTCTGTTCCCTCATCGTGGATTTGAATCTCCTTCCCTACCATTACAGTCTTTAAACCTCAATCTCATCTTCACAGTATGAAGCACAGAGCACTAATGTCTTGCATATCACTTGAATTTCTGCCTGTGTTGTTTAACAAAAGTGTTTTCTTCATGTAGTGGTACAATTATTTGTTTTCTGGGTATTCTTGGTTAAAGGTTAGAGTTGTAACTTTGAGAATGGAGAAACATTTTAGTGTAAGTAAAAAGCCGCTTGTGCTTGCATCTTATCACACCTCTGGTATTATGAAGTGTATGTATATGAAGGGCAGAACAATATTTGGAACTAACTAAGTGTTGATGAGTAAACTAAAGACAGAGGTAAAAAAGACAAATTTGAAACAGACATTCAACAGCACAACAAACGTTTTGTAATTTTAGATTTTAAGCCTTCGTACTGAGATCTGTGAAAGAAATTCAGATAGCTTGCCCAGTAAACCTTTAAACACTTTTAAAAGATCAGGCTGTTAATATTCTATATTTCTGCTATTGTCAACTGATCCCATAAAAAGGCCAAAGTCAACAATACATTAGTCCATCACTTAAAGGATATGTCTGGAGATTTTCTATATTTTTCTTATTGTTAACAAATCTCATGTTTGGATCCAAACCAACAATGAACTGATCTACTAACAAATATTGTGTGTGTATCAAAGCCTGATATATCTTATTCCTCTGTGCCGTAAACCTCTGTTGTTGACTAAAAACTGTTAAAAACATGTCAGTGAGTCACAGAGCTGCACTGGGTGACATGTTCCTTCATCATGAAGAGTTTGGTCACGTTAGTTTGTTTAGAAACGGCTCCAAAGACTAATAACAGCATCACGTTTTCAGTCTCTGGAGAGTAGTTCTGTGTAAGGCAGACGCCACTGAGCATGTGCGGGAACGCTGTTCTGTTTACAGCTTCACTAGCTTGTTGTGTTACATATCACAAGATCACAACCTACAGTTTGGCTCTGCACATGAGATTGTTGACAATAAGACAAATATAGAAAATTTATAAGGCTTTCCTACTCTGTATGTGGCTCTTAGCTCCTTTGCCCATTGGTTCCTACTGAGTCTTTAAAAATAGCTCACAAATAGTATAATTTAATTCTTAAAAAAGGTTCATTCATTTTCCTAAAACAGCTGTTCACTGTAGTTTTAATCAAACAGACAGGAGGAAATAGTGCATTTACTGAGTGACAAATTAAAGGAAAAACTGGTCCAGATCTGAATGCTTGATCCCTACAGTGAGGGGATCTGGTGGCTCTGTCATGCTTTGGGGAGTATTTTGCTGGCATGGTTTGGGTCCACTTGGCCCCTTAGAGGGAAGGGTCACTGCAAATCAATACAAAGTTGTTCTGAGTGATCACCTTTATCCTGGGATGAAACATTTCTATCCTAATGGGAGTGGTCTCTTCCAGGATGACAATGCCCCAATTCACAGGACACAAGGGGTCACTGAATGGTTTGATGAGTATTAAATGATGTGAATCATATGCTATGGCCTTCACAGTCACCAGATCTCAACCCAACTGAACACTTAAGGGAGATTTTGGACTGATGTGTTAGACAGCGCTCTCCACCACCATCATCAAAACACCAAATGAGGGAATATCTTTTGGAAGAATGATGTTCGTCCCTCCAATAGAGTTCAGAGACTTGTAGAATCAATCACTTTAGGTTGGTTTTTCCTTTAATTTGTCACCAGTCTGTATATCAGGCTTTGGATATGCACACAATACTTGTTAGTAGATCAGTTCATTGTTGGTTTGGGATAGAGCTGAAACTATAGCCTCTTTCACACGTAGTTCCTGGTAAATTACTGGAATAACCTTTCAGGAACTGCTAGTGATTTTCACTATTCAAACATGCAACTACATTCAGGGACATTTCCATCTTGCACCTTTTCACACATGCCATGGTTATGCCGAAATAAATGGGGCAAGGGACAGTCCAGCAGACAGCAGTAATGCAACACTTGCAGATGCCAACCATCATAAAACTCAACAGAAGAAGAGGGCAAAACTCACAAAACTCAGATCGAACTTTCAAACTAGGCAGTCCTGATCAAATATGAATCAAGATTCTCTTACTGCATTGTCTATTTCTCGCCTCAAATGTGTCAAACATATTTTGGTGTACTGTCTAGCTGTAATATGAGAAAATTTGTGACATGGCTGCCATGTTGAAAATAGACGAGCCAAAACTAAGCACCGCTCAACTCGCAGTATGTTACCCACATGTCAAGTCTACAGACGTAACCCTTTACGTTCCCTTCCCTGCAATATTACTGCTTTCATTCACAACACAGCTGTACCGACATTTTCCCAGAAATATTACTAGGTCTTGAGGTGGGATATTGGCAGTACAGATTTCCCTGAATATCGATCCCTGCTCCTGTTCACACATGACCCCATGCAGGAAATGTTCCTGAACATTTCAGGTATAGACTGCATGTGTGAAAGGGGCTCATTAGTCAGTTGTAAGAAAATTAATCATTTTTTGATAATAATAATCAATCATTTTCTCTAGCAAAAATGCCAAACATTTACTGATTCCATCTTCTCAATTATAAATATTTTCTCAGTTTTATATCATTGCAAACATAATAAATTTGGGTTTTGGACTGTTGCTCAGACAAAACAAGACATTTGAAGACTTTGGGCTTTTGGAAACTGTGATGAGCAGTTTTCTGACATTTTATGGTGCAAATGATTAATTAAGGCAATAATTGCAGACTGATTGATAATGAGTTAGTTGCAGCTTTAGTTTGGGGTTTTTTGGGGTCATGGGGTTGATTGACAATAAGAAAAATATAGAATATCATTAGACTCAGCCTTTACGTTTGATGTCAATATATTGTTTTTTCCCTCCCATTAAGTGTCTTTGTGTTTGGAAGAATTAGCCAAAAATTGTTTCCCCGGCAAGTAAACCGTGGTCCGCACACTAACATGCCACAAGACATTACCATCACCTGCTTTGTCACCTGTTACCACCACCTTCCCAACCAGCCCTTACTGTGTCATACTCTGCTTTAATCAATCTTTGAATCTTCTCCTAGGCTCTTATCCTCTCTCCAGGCTGGCTTTCTGCTCTTAAGCCACCATTTGGGAAATTGCATAACTGGGGGAAGGCAGTCCACAGACAGTTAATAGTGTTGTTGTAGTTGGAGGGAAGAATAATGAAACAATAATTTGGGGGGACATTAAAAAAGCCTCAAAGAACACCTTTTTGGGTTTGTTAAGAGTAAAGGTTGCCTGAGACCTAAAAATATCCAACACCTGCCCTGGGATCAAAGGATGTAATGTTTGGGTTGGTTAATTGACACAAAACCAAGATATATGATGAAATAACATGGGTATGTAAAAGTCACAGAAAGACTTGATAACATTTTTGGTTACTAAATGGCCAATTTTCATCTGCGTGTGAACATATTTTCCATAAAGACAAGGTCTTTAAACTGGCCTCTTGTCCTCAAGGTTTATTCAAGAGATTGAGAAGGGGTTCAGTAGGACAAGAGCCAAATGAAGAGGGGTGGGTTTTATAGAGAGACAGTGAGAGTGAAAGTTACCCACTACCTGTTGAGAGAAATCGCTGTCAGCGCCAAGCCTTCAATGTGTGTCGTTTTTCTCCTCCTCTCCATCAGAATGGGCGATCGTGGAGGATTCAATAAGTTTGGTGGTAAGTGACAAAAAACACTTGAGCAAAAAAGGTTTGTTGAGTATGAAGAGTCAAAGCTAAAAGGAGGGGGCGATCAGAGTACTTAAAGCATGAAGTGGGCAAAAAGCTGTGGTAATTTGAAGTCACCTAAGTAGAAGGAAAAAAATTAGTTTCACTATTAGACTGATATTCCTGATTATTACAGAGGAATGTAAACACATGCAGAGAAACATGTGATTATGTGGAGCATATTGAAGTTTCCAACTGTTGGAAAAACATGAATATGACAGAGGAGGTCGAACTTATTGTTGTTATTTTAACTCCTCAAAATGCTCCCCAAAGGCAGTGGTGGAAAGTAACTAAGTACATTTACTCAAGTACTGTACTTAAGTATAGTTTTGAGGTACCTGTACTCTACTTGAGTATTTCCATGTGATGCTACTTTATACTTCCACTCCACTACATTTATTTGACAGCTTTAGTTTCTTTTCAGATGAAGATTTGACACAATGGATAATATAACAAGCTTTTAAAATACAACACATTGTTAAAGATGAAACCAGTGGTTTCCAACCTTTTTGGCTTTTGACGTCTTACAAAAAGCAGTGTGTAGTCGGGGTCACATTTCACATGTCTATGAGTTGTTAACAGCTCCACCAAATAGTGATTTTTCCCTCTAAACTTCTCACATGCTTTCATTTCAATAAATGTTCAAATGATCCAATATTTCAGCAAAAATCAAAGATTAGAGAAAAAGTCCAAAAACTGAAAACAGATTTGTGTATCGGAACTTTGTTTTTTCTTCTTTCCTCTCCCATTAATCATCTCACGACCCCTCAGATTTATCTGCTGACCCTTTGGAGGGGCCCGACCCCTAGGTTGGGAACCACTGGACTAAACTAGCTAACTGTATATAAAGTAGTGTAAACTAGCTCCACCTCCAGCAGCTACAACAGTAACATGCTGCTCTAACACTGATGCTTCACTATTAATAATCTAATGATGTCATATATAATAATATATCAGTCAGAGGGACCAAACCACTACTTTTACTGCAATACTTTAACTACATCAAGCTCATAATACTTATGTACTTTTACTGCAATACTTTAACTACATCAAGCTCATAATACTTATGTACTTTTACTGCAATACTTTAACTACATCAAGCTCATAATACTTATGTACTTTTACTGTAGTAGGATTTTTCATGCAGGACTTTTACTTGTAATGGAGTATTTTTACATTGCTGTATTGGTACTTTTAATTAAGTAAAGGATATGAGTACTTCTTCCACCACTGCCCAAAGGTAGAGTAATGGTGCATAATGTTTGCTATGGCATGGCCTTACAGGTAAGAACTCTCAAAGTGATGGAAAAAGTCCAGCAGAGGGAGCTGCATGCAAACATCATAGCCTTTGTTATTTTGCATCTTTGATGTTTTAATCTGATGGATGGGTCCTCAGTGCTTTCATTTGGTCTTCTTATGTCTCTATATGAGTCATGAAACCAGCAGTGGTTAACGGGGTAGTCTGTCAAAATCAACAAAATAAATGTAATAAGAAAAGCAATACTGACATTAAAACTATAAACCGAGAAAATGCTCAGTGCTCACGTTGTTTTAGATTTTGCAAACATGATGCAGGTCGGGTGTTACATATGAATGGATGAAATCATATTTATGTTCATCAGGTGAAAGAAATGACCTCATACCAGCGTGGCTGTCAAACTTGTTGAGGGAAGTTTCCAAGAGATGACAGTTGAAAACTGGTTTGCTCGATTAACCCAGATATGATATCAAGTGCCAGTAACTTGATACGGTGCTTCCTGTACTGTAAATGGAAAGTCTTTGTTTCTCGACAACTGGTTAGTCCATTTGGAACAATAGACCAGGTGGTATTAAAACTTAATCACATTAATTAGTAATTACTTCATTGTGTATGTAAACCAAAAGTCCAAAGGTTGATAAACAAATGTTTGGTTTAATTAGTCTGACGGTGTGTTAGAGGTTTACTTTTTACTGAAGGAAGGTTTATGTTTGTGACTGAAGGTGTAATCTCAGGTCTGTGGTGGGGGCATAGAGATACTGACATTAATATTTATATTATTTAGCTTGAGGTTGCTATAATTTTTCAAATTTATGTATTTATTTGTCACAAAAACCAGAAGATGAACGAATCAGTGACGATCTTAAGGATTGTATCAGGCTGATCCAAATATTTGAATGAATCAGTGTCAGCTGAAATAAGTAACTTTCCTGTGTTTTGTTCTCCTCAGGCTGCTAGTGTTGCAGCACTGCTCTCCTCTATGACAGCTTAGCTCTACAGTGCTGAATTTCACTTCACATACAAGTGAAGATTAGATTGTGTGAATGTGAAAAATAATTTGAACTCACCAGTGCAACTTACTAACTACTTCTAACACCAGAATTGCTGAAATACACAGATTCACTGATGCTAACAAATCTGTTATGGAATCTCTTGTACTCTGTCAGTGTATGAAACATTCAGCTAGTAGATTTTCATTTTTATCTGGCACTTATTGTTGCTTTTGATGGGTTAAAATGTCAAACCTTCACTGGTGGCAAGTAATACCAGTTGTGGATAATTAACATTCATTTTGTGAGTAACTTGATGGCAAGCCAAAATTTAACTTTGCTTTTGTTGGGTTTGTGTGCTCTCTGCAAGCAGGTCTACTCAGCCAACAAATTGTTTGTCATGTCAAGTCAAATTTATTTTTAAAGCACATTTAAAAACAATCCATGATGATCTAAGTGTTGTACAAGCCAGAGCAGGAAGCTAAAATCACAAATACAAGAAACACTGACATGAACAACAAAGCACAGAGCTCGTTGGCACAAATAGACAACGCATGGGGATTAGGCACAACCCAAAAATCAGCCACATCAGGAGAATTCAAACACCAGTGAATAAAAGTAAGTTTTGAGCCTAGTCTTTAAAGAGTCAATGGAGGGGGCAGATCTGATTGGGAGGGGAATGCTGTTCCACATTCTAGAGGCTGCAACCTCAAAAGCATGGTTATCCCTGAGCCTAAGTTTAAATCAGCCAGGAGCCCAAAGTCAGCCGACCTGGGGGACCTGGAGGTAGAATAAGGAGTTAGAAGGTCTGCAATTTAGGGCATTTAAGGCTTTATAAACAAACAGAAGAACCTTAAAATCACCTCTGAACTGTACAGGCAGCCAGTGGAAAGAGGCCAGGATAGGGGTAATTTGGTCCCTCTTCCAGGTACCTGTCAGGAGCCTGGCTTCAACGTTCAGGACCAGCTGCAGTCGGGACAGGGACAACTGACTAATCCCAGTATACAGAGAGAGTAGCAGTAGTCCAAGCAGGAGGATATAAGTGTGTGGATTACTTTCTCCAGATCTTTGAAAGAGAGAAACGGCTTGATTTTGGCTAAAGTATCAAGCTGGAAAAAGCTGGTTTACTATTGTTTGTGAGGGAAGAAACTCCACTGACACCACTGCACAATCATGAGTAAACAGTGTTTATGTAGTTCCCACACCACTCCACACCAACAGAGTGAGGAGTTTCTCTAGTAAAATGATTTAAGGTTCAAGTACTTTTATTGTCAGATGTACAGCAACTCAGTGGGTGGCAACATTGAAGGCATTGAAATTTAGCTTCTTTGAGCTCAAGTCCCAATTAGAGTATATTATTGATATTTACAATTATAAAAAAGGAGAGAGAGAAGAGACAGATAGACAGATAAGAGAGATGAAATAAAATTACCTGCTGTGATGTGTTTTTCAAGAATAAAAACACATCACAGCAACAGTTCTAATTTTTGTAAGACTGTCATTGCAGTGTCAAGCATTGTTTCAAATTATGGAAAAAAGGTGCCATTGTCATGAAAAATCCATAGATATGTATGATAACTTTATAAAACCTATCGATAATGGTCCTTCACTGTCCATACAAACAAATTCAAATGCATCCATATATTTAATGTAAAGTATGGTTATTGTAAATGAAATTAATTTAGCAATCACTCAGTCCTAAGTGAAACCAAAACTTGAAATCCTAGGACACTCAAACAAGATGAAATCTAGAGTTTCACTTGTGCCAAGTTAGCTGTACATATTAGTCATGATGACATGCTGTGTGGTCACTTCACTGAGGGATATTCTTCAAAGTAAAGAAGAATCATCGGTTTGTGAAAAAAGGTTTCCCCTGGATTCACAGTCACTTCTTGCCAGATTTGTTATTGCGGTGGTTCATATATGGTGCTGCAAGATGTTTGGCTGCAGCTTCTGATGACAATGCAAAGTTTGTTATAAAGGAGGAACACTCAATCCAGTTCCTGAAGTTCTGGTTAATCAAGCTGCCAGTGACTCAGCACTCAGTCCATCTTCAAAAAGGTGAAACTTGTTGTTATGAGCGTGTATGAACATGAAGTGTGCTCATTATTTATCACTTGGTTGTGATAAATAACAAAACTCTTGGAAATCTGTCATGTTCTCAGAATAACAAACATTGGGATCTTATTCCCATGATGTTGGGGAAATTTCCATGAAGCCATTGTTAAGCTGTGTGATGACTAAAGTAGACAAAGGAATGAATGGAAACATGCATCACCATGACAGTTGATGTTGGACATACTGAAAAAAAGGGATTGTGTTGCAATCTGTTGGATTCCAAGAGTTGTTTCAGTTTCTGTGAACAGGAATGATTTACTGTCATGCAGCATCAAGAAATACGCCAATGCAAATGCATCGAATTGTGGTGCGTTTAATACAACAAATTCAAGAGCAGACCTGTGTGGCTCTGCATGAAGTGTCATAGCTCTGGCTCTGTTTACTTGTTGGATCAAAAAAACAAAAAACAAAACAACCAGAAACAATGAAATTGGTTGTGAGAATTATGGTGATTATTCCAATGCACAAAATCCAATGAAAATCAGTTTCTCAATCATTTGGGCAATCTTGTTTTGTACACTTGATCTTGGGACTTTAAGATAACATCAGGTATTTACTGTCCTCTGTGTACAAGTGCTGTGAGGTGTGTATGTCATGGAAAATGTGATGGTAAAATGTGTGTTTTGGCGCAAACCAACTGTCATGGTAAATACCTTAGATTGATTGAAAGATTAGATTGTGGAAACTTTTGGAGAGAACTAGGAGTGAATGAAAGGAAGTTACAGTGTGTAAGATTAATGTTTGTGGTTCATTATCTGTTTTGTTTTTTTTACACAACTGACATTATTTTGCCCTCTTTAAGGACCAAGAGACCCGGGATATGGACATGGAGGACCCGGCTTCAGTAAGTATTGTGTTTTATTTTTGTCCTGCCAGCAACAAGACCTGACCGATTCGTTTTAGAATTGTTTTCAGAATTTAATGATTACTTTACAGGCTCATTTAGGGTTAGTGACCCTGTATATGAAGCACTTTGTAACTCGTTTTTGAAAAGTGTTATACAAATATAGATATTATTATTATTATTATTATTATTATTATTATTATTATATAGTGGTGCCTGTTTCTAGACATTCTCTTCTGGAAGGCATTCAATGCTGCAGACATTAAAGGAGACTGAAACAGTCACATCAGGAATGTAAAGAAAGAGCTACAGAGGCAAGTTAAAACTCTGGCAACACCATCAGTGTCTTCTAGGAGAGACTGTCTGTCTCAATGTGCACCATATGTAAATGATTATCTTGTCTCATCCCTCTCAATGACAGCAGGCGTTTCACCTGCCTTCGAGTGTGATCTTTTGAAACAGCTACAGTATAAACACTTTTGCCTTCAGACGTGGTCTAGCAACACAAACTAGTTCTTTTCTAGCATATCCTGGCCCTAAGGCTTTAAAAACAGCTAAATCATCAGTATGTTTGTTTGTTCCATCCAACACTTCTGTAGCGTTTCCCTGAGGTGTAATGAACACGGCAAAAGAAGTCTGTTAGTCTTGTTCATTTAAAACTGCACTCATCAATATTTTTATATGATCAATATGTAAAATGACAGTGTGCAATGTGAAAAGATGTCAATTTGAGCAACAAACCTTTACCTTCTTTTAGTGCATTGTTTAGGTTTTTTGGCCTCCAAGTGGCCAAAAAATATCAATGAATGCAACTTTAATAAGTTAAGTATGAAATTATACATTGCTTAGTTTTAATGCAGTTTAGTCTTTATGGGTCAGAAATCCACAGAGGGATAGGTGAAGGACTAACATGTCGATATGCACATTGTCCAGGTAGCCTCTTGCTTGTTTCTTAGCATCTCTTCATATCATCTTTTAACAGTGCAAGACCAGGATAACTCTGATAATAACACCATCTTCGTGCAAGGCCTGGGAGACGACTACACTGTTGAATCAGTGGCTGACTTTTTTAAGCAGATTGGGATTATTAAGGTACCTCACCATCACTGCATGTTCAGTCACGGCTAAATAGTACTCCTTGGGAAATAGTACTCCTTGTTGGCCACACAAGAGAGGTCAATTAGAATTATGATGGTTATTAATCTTAATTATGATTTTGTGAGGGTATAGGTCTTTTAAGGTTAAGTGACTGAGATGCAAGCACAAGAAAACACCAACAAGTTCACAAGTTACATACATATTTATTACTAATACTGCAGCTACAAGTACTAAACACTACAACATTTTACAGACTAGATACAAGAGGGAAAGGGAAACTGGTACACAAGAAGAGTACTTTGAAATTCTCCTCTCCAACTGAGAGGCAGAGAGAGAGAATAGGAGGGGGGGATGGGTGTAGGGGTTGAATGCAGCTCATTTTTGTAGGATACAGCAGAAAGGTCTATATACATACAGTACATTATATACAAACTTTATATTAAGTTTGGTGTTATTATCATTTATTTTACAATAATTATAGGTCTTACATGTATAATTCAGTAGTGGGGATGACCTATGAGGGGAAGGGAAAAAATGGAGTGAGAGTGACAGTTTAGTGATAAAGTGCTGCAGAAAAATAAAATCAAAACTAAAATTTGTAGCTCTGTACTGCAGTTTTTCCTTTATTAGTTCCCGGGCACCTAGCGGTTCACTCACACTCTCCATTCAAATATATGAGTATTTTTTTGTGTCCAGCCGCAGTTACTTATTGTCTCTACACACCTGACAGTACACATGTCAATCAAACTTTGACCAGGTCATGTGGGTTTAAAGTCTTTACTTTTCTAAAAATAAACTCAATGACAATTAGGAAATTAATTTGTTTTACATACAAACTCATCGAGAGTTTTCAATTTACTAATTGAAATTCAAGTGAATGGACCCAAAACTTGCATGATTTTGATGCCACAGGTGTGAGCAAGACAGACATGTCTCACCCTGCAGAAAATTCTCATCCTCACACCGTTGAGATCTGATGTTTCACCATGACAGAGGAAGTTGCTAGAACTTTATTGCAAATGCTCCAGTCTGCACCAAACTTTACATGTTTGATAAGAGTCCCGGCCTGAACACGTCTACATGACAATATTCCAACAGTGATGCAAACTGGCTGAATAGCACCCGATATGAAATTTTAGTAAAGCAGCCCCAGCAGCAGGCAAAACAGTGGACAAAGGAAGTGATGTTTATCTCCTTCTTGCACTGTCTGAAAACAGCCCAGGTATGATGACATCTACATGCCCGTCACAGAAGCCCTTCCATTGCACCGCGGCCTGACGTGCGCGGAGGCACGAGGGCCCGTTCAACGCTGCTTGCAGCTTTAATTTCTGCTGCAATCTCTTTCCGATATAACAAAAGATTTAAGGTCAAGCCCAATAAACATGATGTTTTTACACACTGCCTCCAGCATTCATTTCGTCCCTGAGAACCCTGCCATATCATTTTAATTTTAGGGTCACAGAATATCCTATTAGAGAGATATAAATTTAATTTATCAGGCTAAGCCCCTTGAGATTTATTCTCTTTTTTAAGGGCATCCCAGTTTTGTTTTATGGTCCTCCAACAGAATCTCTCACCAGGATCTTGCGCGTTGGTAATCTTTCCCACATATCATTCTGATCATCTGCAGATCTGTCCAGATAGTTGTTCTACCATTTTTTGTTTAGTTTTATATTCTATGATATATTCAAATTTTAGCTTTTTAAATACAAATTCAGAGTTTCAACAGTCAAATACACTACCTACTGACACACATCTGCCCATATTTGTTAGCATAACTGGATCATTTATTTGTGTATTTCTGAATTGTCCTATCACGTAACATCATCCAATCACTGCATTGTCCCTGTCTCTTCCTGTAGGTCAACAAGAAGACAGGCCTGCCAATGATCAACCTGTACACAGACAGAGAGACGGGGAAGCTGAAGGGGGAGGCCACGGTTTCCTTCGATGATCCTCCCTCAGCTAAAGCTGCCATCGACTGGTTTGATGGTGAGTGTTTTATCCTCATCAAGTCATCAGGGCTCAACAAATATAACAGAAACTCCATGACCTCTAAAAAAAAAGTCATGTAGGGTAACATATTTTCAACAAAGAAGAAGGACATAGAGGCAGTGTTTTCAGTGATATTTTGTTTAAAATGGTTATTTGGTCAAATAAATTATTATGCTACAGAAGTGATTTGACAAGTTATGACAAGTTAAGATGTTATGATTCTTTTTTCCACCTTGGAAACTAGTTTCTCTCTCCTCATTTCCAACCATTTTGTGACTTAAGGCTTGTTTGTTTCTCACCGTCTTATGACATTTGTTGTCTGTCTGTCCTCAACAGGGAAGGACTTCAATGGAAATCCCATCAAGGTGTCCTTTGCCACTCGGAGAGCTGACTTTGGAGGCCGAGGGGGCATGAGGGGAGGTCGAGGACGAGGAGGTGAGCCCAATTTTTTAAACTTAGTTTCTGATGGTTGGCATTTTTGTAATGGCAACATGAGATGTTTCAGAAGTTCAGTCAAATTTACAAAAGATCCATTTTGTAGCTGAGCTCAGTCTATAATTAATCTCTCTTATTAGTATTTCTACATTTGCAATACCATCCTATTTGTGGTTACAAGACACTCTCATAGTCACAATAAGTGCGTTTCCATCCACTATCATGTATTTATTTGCATTTTCTTCTGCTGGTTTTCTGGAAATTTGGTAATAATATTTGCACTACATTTGGACGGAAACTTGGCTACTGACAATTTATTCTATAGCTGAAAGTATAATATATGAAGAAAACTGTTAGAAGAGCTCTAATTTAACGTAACACCCACAAGGACACATACCTTTAATAAATCCCTGGTAAGCATCATCACTCACACTTTGTACACTGACACAAGATCTGACTGGTTTGTTTGTTTGTTGCTCTGCGTAGGGCCGATGGGTCGTGGTGGATTTGGAGGAGGTCGAGGTGGAGGTTTCCCAGGAGGCAACGGAGGAGGTGGTGGAGGAGGAGGCAGTGGTGGAGGAGGAGGAGGAGGAGGAGGAGGACAGCAGAGAGCCGGAGACTGGAAGTGTTCGAACCCGTGAGTCCAATTATCACTTGTAGAAGGAACTCGATATGAACATTTTGTACAACCCTGTGTTTTCTACATGTTAATACTGCAACATTTTCTAAATATCTCAATAAAATTTTACATTATTTAGGGTTGCAACTTACGATTATTTTAATTGTGGATTAATCCGCTGATTATTTTCTCGTCTTATCATTTAGTCAATTAAAAAAATGTTGCTCACAATTTCTCAGAGCCTGCAAGGATGTCTTCAATTTACTGTTGAAGAAGAAGAAGTTATTGTCACAGCCCCACCACTACACACTGATTGAGAGAGGTTATTTTTATATCAGTCTATATTTAAATCTGTGTCCAAAAACAAAAAGGAGTGTTCATAAATTCCCACACACTGTATTGTGTCGTTTGCATTCAAATTCATAATATAACTTCTTGCTAATAAGAAGTTGCTTTGTTGTAATGGAACACTTTAACTTTAATGTATAGATGCAAATGTATGAGAGAAGAAAAGTTCATATTTTGTGGTTATACACTGATGACTGTTCTTTCTGCACATTTTCCCTCCAGAAACTGTGGAAACCTGAACTTCTCGTGGCGTAACGAGTGTAACCAGTGCAAGGCTCCTAAACCTGAGGACGCTGGTGGGATGTCCCCAATGGAAAGAGGTTAGAATCATTAAGGTTTTATACATTATATATTTGTTTCACCTGGTGTTGACATTTCTCCTTCCACCTCTATACAATGGAGGTGAATGTACTGCATCTCACTGTGAAACGTTTTCATTGGAACTACTTTCTGCTGGAGAAATAGTCCCTACGAAAACCGTTTATTACACTTTTTGTGGATTATCCAGAGTAACATGGACATTGTGGTAACACTGTCTATGACGCCCATGTCTCTAATACATTGTAAACATACTGTTATAATCTGCTTATAGCACTGTATAATTGTAGTTATAAGCACTCATATATATTCAGAATACTTTATAACAATAATCATAACACATTATAAAGCATTTTATCATGACTTATAAGGTCAAGTATCATAATACTTCATAATTGTATTTGTCACTTGCTGACATTTCTTTTTAGCAAGGATCATAGTGTATTATAATTCTCATACAGTGACTAGCACAATATACAGCAGATTATAATGCATTCAATATGTTTATAATGCATCATAGACATGGGCATCATAGAAAGTGTTACCACTGTTACCAGAGAAGAAAGAAAGAGTCGGGTTGGAGGGAGAGATCTCAAACTGGAATATCTCATAAACTGGACAAATAAAAACCAAACAATCTGCATAGACAGAAACTACATGTGAAGGTGAACCAACCAATCAAGATTTGATATTAATAAATAATTTGATGAGTAATAATTCAGTGCTAAAGATAATCTACTTTTAACAGACGTAATTTGACTTTGGCTTTCTTACTCACAGCCAATAATAGCAACTCATAACCTGTATTAATACACCTGAGAAATATTGTCATCAGTGTGAGTCATCTGTTGTTAACCTCACAGCGTCACCCTGCAGCACATTCTTGTTCTCATCTCAGGGTCACATATTGCAAAGGTGACGGTTTCTGTCAGAGGTTTACAAATTGTCACCTAATCGTCACTCTCTCACTCTCGCTCTGCTGTCAGGTGGCTATGGAGGCGAGCGCCGAGGGGGGTTTGAACGAGGCGGCTTCAGGGGCCGAGGCGGCGACCGTGGGGGCTTCAGAGGCGGCCGAGGCGGTGACCGGGGAGGATACGGCTCTGGCAAAATGGATGGAAGGTCAGATACTCTCAAACACTCTCTGGTGAAAACATGTTGGTGTCCAGGTTTTTATACATCAAGGGTTCACATATCGACTGGGAGTGTAAAGATTACAGATGACAGATACATATCAGTGTCAGTGACACATAAATACATAATCACAGATCAGACTCAGATTCTGTGTAAAACTAGTGATAGAACCAAAACATCCTGCACACTGTTCACACATATACTCAAAAAAACACAAGTGAGAAGTTAATGTTGATGTTGAGCTATGTTTACATTTACATATATAGGACAGGTGTTCTCCGTAAGATTTACCTGCTGAAGGTCTGAGGGTTTTGGTTCTCTCGCAGTCAGAATTCATGATCCGAATGAGTGAGTGATGTTTGAAGCTTTGTGACGTCATCAGTCACATGGTTTTCTTCATTTGACACAAACTCTGACACATACTGTACTGAAACTGTGCGCTTCCCATGACTGAAACAAGCCTCAGAGCTTCGCTGTCATCCACCCATCACTTGCAGAACATCAAGATAAGATGTAAACTGATTCTAACAAAAATCTGTGTCTTTAATGACCAAAATATTTTCACAGGGTTGGTTTTGTCTGATAATAAGTGTAATATTTCTTTAATTCAGGCCTTTCTTCTTTTTCTTCTTGTATTTAAGTATTTTTCCATTATGTAACATAATGTCGGCTCAATACGTCAGTAAATAATTTGTGTAAAACCCTTCCTGTACAAACACACACACCTGTTCATCCTATAGCTGAAGTTCATTGGTCGTTCATGAGGTAATCAGTGTGTTGTTATTTCCAGGGGTGACCGCAGACAGGAGCGGCGAGGTCGTCCCTACTAAACCACCTCCTCCCACCTCAGTGCAAAGAGCAGTATGTGTACCTCTGTCCACACTGGGCCCAGCCCCACCTTTCACCTTTTACATAACTCTGTTAGCTCTCACTTTGATCCTCTTCACTGTGTAGAAAAATGTGACTATCATTGTTCTTTATGTTTGCTCTTTTTAATGTGACTCACTTTATTAACATCTATAAACACTCTTTATTCTTCTCAGTGGGGCCTCATTTATAAAAGTCTAGTTTAACTTAATTATTGTCTATCTATCTGTCAATCTTACTATATTATTATATTATCTAACCAACAGATTTAAGTGAAATTTTATGGAAAGTTCAGCTCTTCATGTCGTTTTCTGTTTGGATTCAGTAACTTTTTAAAAGTATGAGATGGCTCAACATTCATTATTATCTCATGAATGTCTGTTGTATCCTGTAACTATCTTTGTGTTTTGTGTATTTTGCTGCAGATCCAGATTTCCATGTCTATTATTTAAATGAATGTGGAGTTTAATGTTGCTCTGGCAGAGGAATGAGCTGTCATTCTAGTTCAGAAGTGAAAGAAAAAGATTAAAATTTCCACCCAAGCTGTAAACGTCAGAGCTAATTCATGTTTCAACTCTGACCTGCTGTACTTAGTGTAGAGCAAACTGTTTTACAGTGTAACAGATGATTATGAGTGACATTTTAAGTGTTTTTATCTGTGTTTGCCACTCTGAGGTTTGGCAACCTGGAAACTTAAAAACCTGTCTGATTGTTTTCACATAGACTTCTTTATAAATGTGTAGCTACCAGTGAGGCCACATCCTCAGAAATTAAGTTAGTGAGTAAACTGTTATCGTTACTGATAGTAAAACCTTTAACTTTCATTAACTATTTTGATAATCAATTAATCATTTTGAGTCATTTTTTTAAGGAAAAAAAGTCCAAATTCTTTAAGCTAGCTTCTTAAATATGGATATTTTCTAGTTTCTTTAGTCCTCTATGACAGTAAACTGAATATCTTTGGGTTGTGGACAAAACAAGACATTTTTGGACGTCATCTTGGGCTTTGGGAAAAAGTGCATTTTTCACCATTTTCTGACATTTTATGGACCAAACCACTAATCAATTAATGAAGAAAATTATCAAAAGATTAATAGATAATGAAAATCATTGTTAGTTGCAGCCCTAGTTATTTATTTTTCATCTAACTGTAGATTAGATGATTTTTTTCTGGTTGTGTCAGATCACTGCAGAATAGAAAACACTTTTCATGCAAGAATCACTTTTTCTAACATATTTGTTCTAAGGGGGAACGTATGAGTGATTTCAGAGAACTTCTGGTGTTTTTCAAGGTTGAGTTCACAAGAAATTCACAAGACGTCTCTGCCTGACTTATGAGTCATGTACAAACAGTCTGCCTTCCTCCTTTGCAGGAAAAAACACTTGTTTGTGAAGTATAATGCCTTCATCTCAAAGAATTCCGTTCATCATATTGCCATAATGGCATTGATTGGTTTTATTGACATATTTTGGCAATATTATGTCAACTTGTACAGTTCAGTAGTTGCTACAGAAATTGTCTCACACCAACAGCCTCAGAGTCTTCATGCAGGCTGCAACTAACGATTATTTTCATCATTGATTAATCTGAATATTATCTTCTAAATTAATCGATTGATCGTTTGGTCCATGAAACATCAGAAAACAGTGACAAATGGGCCTTTGTCCAAAAAATCTAAATTATTAATTTAAGACAAAGAAAAGCCTTAAATTCTCATATTTGAGCTCCTGGAACCATCACATTTTTTGCTTAACAATAAATCAATCAATTAATTGATTAATCTGCTTACTGTTGCAGCTCTATTGTATCCTCTCATGTGTCTCCATGACTTTTCAGTCTGTTTACTGCCTGCTCTCCAAGTCATGGACTCTTGCTTTATCGAGATTTTTTTTAGCATCTAACTTTTCATGCCAGACTATTCTCTTTATTTGTGTTACAATCTGAAGCTGCTGAATATGTTATGTTTTTGTCTGCTGATTTCTGACGTGAAATTCATTTTTTTATTCTTCGGGAAACTTGACCACAATCAGAGCAGAACAGCTCGCCTCAAGGTTTGGTCATTTTATGTTTCCATTCAACAATTTTTTCTGATGCACTTTTATTGAAGTATTACCTGCATCAGATATGTGACATCACGTTCTTTGTCAGGTCAGAGTGCGAGGAAATTTCGTTGAACAGAAACATCATGTGACCGTACCTTTCTAAAGAAATTTGCAGGCATTGATTATTCTGATAATCACATTTCACAAACCTGCACCTCCACATGAACAGGTGACGTTCATCAAGCAAACGAGCAATTCAAAACAAGTTTATACTTGTTTAGTTAAAAGAGTTCATCCAACTGAATCCAACTTCAAACACTTGTAAAACCAAACTGATCAGAATTCAGTTTAGGATAAAAAGATAAAAATATGAAACTGAACTAAAATCCTCCCTGCAATATTAAACATGTCGACAACAGGTTGTTGAAAAGGAAACACAACAAGAAAAACATTTTCTCTTTTTATGTACAGTGTAACTTACGTCACCAGTCAGGGACTCACGTTATCTTCACACCTGTCAAATAAAGTCCTCACTCGCCAGATTACCAGATGCAAACTTCTTTCTCACAAGATTCAGTTACACTGTTTGCTTTCTGGTTAAAGTATTTTCACTCTGATCTTTTGTCACTTTTGTAAATGAGGCTCCATGTGTCTGTCGTATTTCGAATGTTTTTGTTGAGACAGAACTCTCTACTAGTGTATTTATTACTCATGAGTTGGTTTGTATTGTGCATGTGCTGGTTTTCAAATAAAAGTGTTGATAAAACCGAATGGTGACTCTGCAGATTCTTATTGTTATATTTTGTGCATCTGTCAGACATTTGGTTCAGAAATCTGCTGCTGAATGGTCCGGGTATCATCGGATAATTCATAATTCATTTGTAATTCTCTGTATATATCTCTGTAAATATCTGTAATTTGCATTTGAAACCAAAAACAGAAGTCACATGGTTTTTTCACATGGTGTCTTCACCATAGCAACGGTCGCTGAGGATCATGGGTAGGCTAATGTAGCCGCTTCCGTTATCGTACAAAACTGACAAAAATACTTGATTTCTAAACCAAAATTGCATGGTCTTTTGAATTTGGTTTTCTGGATTTTCGTTTGGAAACAAAAAAGGAATAGATCACATGATTTCGTTTTTGGTTTTTGGTTTAAAATGAAAAAAGGAAAAAACCATGTGACTTGCGAGGTCCTGACCAACGCTGTTTGCAGCTTTAATTAACCTTAATATTTAAGGAAATAATTAAGGAAAATGTTTATTGATAAGGCTGATTGGGTGGATTCCTTGAATGTAAATCACTTCAGATTGTTTCTCAAACGTTACTTTATCTTACTAAAAAGCATCCTCAAAGATCAGAGACTTCATTATTAATACATTTGATTCACATAATAAAACCATTACTTTGCATATGAGAATTAGAATTTAGGTTTATTTCTAAATATGTTGTTGCCTGCTGATAAATGAGATGTGTTTGTTGATTTGTGTCTTTGAAGGGTTGATTTTTTTTTTAGTGTTTGTTTCCTGAATTTGTTTTTTTTTAATTGTTCATTTCTGTGGTTGTTACAGTTTGTTTTCGTTGTATAAAAAAAAGAAACTGTGGATGTTTAACAATGCACATGTTGGGCCTTTAATTACCTGTGAGGTGCAGCTCTTCTGAGGTAAATGTACAGCTTGTTCTTCTGTTGGAGCATGAATTGACTCCTTCACTTTTTAAATCATTTATCATAAATCGTCTTACTGGTTTATCCAGCTCGAGATCTGCATTTTTTCCCCCTTGTTTACTGGAGGCCATTTTCCGGTGCTGTGATAAGTTTCCCAAAATGACTCTGCACTTCTACATACCTGCACATGTAACTGCACTTTAATCTCAGCGACACAGACTTCCTTGTTGAGCTCAACACCTCTGAATGTTTGTGGCCTGTAACTGGCAGATCCGGTTTGTCCTCACAAAAGAAAACGTCATGAGTGTTTCTAGAAAAAACACAACCTTTGACAAATAACAATCCCCTCTCAAAAACCCTATTATGGATGGTCAACCATTATGTTAACCGTGTACAGAACAGTATGTTTCTGTATCACAGCTGTGCAGAATATACCTAAGATGCCTTTTTAATGGCTGCACTATTAAATCAAATAAATAAAAGAATTAAAGATTTCTTGGAAGTTTTCATGTTTTATTGTTTTACAAAATTGAATCAAAGTAGATTTAATATGGCCTTTTTTCAATAATGGAAAGTAACTAAATACACCTTTGTGTCATGATCCTGTGTCTCCATGACCTGCTGCCACTCTCTCTCCCTGTGTGTGAGTGGAGAAAGGTGTGCTGGAATCAGAGCAGAGCCAAACCAGCTGCACGTCATCTCAATAATCAAATACTCAGCCCTACCACTTCAGCCCTGCCAGATCGTAGCTTCTGTGCCAGTCAGTCTACATTTCGAGCCAATTTTATGCCATCACCAGTTTTCTTGTCAATGCCTGTTTTGCCCTTGCCTGACCCTGATTCCCGTTTCCCCGCAATCTAATCTGCTCTTTCTCAATCCCCTCAGCTCGTCTCGTCAGTCCTGTTTCTTTGCCCTGGACCCTCACTCTTCCCAGTTTCCAGCCTAAGCCCCAGCCCCAGTTTCCCAGTTTCCAGCCCAAGCTTCCTCAGGCCTGGATTCCCTTTCCCTAGCCTTCAAAATGAATACTTTATTCTTGTCATATCCCTGTCTCCTCGCTGTTGAGTGCCTACACTTGGGTTCACCTGCTTTGCCCCACACAACACTTTGAGGCATTTGTACTTTACTTGAGTATTTACATGTGATGCTACTTTATACTTCCACTCCACCACATTTCAGAGGGAAATATTGTACTTTTTACTCCACTACATTTATTTGACAGCTTTAGTTACTTTTCAGATGAAGATATGACACAATGGATAATATAACAAGCTTTTAAAATACAACACATTGTTAAAGATGAAACCAGTGGTCTCAAACCTTTTTAGCTTTTGACGTCTTACAAAAAGCAGTGTGTAGTCGGGGTCACATTTCACATGTCTATGAGTTGTTAACAGCTCCACCAAATAGTGATTTTTCCCTCTAAACTTCTCACGTTTTCATTTCAATAAATGTTCAAATGATCCAATATTTCAGCAAAAATCAAAGATTAAAGCTGCAAGCAGCGTTGGTCGGGACCTCGCACTCTGGCCCATCGGGATCAGATCATTTTGCTTTTTAAAAATGAGGGATATTTCTTACAAGTGTGGTGTGCTATTATTTTGAAAGTTTGATTGACAGGATGAGAATTTTCTGCAGGGTGAGACATGTCTGTCTTGCTCACACCTGTGTCATCAAAATTATGCAAGTTTTGGGCCCATTCACTTGAATTTCAATTAGTAAATTGAAAACTCTTGATGAGTTTGTGTGTAAAACAAATTAATTTCCTAATTTTCATCAAGTCTATTTTTAGAAAAGTAAAGACTTTTAACCCACATGACCTGGTCAAAGTTTGACTGAAATGTGTACTGTCAGGTGTGTAGAGACAATAAGTAACTGCAGCTGAACACAGAAAAATACTCATATATTCATACAAAGTTTGTATATAATCTACTGTATGTATATAGGCCTTTCTACTGTATCCTACAAAAATGAGCTGCATTCAACCCCCACACCATTGGCGGCTGTAGACTCAAAAAATTGGGGAGGACAGGAGGAAAACCAACATGGAATCTTACAACAAACTGCATCAAACTATATCGTTGTCCCCCACCTGATGAAATCGGAGGGGTGGGGGGCAATTTTATATGCCAATAAAACAATTTGTTTTTAAAAACAAAAACCCCTGAGTGGTGTAAAGGCTGCTTCTTTAAAGACATTTAGCATTTACATGTTGTTTCTAAACAAAGAAGAACTCATTTTAGCCGTGGACTGGTTCAGATGTATGATTTTACCAACAAAGTGAAATTCAAATTTATAGTATTGTTCTATTGTGACAACAGATTTATGTTCTCATCAAAAACAGACAAGATATCACATGATTTCCACGTGTTTCCTATGTATTTTCTTAGTATACAGAAATATATAAAGTACCACAAAGCTTATAATGTGATACAGGAACAGATCAGTGCTGAATACAAGAAAGACTGAACACTAAAAACATTCACAGATCTAAAAGTGTAGGTTCACATCAGAAAGTACTAATGCATGTATCAAATACATGACTTACACACTCTTATCTATGTGCACGACATACAAAATATAGTCTACAAAGCTGACATGTTAACACTAGGGGTGCAATGGATCACAAAACTCACGGTTCGGGTGGTATCACGGATTTGAGTCATGGATCGGATCATTTTTAGGATCAGCAAAAAAAAGGGGGGAGACAAATAAAACTTTGTTTTCCATTTATTCTATAACACACTTACAGCAAGAAATAGCAATGAACTTTGCTCATGGTCTTAAATGAAAACATTCGGGACAAACAACATTTAAGATGTCCAATGTTTAAATAAAATAAAATAAAATATATAAAATATTCAATGCTCAATTATTGCAATATGAGGCATGATACCTTCCTCTTTTAAACACAGTAGTGAATGAAACAGCCTGTGTCCACATCATCAAAACTCGATGATTAGACATGACTTAGAAACATGAACATACGTCTTTTCCTGCAGCTTGTTGAATGAGCCACCAAACAAATATTCAACGCTAACATCAGCTAGATGCTAATTAGCCAGCAGCCAGACCTCCTGCACACTAATCATACAACATCAGGTGAATGAACCTGGATCAATTCCACATGAATGAGTGAGTCCAGACATCTCACTGTAACTTCAACAGGCAAACTACCCACAACACATTATATATATATATCTGCTGCATTCTTGTTAAGGAGCCACATTCACACAATAGCCACACAGAGACATTTAACCATCAGAGATGAATTTAGCGACTAAAGAGACAGAGAGAGAGAAGCTGTATCTGACTCACGTTATCTGATGTCTTCTTCTTTCTATCATGGAGATGAAGTATTCATGTCATAACATCCATTTGTGGCTGTTGGTCATCTTGTTTGTTAGTTAACAGAACTTTATGGCTGCTGCTTTACCAGTCTGATATCATTAGCAACAATGACAAACAAGCTAACTCTCCTGGTTGTTTCTCTGGTTGCTTCTCTCTCCAGCTGCTTCCTGGCAGTGTCCTGCAGCTGCTGCGCTGCACAGTCCAGATAATTTCTCCCATTAGCTTAACAACAGTCCTCAACAGTCCTTCCATGGATGTATAAAGAGTCCTTCACGCTGCTACAACAAGCCAGCTGATGCATTGGCTAACGGAAGGAGCTATCTACTGCTGCTACTCTGCCTTACAGTAGAGGGAATTGAAGATGTAATCTGAAAACTATCATTGGACCAACTCAATGTCAATATTGCATTCTGGTTGTTGATTGGTTAGGGAGGCTGTCTTGCCTTGGAGCATCATTTTACGTGTCTCTTCCAAAGAAGAGAGAAAAAATATGATGTGAATAATACTGAGATTTGGTAATGGTTTATTTCAACCAAATATTCTCTTTTATATTTTGATCTCCCTCTTGCCGCTCAAATAGAGGAGGATCAACCTCCTCTGCCTCTATGGTGTGTGGCACACACACCCCTTCTTTCTTCCCTCCTCTCTCTCTCCCTCTCAGTTGGAGAAGAGAATTTCAGAGTACTCTTCTTGTGAAATCTCCTCATAAATTGCATTACTCTGGCCAAATCTCACATTAAAAATCACATTTTTTTGTAGGAAATTTCATGGTGAATCCATTGATACAGGTTTGAAAGTGGTCAGACTTATAGTTTAGATGTCAGAAGCCTCTGTTTGACACAAAGGTCATTGCTTTACATTGTAAGGGTGACGTGGCACTGCAACTTTCGGGGCTTAGAAAATCCAAACAACTTTTTTTCAGCACAGTGTGATACGTTATGTATCAAAGTTTGAAGTCGATACCATTAAGTGTTTGTTTGGAGGCCAAAATTGAGGCAAAGTCTTATTTTGAAAGGCTAATTGCGGACTTCCTGTTGGATTTAGGTCAGGGGTGTCAGCATATGATTTGTAGGTCTTGATGAGATGAATAATTGAGTTTTGGTTTGATCTCTCTATGACATTCCTACAGGCCGTGGTGGCCATTTTAGTTACATAGATGGCGCTAGAGAGCACATTTTGTCACTGTGGGGGTTAATTTTTCTATTTTATCAAATTTTTCACCAGACCTGCTGTGTGTGCCAAATTTGGTGAGTTTTTGAGCATGTTTAGGGGGTCAAATTTAGGTCTGATGTCCCATAATAATAAAGAAAGAAAGAAACAAACAAACAAACAAACAAAGACACGAAATACAATAGTGCTATTCAAATCTATCAGTTAATAGAGCTTGAAAAAAGTATGACCAGGTGCAACATCAAAATGCTGCATACTCCTTAATTCATCAATAATAGTAACATTATAATAACAATATGGATGGAAATCTGTTTAAAAATTAGTAAAATAGTACACGTGTTCTGTAGTAAACTGACAAAACTATGCAAGAACACCTGCAAGGTGTATGAACATGTTAAAGACGTCTGACAGCAGGTCTGACAACAGTCTGAGTGTCAAATTCAACCAGATTACTCCAGAGACTCCATGAATGCTGCCAAGTGACATTTACATTCAGGCATGTCAGTGTTGTTCCTGTCTTCTTAAGGTCTGTGGGGTCACCTGCGTGCTTGATGTAATATTACACAACCAGTCGCTCCTTCCATCCCTCATTGTTTATTTTGACAAACTGAAAAAACATGTCAAGATTAACTGATACTTAAATAAATAAACAAAGGGCTAATTAGAACTCCTAAAGAGGTTTTAGCAGTGGTGGAGGAGGTATTTAGACATCATAGTTGTACTTGAGCACTTGAGTAAATGTAATAGTTGGATTTGTTTCTTTGCACTGCAGGGTTGAAGTGACGCTGTTTGACATGTTTGCTGTGAGGGAGGTGGAGCAGGTGATTTGCGGTAAGGTTTTGGGCGTGTTGTCAGGCAGGTAGAGAGAGGTGTGTGTTTGTGTTTTAGGGAGGGAAGGTAAAGGAAGCTTATTTATGCTGGAGCAGATCTGATATGAACTTACTGTACAGTGATGGCTCTCTACAAAGTGATCTGTGTGGCAACTCTGCTGACTCTACTGATACAAGGTAAGCTTCCTCTTCACCTGCACACACCTGAACTAATGACATTTATAATGAACACTGGGAAGGAAATAAAATCATCTAATTAAGTAAATATAGCTGTAACACAAATATAGCTGTAACACAGTAAAATGTACTCAAGAAAAGTAAAAGTACACAGCAGACCCTGTCAGTGTTACAATATTGATGCATTAACACGAGTACAAGTTAACATGTTAAGTGGAAGAATTACTGAGATCTCTTACCTGAGTAAAAGTAGAAATACCACAATAAAATCTCACTAAAGTAAAAGTATTGGCAGCAAAATGTACTTAAAGTATCAAATGTAAGAGTACTCATTACACAAAGATGGTTATGTAGATTAATTATGTATCATTAAAATATTAATACTGATTCATTGATATATACATTTTAAGCAGCATTTTGATGTCATCGAGTTTGAAAAAAATTGAACTTTACTGTTAAAATTGTAATTATATGATTTATGTATAAAAACTGACTTGAAACGTGTAACTATAACTGTGAATTGAATGTAGTGCAATGGAGAGGAAGTACAAAGTAGCGTAAAATAACAAGTACAAGTACCACAAAATTGTACTTAAGTACAGTAATTGAGTAAATGTACTAAATTACTTGGATTGCTGGATGTTAATGCATCAAAATAATAAAATTGATCAAATCAGGGTAGAACGAAAGAAAGAAAAGTCTTGTCCAAGTTGAGTAAAATCTCAAAGTCCAAACATTTTGAAGATAAAACATTTCTAAAGGACAAAAACAACAAACTGGTTTTATTTAATGTTTAACTAATTTTAAGGAAGTTTGGCAGTAGTTAAGGAGAAATTAGTGTAAATGTTAAATCTGAATCTGCTAAGTAAGCAGAAACTATGGGTGTCAGATAAATGTAGTGGAGTAAAAAGTACAATATATCTGCCTGAAAAGTTTCCTAAAATAGAAAACTGTGTAATAAATATACTCAGTAACTCGTCACCTCTGATTTTGTGGCTCTAAGAATCCAAAAATGGAAATTATTTTGTACAGGACTCTGTTCTGAGGGCTAAAAAATGAAATGATAACATACTATTTATAGCAGATAATCATGTGAGGGAAGCAGCAGCTCATGCTTCAGCTTAGCTTATTTGGTTAGCAAATAGCTGTCATTCATCCTGTCACTGACTGTAAAGAGTCACTATAAATCACAGGATCTGATACTGTATTCATGTCCTAAGGTTCTGGAGAATCTAGGAATTGGGGGATTTTTTTTGACATGATGACAGTTTACTTTTTACTTTATCCAATTTAAATTTCTTTGATGAACATTCTGGGTTACATGTTTTATGGATGGACACTGGCAGGCAGCACTTGGTTAAGGTCAGAGAAAGATCATGGTCTTTGTTTAAAACAGGAAAATTCTGCAGTGACATGAAGCACGAGACACAACATGTTTATTAACGTTTAACCAAAAAGCCACCATTTTTCACTGACATTTGCTTTTGTTGTCTAAACCTAAACACACACGGGAGTCAGGACACAGACCTTGGTCTCCAGTGTAGGGCTACAACAATGTTTATTTTCATTATTGATTAACCCACGATTCATAGATTAATTGTTTTGTCTACATGATGTCAGAAAATAGTGAAAAATGTCTGTTATAATTTCTCACAGTCAAAAGTTAAGTTTTTAAATGTCTTGTTTTGTCCGACCAACTGTCCAAAACCCAAAGATAATCAATTTACTATAATGAATGAGAAGCATTGAGATATTTACAAATGACTAAAACGATTATTCAGTCGTCAAAATAGTTTCAGATTATTTGGTTTGTCAATGAATTAATTTTAATTGATCAATTAAGTGTTGCAGTTCTACTCTAGTGTCAACATCCAACTCAGATACTGTAAATGTTCCTAAACCAAAGAAAATAGAGTAGAATAAAACCACGTGAGAAGTTTAGAGGGAAAAATCACTATTTGGTGGAGCTGTTAACACCTCGTAGACATGTGAAATGTAACCCCGACTACACACTGCTTTTTGTAAGACGTCAAAAGCCAAAAAGGTTGGAAACCACTGGTTTCATCAGTCATCAGTAGATTTTTCTGTCAGGAAACAGCTGTCTCTCCGTTGTGTACTTCATGACATATGGTGGTGGTTTTAAACTAAAAATAGTGCACACCTTAACAGAAATATGTTCCGTGTTTTTTTCCTACCTGCTCTGGACAATGTGGGTTTACTGGTGCACTATAACAGGTTTGATGGGACACCAGATGGCACGTACAGGTCTGTTAAAATAACATGACAGAATGTGAGAGGTGGCTGCTTAGAGAGAGATATGTGAAGTATGTCAACATCCAATCATTGCACTGATAAATAACACAATGCCTATTGTTTGTTAAGGCTGTGTGTGTTGTCGTTAGATTGTACAGGTAGGTGTTATTTCCTGCTACACATTTCTGCCTGTCATGTCTCCCATGGTGCAATGGGATCAGTAATTACACTGTAGGATTTTTTTTCCTTTTTTAAAGATATTAATTACACTTTTTGTGCATTTTCTAACATCAAAAATGTGCTGACTCTGTTCTGAATTTTGGCCTAAACCATTTTGGTTTGTTTGTTTACTTTAATGAAACATGTTTTCAATTCCAGTTTTAACCCTCAAAACGCCCTGTAGCCTATATGTTCATTAATAATCCTCATGTGTACTGTAAGTCTAACAACTGAACCTTAGACGTGGCTCCACTGGCACTTTTCTCCCTCTGATTACTTTTCTTTTGCTCAATGAACTTTCATTATAATTTTACTAGGTAACAACAGTAGATTATAATGTCAGGGGGGAAGATAAACAGCTACACATACAGGTAATTAAAGATATTAAAGATATGAAAAAAATAAACAAATAAATATTCCAATTAAGAATAAGTGATGCCAAAGCAAAAGTAAACAGAGAAACCTCAGCCCATTACAACGGCAACTCATAAGACTCTGGATTACATCATGTGGGGGTACTTTAGAGGGCAATATCACATTTTCTTCCACTGAAAGAGCACCCATCAGGGCACTTCATCCCAGATTGTTAAATATAGAGGCACTCTATAGAGAATTTCATCTTGATTTATTATAAGACAGTGATTACAGAACTTTGGTATGTTTGGTATGCTGACTTTTGTTATGCACCTTAGACATTTTATCATGTTTGCTCTACTGTAGGGTCACCTTAGAGGGGCCTTTCAAAGTATTTTTTTTTGTCCTCTGGGGAACCAGGGGTGACAGTTGCCCCATCACAAACGTCCTCCCATGGGCATAATACATGTCAGTATATCACACAAAGTATCAGTGAATATAAATGCTGAATTGTTGTTTCAAGAGCTGTTTGTTTTCTGTTTTTCAGAGTCTCACTCACAACTAAATGGTAAGTCACAGTTTCCACTTGTTTGCATTTTAAAGAGGGACTTTGGCACTAAAAAGACTGTAACGTTGAAAGATATCTACTTGATTTGACTCATTTGGACGCTGAAGCTTCATATTAGCTTCAGATAAACTTTTAAATACATTTTTGCACAGAAGGAGGACTGTGGATTTTGTCCTCCATCACTTCCATTGTAAGTGCATTATGAAGGGATCTTCTAATGGTCAGTATGAACAGGAGGAATGATTACAGCAAGAAAAACAGGTTTAATGTTTATTTGAGCTCCTGACTGTTGTTTTAAGACACACTTGCTGCGTCTCCCAGCAGATTCCCAGGATCATAATCTTTAACTCACAGTTGAAGGTTATAATCCTGCAAACAGAAACCACAGTGGTAATTCAGGGAGGGCCGAGCATTGCTCACTCTGTGTTTTTATCGTCTGTCTCTCTGTAGTGTGCGGTCGGCCTGCGCTCAACACCAGGATTGTTGGAGGACAGGCGGCACCTGAAGGCAGCTGGCCCTGGCAGGTCAGTCTGCAAAGATCTGGGGGCCACTTCTGCGGAGGATCCCTCATTAACAAAGAATGGGTGCTGACGGCTGCTCACTGCTTCCCAAGGTAAGCAGTTAGAGTAGAGCTGTGATGGAAAACAACATGCCATGAGACCCCTCCAAGGGGGATGAATATGAGGGGTCTCAAGATGATTAACAGGACAAGAAAGAAGAAAAATATTGTTCTGCTGCTCAAATTTAGATTCCTTTTTTTTCAAGCTTTGTCTTGTGAAATTCTGGAATTTTACTTCTTCAGGCCTCCAACAATTATTCAAATAAAAATATCAGAGGTTTAGAAGAAAAATCTCTGGTTGAACTAAGGGTTGCAGGCAGACAATGCTTCTGTTCGGTCAACAGCCAAATGGACGATTGCTCTAAGTGACAAAAGAGGCACTTTACCAAGAATTTGAGCTGCATTTTAGGGCTTAATTTTTACCTGAGTAACATTAGAGCTAACCAGAAGGATATTTGAGTGGTCTAAGTGTCCAGCTAACAACAGCTAATAAGTTATTTCTATTAATGCATAAATGCTGCCTTCAAATTAATAGCATTATCACCTTAAAGGTAGAGTCAGTCATTCTGGAGAAAGATTGTTCATTACACTTTTTGTCAAATTCAGCGACTATCCCCTTACAGTCCCCAAGCTGTCCATTCTGTATGCATGCTGAGAAAAAATCTGGTGTTCATACACAGCACTGGCTCTGCAAACAGGAAACAAACGAAGTGGCTCAGATCGAGCCACACAACACTATTCCAGCCAATCAGCACTAGGGGGTGTTGGTGCTCATACACAGGACAGGGGGAAGTCAACAGAGCAGCTGTCTGTGTGAGGACATGACAGTCTCCCAGAATGGTGGGGGTGGTGAACTGGAGAGACAGAGGCCGTGGCCAATTCACATAGAAAGTGTTTTCTCACGGAACAGATACGCCTCCGTCTTATTAAATGTTTCAATCCACATTGAATCTGAGACAGTCTCATGGAGACCCCCCGCGTTCTTTACGCTCCAAGTCAGTTTATGTTGTGTTTAGTGAAGCGTAATATGAGCAGGCAATTGTTTACATCACACAAATGTCCTGCTGTATATGTGTTTTCAACTTATTAACCATATCAATGAATCAATAAATAGAAACACTGTTGATTTCTTCCCACGGAGCCATCATGCAAACTATTTTGGTTCAGTAAATGTCTTCTGTCAGTCAGCCTGGTGAAGGCAGTTTGTCTGGCCGCTGTCCTCTCAAGTGAAAAGCAGGGAGGCCGCAGAGAGGCAGAGAGTGTGGAGGGACTGTTGTGCTCATATGAGGCAAAAAAAAATTTCCACTGTGATAAAGTGCAAGAGGATCAGAAATCACTCTACAGCTGACCATGGATGTATAAAGAGAACTGGATACAGGAACAGCACCAGGCTTTGATGCCAATTTGATATATTTGGCAACATCACATGATACTATTTGGCCCAAAAAGACTTTTTCCCACAGACTTACATTGTTGTAGAGACGTCTGTAAATCAGTGGATACATTTTTTCACAGCGTCATGACCTCACAAAATGACTCGTTTCTCAATCAGAATTTGATCCATTTGGTCGGATCACATTTCGAAAGTCTACAAGAGCCACACGTTTGAATCGTTTTATCATCGTTCAAGTTATACATCCCTGCAGCTGACGCATTACTCTGTATCCCTCCATATTACTCTTTTGGTCTTGCCTTGGTATTCGTGTCTATGAATTTGGGGGTGCGGAGCTTCTGAAGGAGCATGAAGGGAAGAATGTATTTGTTCGGGTCTTTAGTTCAAAGATCAACAATCTTTCTCCAGAATGACTCTACTGGGACTGGGACTCTACTCTACCTTTAATGATTAAATACTGCCCTCAAATTAATAGCAATATCATCTTAATTCCATTTGTCTTTGTTCCCTCTACGTGTGGAGTTAAATCAGTTTAATACAGTTCACAATTTTTAGTACAGTCTTGGACTGAGATTCAGGGATAAACCTCAAGTTTAACAATGTAATATTTCTCTTAGACATGCAGCATATACCACAATAAAAGCTTGTTGTGCTGTAAAAAAAAAAACAAAAAAAAAAAAACCCAAAACTTTGATGATACTGCAGATGTCTTTCAGTTCCTAAAGATTCAGCTTGTCTTCTGGCAGCTGGTGCAAAGAACATGGCCCACATGTAGAAATTATTCATTGTAAGGACCAGTTTATGTAATTTGTGGGTAGGACTCAGTAAATTGAGACTGATTGTAATTTGAGGATGTAAATTTCTAACTTGTGGGAATTATATCTCTTTGTTGCTACATGGTCTTAAATGGATTTGCATCTGCTTGCGACTGAAGTGGTCTCGACTGCAGCTCTGCTTCTCATGTCTTTGCACTGTTTTATTTCTCTTCTAATCTTCAGCCAAAGCACAAACAATTTGGTTGTGTCTCTCGGTCGCCAGACTCAAGAAGGGTCCAACCCCAATGCAGTGTCTCGGAGAGTCTCTCAGATCATCAATCATCCCAGCTACAGCCAAAGCACTAGTGACAATGACATCTCCCTCCTGAAGCTCTCCTCACCAGTTACCTTCAACAACTTCATTGTGCCAGTGTGCCTGGCAGCCTCAGACAGCAGCTTCTTCACCGGCGTGGACACCTGGATCACCGGTTGGGGCAACATCGGATCTGGAGGTAGGTCATACAGCAACCAGGGCGCATTTATTACTTTTGCTTTCTCAGATGTCTCAGTGAGCAATGAAAACTTCATGTAACTTAAAATTTTCTAGTTATATTTTTATCATAATCTGCATGTAACAATTCTATCACACCCCACATTACAAAAGTATTGGACAGATTAAAAAACATACTGATAATTTATCTATTCTATGAACGTTCTGATGATGATGTGAGATGAAAGGTCATTAAAATCAAAAGGGTTCATTTATCAGAGGAACATTAACATGTTCAGTAAATCTCATGGCAAACTGATAACTAGACTTCACTAGATTTTGAAATAACATTTGAAATTTTGTCCTGATTGTGGCACAAGAGGAAAGGTCAGAGGTCACCAGAAACATTATGATTGACATGAGACAGACAGACAGGTTGGCTGATATCAGAAACCTTAAAGATCCCCTCCAGACATGTTTTAGGCAATGTTATAGTCAAGTCACCAAATTTCGAGTCTGAATCGAGTCTCGAGTCCCCATTGTTCAAGTCCGAGTCCAAGTCCGAGTCACCAAAGAAGAGTCCGAGTCGAGTCTGAGTTGAGTCCCCATTACCTGAGTCCCAGTCCCAGTCTGAGTCATCAAGGTTGAGTCTGAGTTGAGTTCCAGGATGGGCTCTAGTGCTCCACTCTGGGACGGTCAAAGAGCTGACATAAAAATAAAAAAGGTCTACATCAAACAAAATGACATAGCTGTCACTAATATTAATGATGCACCAATTGCAGTTTTCATGGCCAATTCTGATTTTTGCCGATTCTGATTTTCTGTCTTTATAAGAATTAAATAAGATTTTTTTTGGCTTTTTGGACTTGAAGTTTTTACAAATTGCGAGCTTTGTGTTGTCTTCACTCACACTAAAGAAATTCCACACCAACAACATGTTGTGTGTGTGTGGCTGCACTGTCTGTGCTGCAGCTGCTGCTGTGTGCATGACATGAACCATAATGGCTATGTGCGGAAAATTTGACCGGTGAAAAGTATATATAAAAATAAATGGGAAAGATCTGCCAGTCACTCTTGGCCGATCAGCTGAAAACAAGCTGTTTTAGATCGGTGTCCGATCGATCGGTGCATCTCTAATTAATATAGTTAATATCTTAAACCAAATTAGAAGGACCTATTACAAAAAAAAAACTAACAAAAACAGCAAACAAAAAACCTTTTTACTTCTTTATCAATTAATAAGTCCGTGTCTGAGTCTCCAACTTCCGAGTCCGAAAGCTTTGAATAATCTGTGTCTAACATGGTTTTAACACAAATAGTTCATTAAGCTTGATAGAAATTCTTAAAATCACATCTCCTCCTTCTCCCTCACTATAAAATCCAGAATCTATGAATATGCAAATATTTTTCTTTTCAAAAGTTTTCCTGCCTCATACAAAATGTCTCCTACTTCGCTGTAAAGTCTATTCTCAGTGTATGTGCACTGGAGGCTTCAAGTCATCACACCTGTGAAAGTTGCATACTGGACTACGCTTGGCTCCCCTCGGCTTTATGGAGCTTTATAGGGAGTTTCAGCGTCGTTTTGGGCTGCAGCAGCCAGCTGTTTTCAGAGAAAAAGCTCTAAAAAGTCACTGTACACTACCTGCTCAGCAGCAAACAGCAAACAGACACAGTTAGCTGTAGACTAGCTGGTGAACATAGTGGAGCATTTAGCAGCTAAAGAGCCGGATATTTCCCTCAGGAGTTGGTAGAGAGCAAAAACAGAGCTAAAAGAGAGTGAATATTGGACTTACATTCACCAGGTGGACAGAAACACGACTCCAAATGAATGATAATGTTGCTCCGCAACTGCTGGATGTGGAAATAAGCAACTGTTTGCTAACATGTTAGACACAACTACTTTATAAGCTGATAATATGACAGAAGTCATGTTTACAGACTCTGAAAATAAGTGGACAAAAAACATAATGTCAAGCAGCTTTAACCAAACTGAAACAATAAACAGACCCAGAATAGAACCCTGAGGAACCTCACAAGTAATTATTGATATTATTAATGAATGATAATGTTGCTCCATAACTGCTGGATGTGGAAATAAGCAACTGTTTACCAACAATTTCAACATATCAACTTAAAAGCTGATGATATCTCAGTGTTGTGTTCACTACTTGTGTCTGATGAAAACTAGTGAACAAAAGAAGCGGTATGAGTCCTTTTCAAAGCGTATCTCACCATATGTGTTGTTTATTAAACTGATTTTGTGTGTCTTTAGTACCCCTTCCTTCCCCACAAAACCTAATGGAGGTGGAGGTTCCTGTTGTTGGGAACAGACAGTGTAACTGTGACTATGGAGTGGGCACAATCACCAACAACATGATCTGTGCTGGGTTACGTGCCGGAGGGAAGGACTCCTGTCAGGTGACCATTTAACCACATGTTCTTTCTTCATATTTCCCCTCCTGCAAAGATTCTTTCTCCTGACCCACTCCTGAATGTTTCTCTCCTCAAAGGGGGACTCAGGTGGTCCGATGGTAACAAAGACAGGAAGTGTCTGGGTCCAGGCTGGAGTCGTAAGCTTTGGAAAAGGTTGTGCGGAGCCTAATTTCCCAGGAGTGTACAGCAGAGTGTCCAGGTATCAGTCCTGGATCAACAGCCAAATCACCAGCGACCAGCCAGGCTTCATCACCTTCACGTCCACTGGGACTGACAGTGACCTCAGTGTCAGCTGTTCTGGCCTGCCGCCACCTCCAACCACCCTCCCTCCAACAACCACAGTCAAGCGTGAGTAACTGTCATGTCCAGGCTTTGTGAATGGATCTGCCAGATTTTTAACCACAAATTTGAAAAGCTTTGAGATTACACATTTTTCCACACTGAGTGACAGTTTCAGATCTATTCTGCCTCTTCATTGAGGATAAATGATCTTTACACTGAGGGAAATATTCAAAACAAAGGCTCCATGGCGGCACTATTCTAACAGAACAGAGATATTCCAGATGTTTGTGCATCGTTTTGGACAAATTTTCCCAAAAGTCAGCCTGACATGTTTGGTATCTTTGGAAAAGTTTGGATCCCTGCTAGAATTTAGAATAAAGTTCTGTGGGTTTGAAGGATGTTTAATGATTAAAATGATAGATTTATCTTCTCTGGTCTTTTTTAAAAATCTTTCATTGTCTGCCTTTTGCTTTTCTCTCCAGCTGTGGTCTGCGGTAGCGCCCCAATGAATCCACGTATTTTGGGAGGAAGCTCGGTGGCGACTTCTGGCATGTGGCCGTGGATGGCGAGCCTTCAGAAGAATGGAAGTCATGTGTGTGGCGGGACTCTAGTGGCTGTGGACTCAGTGCTGAGCAACGCCAACTGCTTCTCAAGGTGAGCCTGATATATCAAGTTAGAAAATATTGACAGACGGACTAACACATTGTTGGTTTTCAAGTTCTTCTCAGTCCTAATTGAGTCGATTTTTCCTCCCACAGTTCACCTACAGCATCTGAATGGACTGTGGTCTTGGGTCGTTTGAACCAGAATGGATCCAACCCCTTTGAGGTGACACTGAATGTGACAAATATCACCCTAAGCACCCTGACCGGGTCTAATGTAGCAGTGCTGCATCTGGCAGCCCAGCCCACCCTGTCCGACTACATCCAGCCCATCTGCCTGGACAACGGACAGACCTTCACTGTGGGCTCCACATGCTGGGCTGCTGGCTGGAGCTCTGGGCGAGGAGGGGGTGAGTCCTTCACATACAGACTGACACAATAACGTTAGCTTTGTTTATCATGTCAAACACTTAGGACATAGCACACTGATAACTCTGGGTGATTCCCCTAATCATTTTCCCATTTTCTTATGTTTCCCAACTCTAGTGGAACAAGTTCTGCAGGAGTTCCAGACCACAGTGGTAAATTGTGGGAACGCATCAACCAGTGACAACATTTGTACAGGATCTTTTACACTGGAACAGGTGAATAATGACAGAGTAATATATACCATTTGTTGATATAGTATTTCTCTCTATTTCATCAAGGTATTTGTGGGACTTTAAACATCAGAAATGTTAGGTTCCAACAGTGGTAGAAAGTAACTAAGTCCATTTACTCAAATAGTGTACTTAAGTACAGTTTTGAGGTACTTACTTGAAACTCACATTTCACATGTCTATGAGTTGTTAACAGCTCCACCAAATAGTGATTTTTCCCTCTAAACTTCTCACATGCTTTCATTTCAATAAATGTTCAAATGATCCAATATTTCAGCAAAAATCAAAGATTAGAGAAAAAGTCCAAAAACTGAAAACAGATTTGTGTATCAGAACTTTGTTTTTTCTTCTTTCCTCTCCCATTAATCATCTCACGACCCCTCAGATTTATCTGCTGACCCTTTGGAGGGGCCCGACCCCTAGGTTGGGAACCACTGGACTAAACTAGCTAACTGTATATAAAATAGTGTAAACTAGCTCCACCTCCAGCAGCTACAACAGTAACATGCTGCTCTAACACTGATGCTTCACTATTAATAATCTAATGATGTCATATATAATAATATATCAGTCAGAGGGACCAAACCACTACTTTTACTGCAATACTTTAACTACATCAAGCTCATAATACTTATGTACTTTTACTGCAATACTTTAACTACATCAAGCTCATAATACTTGTGTACTTCTACTGCAATACTCAAACTATATCAAGCTCATAATACTTATGTACTTAAGTAGGATTTTTTATGCAGGACTTTTACTTGTAATGGAGTATTTTTACATTGCTGTATTGGTACTTTTACTTAAGTAAAGGATCTGAGTACCTCTTCCACCACTGAATTCAAAGTTGTGGAATTAAATTTCAGTTTTGCTGAGCACTTAAAAGACTTCTCATCCATGTCCAGATATGTTAGAATATAAGAAAACATTCATTTGGAATCCTTATTTGAAGGTTTTCTTACATCCTTACCAATAGTGGCACTAAATATGTAATATTTGTCCTGAAGGTGACACTAGAAGAAAGGTTGGTTCATTCGCCAACTCCCTCTAAACAGACACTCAGTAGTTTACTCTTTAGCAGCACTGGACAACGTAAGAGAATTAGATATGGCACTGCCGCTCAGCCTTGCTGCCAATTTATCCTAGTGGCCATTTGCAGAACTGCAGCAAAAAAATATCCTGCAGCCCAAAAAACATTTTCCCCACATATTATAAAACTGTTGACAGGACACCTCAAATTTTAAATAAGGTCAATTGTTGTATTTGTAAAACTTTGCTAGAGCCTAGAAAAGTGTTGTAAAATTTGTTTCATCATCCCAATGTAAAGTCTGTGGGCCAAGCAGGCACTCACTAGCGGGGCCAGTAGGAGAAACACTACTTGTGTGCAGTTTTCATTCAATTGAATAGGCACCATCTTTGAGTCCGGTATCCAGTTCCTATAATAAATACCTGGCATATAGTCTATAGATGTGACACATTGCATTATGAGATTGTTAGCAGAAAGTAGCGTATGTGCTATGGACCTTTTTTCATTCTGTGTTGGGAATTTTTGAGACTCTATATAGAGCACAAATTTTACACTCAGAATTCAGACACTCACTGAACATTCACTTTATAGTAAAGAAGGATTTGAGGATTTGATTTCAGACACAGCACACACATTCTTCCTCTTAGAGAAAAGATGAAGTAAAACTCACTTATTGTTCAACTGCCCTGAATGATCTTGCTGTACTTGGTCTATAAAATGTCAGAACATGGTAAAAAAAAAATGTCCATAACTTTTTTTTTTCCAAAGCCCAAGGTAACATCCTCAAATGTCTTGTTTTGTCCACAACCCAAAGATATTCAGTTTATTGTCATAGAGGACTAAAGAAACCAGAAAATGTGCACATTTAAGAGGCTAGAATTTTGACATTTTTTCTTAAAAAATGACCAAAAGCAAATAATCAATTATCAAAATAGTTGACAATTAATTTTCTGTCAATCGATTCATCGACTAATCATTGCAGGTCTACAAAATTTACCTTTTGGCCTGAAGGTAGCACTAGAGGAAAGCTTATGCAGTGTTCAAAATGAAAATGAAATGGCTCATTCACATTTACTAAAAATATGACTTTTTTTAATACATGAATTTTTCATTTATATATGAAAAACATGAATAATTTTAGTGGATTTCATGGAAACAACATCACCGTCATCACAAGCAGGGCCGAAATAACACTTACCACCTGAAAAACATTTTTTAAATGAACAGTTTGAAATTACTGGATGTATAAGACTATAGACTTGCACTGTGAAAGAAACATCTGTAAATCAGCGGATACATTTTTTGAGCGTCACAACCCCATCATATGACTCATTTTACTATCAGAATTTGATCTATTTGGTCTAATCATATTTCAGAAGTCTAGAAGAGCTGCAGGATTGAATTATTCTATCCCCATTCAAGTTAACCAGAGGGCTAAACTAGAAGTTAGCCATCTCGGCCGGCAGAGGTCTCTAGTGAGCATGCTCCATGGGAGCATCGGGCCCTAAGAGCGTGCAAAGTATGTTTCCAGGAAGTGGCTTTTTGGGCTTCATGCACCACTGACCAATTTAGGATTGAACAGGGCCTCGCCTCCGACACTGTATCAAGTTCTCTTTATACATCTATGGACGCTAAACACAGCATACGGTTAGCCTAGCTTAGCTCAAAGACTAGAAACAGGGGGAAGAGCTAATGTTTGCTGATTACACCAAAAGGCAGATTTGCAACCATAAAAATGAGAGGCAGATATTGTTTTTTTAATAGTTTCACAGAATGCTGTGACTGAATGTCCACTCCAGTTATTTTTGAAGCTACATGTTGGACTTGAACTAATCTGTCTTTTCTGGTTGTTCAGGGTGATTCTGGGGGTCCGATGATGTGTCAGATAGACGGCTCTTGGTTCCAGGCAGCCGTGTTGTCAGGCAACAACACCACCACCAATCAAACACGAGCAGATCCGGTGATGGTCTTCACCAAACTGAGCCGCTATCAGAGCTTCCTGGCTCAGACTGTGGGAGCATTCTTATCTCCAGCCTCCACCAACAGCACCGCACCTAACAGCACTGTGTCCACTAACCAGACCACCACGACCACCAGCGGGGGCTCACCTGCTCACCCCTTCTTCTTCTTCTTCCCTCTCTTCGTCTTCTCTGCGTTCCTCCACCTCACCTTATAGGAACCTACCTTTACCTCTAAATAGGTTTACATGATGTGACGGGCACAAATGAATGTGAACAACCATGAGAGACAATATAGGCTTAACGCTGCATTAACTAATCTATGACTCGATTCTGTCTTTATTGGCGACCACTAGGAATAGAGAAGTGAAGTGTGCTGGGTTACATCAGAGTGGTCTTTTAATTAAAGTCTCCTCCACTCAAAAATCTGGTTCCTACAGTTGAATGTTTTAGCTTCACTGTGCAGAATGATGCATGTGCAGAGTTTGACACTAGAAGGCTGTTTTTCTCATTCAGCTACTGAAAGTGGGAAGTTTCTCTGAGCTCATTGTAAATGTAATTTTAAGGGGCGGGACTACAAGCATGAATTGTGACATCACAAATAATTTGGAAGCCAATCATGGTCCAATATTCAACTTACACAAGTGTGATGTGGAACAAACACTGAGAATGGACCTTACAGTGAAGTAGGAGACATCTTGTGTCCAGCAGGAAAACTTTTGAAATGAAAAAATATTTGCATATTCATAGATCCTGGAATTTTTAATGAGGAAGAAGGAAGAGATGCCATTTTAAGGTTTTTAACAAGATAATTGAACTTTTTTTTTCTGGAAAAACCATATCCGACACAAATTATTATTCAAAGTAGGGTATTTAATATACATATTAAACCAAGAGGAATAATTACAGGGACCAATAACTCTTTCAGTGTACATTTTGGCCTGTGAATATATTAAGATAGAATTTAAAAATGTGAACCTATCCTTTAATTTAGTCACTTTTCTAGTATGAACACACTACACACTCAAATTCTGATTACAATTAGTGTGTAATATGTAATTGGGACACAGCTCATGTTTTGTGGCGAGGCAAACTTTTCAGGATTTTTTAGAATTTTTAGTTAAAACGACACCTCCAGCTCACTTCTCTACTCTATTCCAACAATAAAACATGATTTGTGCTGTTCGTGTTGGACACAGTTTTATAATTTGGTCATTGTTGACATTTTTTCTTTTTTGGCCAAATAAGAGATTCTGGACGCTAACTGCTTTCGGTCTATGAATGAAAGGTATAATGTGGGTGAAAAATGAAGAATTATTTAAGCTCCACTGAACAAATGTTTGTATATGTAGCCTTGCAGTTTTTTTAAGCTATGTGGTTTTTTATTGTTATTTTTTAATCAGCACAACAATGAAATATGTGTAATCTTATATGATTTTCACTTTCTGTAGTGTTTAGACGTGAATGATTGTTAAACAGGTTTTCCTGCAGTCTTTAACAAATGGACTGAAAAATCTTTAAGAAGCATATTTCAGATGTCTGATGAACACAGTGACAATGATTTGCCTGTCCATCACCTACCTCATAATATCACAGAGCTACTGTACAATAACAGAGGTTACTACCTGAAAAGACAAAGCACTTAAACAGTATTTGCTTTATAAATACTTAAAAGCTGCACTTTAAATTGATGATTATTTTGCCTTGAAAGATAAATGTCAATTTCAAGTCTTACCAAGCACTGTCACACAAAACTGTCCAGTAAATGTCATGTTGTCATAATGACCTGCTTTAAACTGAAGTAAAAATCTTTAAAATTTTTTACTTGATTCAGTGACATATTTTTGTGCTGTGAGCCCACATGCTGTTGCTCTGTTTTATTTCTAAAAAGCGACACGTTAATATAGCAGTTAATTTGTTTTGTTTACACAAATAAAGAAATGCACAGAAAAAGTGATTGTATGTGTGTTTAATCTAATACACAGCCTACATTTATAACTGCGCACTTATAGGTTTGAATGTAGCAGCTAAATATAGGATGATTAATACATTTGTTCTTGAATTTTTACGTGTTTTGATCAAGACATGAATATTTATGTTTAACAATAAGACTAAGAGTTTATAGAGCCATGCTAGCGTCTAGAGGTGGACATGAATGTCTGTGCCAAAGTTCATGGTAATCCATCTTTTTTATTGTAGCGTACCACAAGATGTTTATTTCATTATGTAGTCTTTTTATTGTTGTCTACAATGGTTTAAAATTATTTTTTGGAATTGTCCACATGGTCCACATTAATAATAGTTTGCTTGTATAATCTTATGTAGCTCTGTGGAATATATGCATGTATTGACACATCAGAGTCCTGAGGTCCTACCATCACATTGCTCTAAACAGAGCAACATAGAGAAACAGAGTCCTTGAAGGACTTACACTTCAGAAGGAGGATCTCCACCAGACTACACGAGACAAGCAACAGCAAAGAAAGGAGAGACTCTCTACCAGTGGCACACTGGCTGCATGTGTTTTCTTTAAAGAGAGAGTTGAAGTTGAAGCAATCATGGAACAAAACTGGCAAACACCGAAGTAGGAAAGGGAACAACAGAAGGTCAAAAGTAAAAGTCTTTAAAAGAAAGTAAAAAGTTTCCCAAATGAGAAATACTCAACTAGCAGGACCTCAAAACTGTACTCATCTGATGATGTTGACACCATTAGACAAATGTAAAATTCTTTCAGCAGTTTGAGCTTCCAACCCACTATTTCGATCTGATCCAAAGTGATAGACCAACCGACACCAACACTGCTAGTGTAGCGAAAAGTAATGAAGGAGGATACCATCCGCTGGTAAAAACAAAAAAATTGTTTGTTTATCTTTTAACATAAAAGGTCAAAAGAAAAAACTCAGTTAAAAGACAAGTAGTCTGGTTTAAGGTGCTGACCATGAACTGCAACATCCACAGTTTGAGTCTGGCCAGAAACCTTTGTTGCATGTGGTTCCCCATCACCCTCCACCCTCTTCTGTCATCTCTCTCCTGTAAACTTATTATTGAGGCTTTCCAAAAGTCTAGTATCTGTTTATGTTCTAATAAGATGCAGCGTGCTCTGCTGTTGTCTGTCTGATCAAATTATTTCATTTTTGTTGTTCAGAATCTCATTTGTACCTCAGGTTATGAGGTACCCTTGCATTTTATTAAAATAATGCACCATTCACCCTGAACAGTGTTGAAATTAAAATATATTTTATTATGGTACCCTTTGGGAGTTGTAAGAAATAATTGATTTGTAGTGATACTTTAAGTAGACTATTGTGTTGTAAATAGTATCACAGGTGTTTTCAATCTTATAATCACTCATGCAGCTGGTTTAAAAGGAAAACATTACTCACTCTGCTGTTTTGTGCCACTGTGTGCATCACATTGAACATGGAAAACAGAAGGAAAACTAGAGAGTGGTCTGAAGACATTAGAAAATAGTCAAGCATGGTCAACATAACGGTTACAAGACCATCTCCAAAGAGCTTAATGTTCCCGTGACCACTATTTACAATATTATTAAGAAGTTTAAGGCCCAAGGAACTGTAGCCAACATCTTTGGACATGGTCGCAAGAGGAAAATTGGCCCGAGATTGAACAGAGGGATTGCTCAAATGGTTGAGAAAGAACCAAGGAAAACTTCAATACAGATCCAAGCTGATCTTCAAGTTCAAGGTACAGTAGTTTTAAAGCTGTATCTTAGTCACAGATCATGGGTCTTGCAGCAGGATAATGACCCCAAACATACATTGAAAAGCACTCAAGAGTTGATGAGAAGAAAATGTTGGACCGTTCTGAAATGGCCTGCTATGAGTCCTGAAATGAATCCCATTGAACATCACTAGAAAAAATGGAAACTTGCAGTTGGGAGACGGCACCCATCAAACCTGAGAGAACTGGAGCAGTTTCCTCAAGAAGAGTGGGCCGAACTACCAGTGGTGAACTGTAGAAACCTTATTCAGATTTACAGAAAGTGCTTGACTGCAGTTATTGCCTCCGAAGGCTGTGCTACAAAATATTAAGTTAAGGATACCAATATTTTTGGCCATTTTCATTTGTTTTACTGTACAAAATAATATGTTAAGTTGTAAATCAAAAGCAAAGTTTCAGTTTATTCAATGTGAAATAAAGAATGATGGATACCATATACTACTACTGTCAGTTTCAAATTAATACAGAGAAAATTTTAAAAAAGGTGGAAGGGTACCAATATTTTCAGCCATGTCTGTATGTTTAGGACTGCCACTAAAACCTGTAACTGGAAACCACTGGTTTCATCTTTAACAATGTCTTGTATTTTAAAAGCTTGTTATATTATCCATTGTGTAAATCTTCATCTGAAAAGTTACTAAAGCTGTCAAATAAATGTAGTGGAGTAGAAAGTACAATATTTCCCTCTGAAATGTAGTGGAGTGGAAGTATAAAGTAGCATCAAATGGAAATACTCAAATAAAGTACAAGTACCTCAAACTTGTACTTAAGTACAGTACTTGAGTAAAAGTACTTAGTTACTTTCCACCACTGCCTTTGGGGAGCATTTTGAGGAAATAACAACAATAAGTTTGACCTCCTCCTCCTTTGACTAACTGTTAAATATTATTAGTTACTTTCCACCACTGCGTAAAAGTAATTATTTCAATCTGTTACTTGTAGCGTTTAAGTCAAATTATGGCGATAAACTGAAGATAGTTCCAGTTTAGTTTAATGTAACAATTTTAGCACTTATATTATTTTAGCATTTCTAGCATCTTACTGGCCTGTGAGCTCCTGTAGTCTCATAAATGTTCCTTTTGTGACAAACACAGATGTTGTTACATTTGAGATGCAGCTAAAAACAAACTGGGATTAGCAATGGCAGCAGCTCTGTTGCCATGGAGGCAAAAGGGTCCCTAGATGGGTCAAAATAGATGCACGGCAGTGCAAACATGAAAATCAACATGCTGATGGGATGTTACTAAATGTGTTTGACAGAATAAACCAGTGCAGAAGACATACTCATATCTCTTACTTAAATAAAAGTAGCAATACTACAGTGAAAAAAAAGTAAATTACAAGTCCTGCATTCAAAATCCAGCCTTGAAGGACAGGTCCACTATTTTTTTCAGTGTGTCTTAAAACAACAATCAGATGCCCATATGAACAGTAACAGAGGTTTCTCTCACTGTAATTATTCCTCCTGTTCATACTGAATATTAATTAATATAAAAGATCCCCTTCAAATGTGCTTTCAATCATTTTGTGCAAAAATGCATTCCAAAGTTGATGTGAAGCTTATATGAGTGTAACTTTATTTTGTTACTATGTTTCGTTTCAATTTTCATTTTTTTCTGTTTACTGTATTGTACTGTGTTGTGTGACCATTGCAGGAAATTAAATGTGTTTTTCCTCACATTACACACATATCTAAGTGCTCTTTTGCTTTACAAAGTGGAATGTGAAACCTTGTACTCATGAAATCAGTGTCTGAAGAATATTCACTTTGATACACAGTAGCAGTCAGTTATCTTAAGGAAAATCTTCAGAAATCTGGTACAGTAGGCATTCATTGTGAGTGAAAACATGTAGGACAGGACTGTTTGGAAATTAGGAGATGAGAAGCACACTTCCAGAGTCTACTGTCATTCTGACAAAACATCTAAACATTTTGACCACCTTGATTGTATACAGTGTCAAAGGAGCGTGTCATTCTGGTGGCAATGAGTTATTCGATGACACAATGACTTAATTTTGAAACATGGATTTAAGGTTTTGGGTGAGTTGCAGCCTTTTGCAGGTTAACTATAGCGTTTTGCTGCATGTATGAGCTGTTTTGGGAAATTTCAGTGCTAAGAATTTTAAAAATGTTTCAAGAAATGTGCCAAAGCAATTGAAAAAATTGTAAGACATATAAAAAATACTCTGCATGTGTTTGATATGGTTTTTCCACAAAAAAAGTAGAATTACCACTTTAAAATCCCTAAAATGGTAATGCTGAATCTAAATTTGTTGGCAGAATTTCAAGTTTTACTTTAAATGCTGATCATTTATATTTCTAATGCCTAACAACCTGTAACTGTTACTTATGTCAAAGAATATAGGTTACTGTTTGTGGTGTATTATCTCATATTCATTCATATTCATAAACAAAAGACCAACACCTTCTCTGCATTAAACATTAGCATGAGCTTTTGTTGTTTTGTCATAACAGAGTGAGGAGTAATAAAAGATTCTTTTTTTTTTTTTTGGCCTTTATTGGACAGTGGGCAGTGAAGAGGCAGACAGGAAACAAGGGGAGAGAGAGATGGCTATGACATGTGACATTTGGCTACTGGGGTGCTCCAATCAATTGACTCTTTACAGTCTTCTGGAATAAAACTGATAATTACATCATTTCAAGTAGCAGCATTTCATCTGTGTCCCAAACCCAACTGAAAACAACACAAAAAGTACTGAAATTCATTCAATTTATTTGTAAGTCTGTCACAATGAAGTCATTGTAAATTTTTTTGAAAGCTGATAACTCTTCTTATTGGTTTGGTTCATTTCTTTATATGTCTACATTTAACTTTAAGCTTTATCTACTGTAAATACATAAATGAGATCAGATTTATGATGGAAATATGAAATTTCTGTTTGTTTCATGTATTCATTTGAGGAACGTTACAGTATCCTCATTCCTCCAGATCTGATGTTTTCAGCTCTTCAGTGACACTGAAGTCATATGATTCATGTACATCATCATTTATTCACCAAGTCTACATTTGATTTTTATATACACAACTACTTTTACACCTCAGGAACAGGGAAGCATAATAACAATACTAACAATAACAACAGTAATAATAATAGAGATGACTAGCAATAATAATAGCAATAATAGCTGGAGAAGGTGTAAAGGCTGGACCACACTTTCATCACTCAGGTTCTGGAACTTCCTGTGAGATGAGAAAGCAAAAAAACTCTGGGGAAGAAGTCAAGTTAGTTACACACATTAATGGTACATGAATGCATACAGATTGAGAGGAGGAAGAGGAGAGAGGAGCTCAATGCATCATGGGAAGTCCCCCAGCAGTCTTGGCCTATAACAGCATAACTGAGGGCTGATCCAAGGTGAGCTTTATCAAAAAGGAAAGTTTTAAGCTTACTCTTAAACGTAGAGAGGGTGTCTGGGTGACCGAATCTGGAAGATGGTTCCACAGGAGAGGAGCCTGATAGCTGAAGGCTCTGCCTACATTCTACTTTTGGAGACTCTAGGAACCACAAGTAAGCCTGCATTCTGGGAGCGCAGTGTATTAGTAGGGTAATAGGGTACAACGAGCTCTTTAAGATATGATGGTGCCTGACCACTAAGGGCTTTGCAGATGAGGAGAAGGATTTTTAATTCTGTTCTATATTTTACAGGAAGCCAATGCAACGAAGCTAAAATGGGAGAAATATGATCTCTTTTTGTAGTTTTTGTCAGTACACGTGCAGCTTCATTCGGGACCAGCTGGAGAGTTTTTAGAGACTGATAATACCTCATATTAAGGAATTGCAATAATCCAGCCTAAAAGTAACAAATGCATGGACTAGTTTTTCTGCATCTTTGTGAGAAAAGATGTGCCTGATTTTTGCAATATTATGTAAGTGACAAAAGGCAGTCCTTGAAATTTGTTTTGTGTGGGAGTTGAAGGACATATCCTGATCAAAGGTAACTCCCAGATTCCTTACGGTGGTGCTGGAGGCCAGGGTAATGCTATCCAGAGTAGCTATATCATTAGATAATGTATTTCTGAGGTATTTAGGGCCAAGCACAAAATTTCCTTTTTCTCTGAGTTTAGTAGCAGAAAATTGCAGGTCATCCAAGACTTTATGTCCTTAAGGCATGCTTGTAGTTGCTTTAGCTGATTGGTTTCATCTGGCTTCATTGATAAATATAATTGGGTATCATCTGCATAGCAATGAAAATTTATAGAGTGTTTCCAAACAATATTACCTAAAGGAAGCATACATAAAGAGAATAGTATTGGTCTAAGCACAGAACCTTGTGGAACTCTGTGACTAACTTTTGCGTGCTATGTAGAAAGTCACACAACTTACTCGTGACTGCTTTCTCAAGTATCTTAAAGAGAAATGGAAGACTAGGTATAGGTCTATAGTTGGCTGAGATGCGTGAATCAAAAATAGGCTTCTTAAGAAGAGGTTTAATTACAGCTACTCTGAAGGACTGTGATTCATAGCCTGTTAATAAATAGCAAATCAGCTGTTGGGCTCATATGTTTTAGTGACATTTTGTGAGTCACAATGTGATGTAATTGGAGTCTGATATCAATTAAGATATATTATTATTATTATTATTATTATTATTATTATTATTATCATCATCATCATCATCATTATCATCTCCACTGTCGTTATCCCACTGATATGTGTATCACTGGAGCATATTACTGCAAAACTTTCAAAACTGACAAACTGAATGAAGCATGAGTGATGTTTGAAGCTTTGTGACGTCATCAGTCACATGGTTTTCTTCATTTGACACAAACTCTGACACATACTGTACTGAAACTGTGCGCTTCCCATGACTGAAACAAGCCTCAGAGCTTCGCTGTCATCCACCCATCACTTGCAGAACATCAAGATAAGATGTAAACTGATTCTAACAAAAATCTGTGTCTTTAATGACCAAAATGTTTTCACAGGGTTGGTTTTGTCTGATAATAAGTCTGTAATATTTCTTTAATTCAGGCCTTTCTTCTTTTTTCTTCTTGTATTTAAGTATTTTTCCATTATGTAACATAATGTCGGCTCAATACGTCAGTAAATAATTTGTGTAAAACCCTTCCTGTACAAACACACACACCTGTTCATCTTATAGCTGTAGTTCATTGGTCGTTCATGAGGTAATCAGTGTATTGTTATTTCCAGGTGGTGACCGCAGACAGGAGCGGCGAGGTCGTCCCTACTAAACCACCTCCTCCCACCTCAGTGCAAAGAGCAGTATGTGTACTTCTGTCCACACTGGGCCCAGCCCCACCTTTCACCTTTTACATAACTCTGTTAGCTCTCACTTTGATCCTCTTCACTGTGTAGAAAAATGTGACTATCATTGTTCTTTATGTTTGCTCTTTTTAATGTGACTCACTTTATTAACATCTATAAACACTCTTTATTCTGCTCAGTGGGGCCTCATTTATAAAAACAGTCTCAGGACCAAATTCTAAGAAACTTTATGCCCAAAACCTTTCAAACAAGTCTAGTTTAACTTTATTATTGTCTATCTATCTGTCAATCTTACTATATTATTATATTATCTAACCACCAGATTTAAGTGAAATTTTATGGAAAGTTCAGGTCTTCATGTCGTTTTCTGTTTGGATTCAGTAACTTTTTAAAAGTATGAGATGGCTCAACATTCATTATTATCTCATGAATGTCTGTTGTATCCTGTAACTATCTTTGTGTTTTGCGTATTTTGTTGCAGACCATGTGTATTATTTAAATGAATGTGGAGTTTAATGTTGCTCTGGCAGAGGAATGAGCTGTCATTCTAGTTCAGAAGTGAAAGAAAAAGATTAAAATTTCCACCCAAGCTGTAAACGTCAGAGCTAATTCATGTTTCAACTCTGACCTGCTGTACTTAGTGTAGAGCAAACTGTTTTACAGTGCAACAGATGATTATGAGTGACAAGTGTTTTTATCTGGTTTTTGTCACTCTGAGGTTTACCAACCTGGAAATTCAAAAACCGGTCTGATTGTTTTCACTGTTAGACTTCTTTGTAAATGTGCAGCTACCAGTGAGGCCACATCCTCAGATATTAAGTTTCCTGTTACTAAGAATTTTCTCTGAGGTTCAATTCACAAGATGTCTCTGCTTATGCTTATACTAATGAGTCATGTACAAATAGTTTGCCTTCCTCCTCTACAGGAAAAAACACGTTTGTAATGTAAAATCAATATTCTGCTCATCATATTGTCATCATGGCATTGACTGATTTTATTGACATATTTTGGCAATATTATGTCAACTTGTACAGTTCAGTAGTTGCTACAGAAATTGTCTCACTCCGACAGCCTCAGAGTCTTCATGCAGGCTGCAACTAACGATTATTTTCATCATTGATTAATCTTAATATTATCCTCTAAATTATTCAATTGATAGCTTGGTCCATGAAACATCAGAAAACAGTGAGAAATGGCCCTTTGTTCAAAAAAATCAAAATTATTAATTTAAGACAAAGAAAAGCCATAAATTCTCATTTTGAGCTGGAACCCCCACATCTCTCAGCTCTCTAAGTCATGGACTGTTTTCAGCATCTAACTTTTCATGCCAGACTATTCTCTTTATTTCTGTTACAGTATGATGCTGCTGAATGTGTTATGTTTTTGTCTACTGATTTCTGACGTGTGAAATTCAACTTCTTACTCTTTGGGAAACTTGACCACAAACGGAACTGAATGGCTCGCCTCACAGTTCGGTCATCTTAGGTTTCCATTCAACAAATATTTCCAATTCACTTCTGTTGAAGCTTGACCAAAAGTTAATTGAGGCATGTGTTTCCTGGTTGGGTGTGATGTCAAGCCAGTTTTGCAGTTCAGAGTTCACTTTTGTTCAGCTCTGACTTGGTGGATGTACTTGTTGAAACATCATGTGACCGTACCTTTCTATGGAAATTTGAGGCATTGATTATTCTGAAGAAAAAGGGTGTGGTCACAAACTGATTGGCTAAGATGGGAATGAACCCAGCTGCCCTCAATTACTATTTGAGAGCTAGTCCCCAACAGGTGATCTAAATAACCCTCCAACCAACCCAGAGGGATTTCGTCATACAACTATATAAATTCGGAACAGGGAAATGACAAAGTCCCATGAATGGGGTGACTGCTACACAACAAAGGGTCAGTTGCACTCATACCTTGCAGACAAATGCCCCACAGGATGTCAAGTCTTGCCGACACAGATGATTTATTGTATCGCGAGTCCACCGTGAGATGTTGATATGTCTGTGTCTCATGAAGGCTCTGTAGGATAGCCAAATATTTTAGCCATTTGTAATCAAGAAACTTATGACATTACCACTGATGTATAACTTGCCTTGTCATATCCTTACATTTGCTTATGTGGTCAGGGGTTTCATCTAAGGGGTCAACGTAAAGCGCCCACTTCTCCTCTGGATAGATGACCTTCATAATACATATGAAGTCATGTAAAGGGGATGAATTATCAAATTAAAAATCATGCTAGAGTACCACACAAATGTCTGGACACTCCTACACATGGTTCAATCTGCTCTATGGTAGTGAATGTAAATTCTCACCACAAGTGTCCAGTGCCGTTTGTCACAGACTGGTCCTATGGGGACATCGTAAGATGAATGAATGAATACTTGTGTGTATTGCAATCATGTATGAACAGATTTTGATAACAGTCAGCTTGTTTAATCCCTTGAATGATCCTTGCCACATTGCAGTCATTTGAAAGGAGTCAATAAGATAAAACTCTGTTTCCTCTTGTAACTTCACGACAGCATGAATGAATGCATTCACACCGTAAGTGACAAATGTGGAGTTACATTTTTGCCAAAAAAAATATTTAAGCATGTAAATGAAAAGACTTTATGCATGCAGATACCTCACTCTCTATTTCCCTTCCGGGGGCCAGATTTTGCAGGTCTGTGGCAAATATCTTGTATGGTCTAACTTTGCGGACAAGGAGACTTGTGGACTCGGTGTGAAAGTGGGAGACCTAGGAAACCTCAAGGGGCTGGGCTGCAGTGCTGGAGAAGGAGTGGAAGTGGCAGTGGCAATCCATTTAGCAGGGCTTCGTGGCTGTGGTTCCACATATTTCTTGAGATGGTCAATGTTGGTTTTTTTTGTTTTTTTTCCCCCAATGGTGTTTCCTTTTGGTGTTGTTAGATCAGCACTTTTTCCCATCAATATTTGATATTGTGAATGGACCCAATAAATCAGCCTCTAATTTCCCTCCCTTTCTTTGTTCCTGACAAATATTTTTCCATAGCACTCAGTCCCTCACCACAAAGCAGTCATCCTCCCCCTTTGATAACTTCCTCTTCCGCACCCTTCCTTGTCCTTCTATAATATTGACCTCCACTTTAGCGTACACATCTTTGAGCTCTGTAGTTCGGGTGCATGGCTCCTCATTTTCAATCAGTGCATAAAGATCTGCAACACTAGTGTAGATAAATAAGCAAAAGACACACAGCAGAGAAATGCATATGTTACCAAAGCAGTTCCTATTGTAGGTAAATGCCATCATACCTGCCACTTGTCTGGAATTTCAGACAGGTAACAGGCCTCCCTTCCATACATGAGAAAATAAGGAGAATATTTAGTGGTTATTTGTTTTTTAGTGCATAGTCCAAAGACAGTTGGTTTGATATAACTGTCCAAGTCACTTGGGTGATCCTGCACCATCTTTTTCAAGGCCCTGAAATTGGACAAATATGGTCAGTCTCTAGAGAGACAGACACACAAAATATAGATACACAAAATGTAGGAAGTTGTATTTTCACCCTTGAATGGTGCCATTAAGCTTTTCCACCAAGCCATTTGTTTGCGGGTGGTATGGTGCACAGAGGCTTCTGTCAATGCCAAGCTTGGAACACAAATCCAGGTTGAGCTAGCACAAGCATTGAATATGAAAATGAAGAACATACATTTTTATGCAATACCATGCTGTTTTTCCCAGTGTTGCTGTGTACAAAAAAAGAGTAATATCACATCTCAGGATTCAACTTACTTTGTTGACAAATTCTTTTCCTCGGTCAGTCAGAATTCCTTTTGGTGCACCATACTAATAGAAAAAATCCAGAATGTAGTCTCACTTCCTTGGCCCTCTTATTTTTTAGTGGATAGACCTCTAGCCATTTAGTGATATAGTCCACCATGACACAAATGTATATGTGTCCATTGTTTGAGCACTTCAACTTGCCCACAAGGTCCATCCCCACAAGTTCAAAGGGCTCCGACACCTTAAATGCAAACAAAGCATACCATCAAGTAAAAGACTTCTATGTTAAACATGTTTTAATTTAATGAGATCATTCACCTCGATGGGTTTATACTGGATTTCATCCTTTATAGATGCCCTCTTTTTTTGACAGTCATCACATCGGGAATCTAATAAAGCAAAACAATTGAGACACTCGGATATGAAATGTGTAAATATTTCCATAAGATCCATAGAAATATGGAGAAATAATGTACTCACCCATTTTGTGATGTCTGCTTTCATAACAGACCAGTCATACCGTTGAAGGATTGCATGCATGGTCTTGTCCACTCCACAGTGGGCCCCGATAGCACTGGCATGAAAGATGTTGTTTGCTTCATGTGGAGTACAGACTACCTTAGCAAGATGATGCTGCTGCTCATCACGCTTTCTGTGGCACTGGTAATACAGTTCCCCATCTAGGGATTTTATTGCCATAAACATTTGAAATGACATTTAAAATTCAATAACGCAATATATACAGTGCTGTTGTGTGGTTTGCCTTACTTATTATTTGCTAACTCTCTGCCCTTCATTTAAGAATGTAACGCTGATTCTTGGTGAAGTTAGGAGGGTAGATGTTTTCCAGTTTAAAGTCAAGGATTTCCTTCACTTTCTGAGGGTCCATTGCTGGTTTCTTTACTAATCCGCTATTCAGTTGCCTACTCGATTGTTTCAAGCCACTATATTGCTACTGAGCAAAATTCCTGTGGAGAGGATGGAATGGCCTGCCAGCAGTCCTGACCTCAACCCCACTGAACACTTGTGGGATCAGCTTGGGCATGCTGTTCATGCCAGAGTGACCAACACAACCACGTTGGCTGACTTGTGACAAATGCTGGTTGAAAAATGGGACGCCATCCCACAACAGTATGTGACAAGGCTGGTGACCAGCATGAGGAGGAGGTGCCAGGCTGTTGTGGCTGTGTATGGTTCTTCCACATGGTACTGAGGCAGGTTTGTTAAATGAATAAATTGTTAAATTGCCAATATGTCTTGTTTCTTCAAACTTCAATCATCGAATCCACCAAACAAGAGTCAATGTTAGAATAAGCTGTTTGGCATTGGCACAGAAGATTTGGCATATTTTTCATGGGTGCAAGCCACATACTCAGCTCTGCTGCTCATCCCACAAATGCATGTTCCTTACAAATGTGGCACCATTTAAAAGGGAAATAAACAGGCTTTCCAACGGTATAAGATTTATTGCCAAGAAGCATTGTTACAGCAAAGAAATAATCTACCAAACACAAATTTCCTTACTTTTGTGCTATGTTTATATCAGTGAAGCTTGGCACACAACTTCATGGCTTGATCACTGCATATGCACAGCTGATGCACATGACACTTTAGATGCCATGTAGATTGATTATGATCTGGCCACTACTGACCATATACCCTTTTCTATGTTAAAGTTTGGCAATATACCTAGTCTATCATCTATTGATAGCAACATAAGTGCGGGGAAATTAGACTGGTCTAATTTAACACATTTCTCAGACCGACACCCTGTTGGATGTATTGAACTACCAAAAGTTGCTACTGTTTGTTGTGATATGAACTGCAAGAACCTGCAACATAGTAATGAGTTAAGTTTTATGTATGATTCCATTGTGGAGTCCCTCCTTATCTCCAGCAGGCCTTTTTATAAACATAAGTCTAATGTGTACCATGCTAAACTGGGTTGGAATGACAAGGGCTTCATGCTGAGGCTTGAAGGGCTTTTAAAGCATGGGTAGAATCGGGTAGATATAAACACGGTCCCTTATTTGAACATAAGAAACATGCAAATGCAAATTTTAAATATGCCCTTCGATTTATTAAAAGGAACGAGAATACAATGAGATCTGACTCACTTGCGAGGAAGTTGCAAAATAATAGTTGTAATGATTTCTGGAAAGAAGTCAGAATAATAATTGTAAAACATCATTACCATCAAATATTGATTCGAGTAATTGATATTGAGTAAGTGGCTCAGAAAAAAATTCTCAGTTGTGGCAGAAACATTACTATGATCTGTTCAACTGTGTTAAAAGCAAATCATTTAATGTGGGCAACACAGACAATAATGAAGATGTGATTGTCACCCCACAAGAAGTCCAAGATGCTGTCATGAAGCTAGGAGATAATAAGGCATCTGGTATGGATAATAGAACTGCTGAACATTTAAACCTTGCTAGTAAAGAAACTCTACCCTTTTGTTTGCTATTTGTTTTATTGGGCTATTAGTCCATGGTATTCTACCTGACTCTATTTTTTCTGTTTATACTAGTGCCTGTCATTAAAGATAAAGCCGGTAAACTAAACAGCTCAGAGAATTACAGGCCTATAGCCTTAGCCAGCATTCTGTCCAAAGTGCTGGAGAGAACCCTACTAAATAGGCTGGAACAGTACATCCTGACTTCTGACAACCAGTTTGGCTTTAAACGTAAACATGGCACTAATTATGTGCATTTGCCAAAGCCTTTGACCGTATAAATCATGAAAAACTATGCAAATTAAATGGGGAAATTCTGTATCTGCTCCATTCCATGTGAGTAATGCAGTTCGAAAAGGCAGCATTTTGTCTCCTTTTCTTTTTAATATCTATATGGATGATCTGTCACTGCAGTTGAAAAGATGTGGAACAGGGTGTATAGTTGGCAATTCTATCATTAACCACCTTATGTACACAGATGATTTGGTGATTTTCTGTCCATGTAGTGCTGGTCTTCAACAGTTGTTGAGGGTATGTTCACAATATGGTATAGATTTTGACATCAAATATAATGCAACTAAGAGTAATATTATGATATAGAAGTAGAGAGGACAGAAAATTAGTATTTCCTGATTTCTTCCTGTATGGCATTGCCCTTAATTAGTGTAATGAGGCTAAATATTTGGGCCATTATATAACCAATGATTTATCAGATGATAGGGACATTTACAGACAGTGTTGAAAGTTGTACGCACAAGCAAACATGTTGGCTCACAAATTTAGTATGTGTTCAGTAACTGTGAAAATCTCTTTTTAAAGCTTATTATTATATTGTAATTTAGGCTCTGCAGAAATATTTAAAAAGAGAGAAACACGACAGCTAAGACTAGTTATTAAGGTTCCTCATTGTTTCGGCGTCTGTCCAATTGAGCTCAAGAGTTTAAATCCACTTATAAAACGGGTAGTTAAAATCTCACAATCTGATTGGTTCATAGCCATGATATAATGAGTGTATACTACAGCTATGACATTTAACAGACCTTTTACAGTTCTGTTTTTAATTATCACTCTGTGGCCACTGTCAAAATGTTACTTGCAACCTGTAAGCAAGCAGGGATGACGCTGAACTAAACCAACCACTGTCTCTGCAGCACCATGGTGCAAAAGCTTTCAGATGCCTTGAAGCAAGAAAAATAGTGGTATATTGTGATTACATCACAGAGAAGGGGGTTGTCGGGCCTCTGCTGCACTGGCTGAACAATGCCTCTATATATTGCTTAAATGTCTCATGAGGTCAGGGTCATTTTGAAAAGTTGTCTGCTCTCAGAACTCTTGACACTTAAGAGCACAAACATTTTTTATCACATACTGTATCAGTGTTATTTGACACTGCACACTTACACGACTGTTGATTTTGGCTGTACGACAAAAAACATCCCTGCCAGAGTTGAAACCAGACCTCTGGTTGACAAGATGTTTTCAACTGACGCTGCCAAACTGTTATCTGTTGTACAGGTGATGTCAAAGACACAAACACTCATATTATTAACCCTAATATTTAAGGAAATGATTAAGGAAAATGTTTATTGATAAGGCTGATTGGGTGGATTCCTTGAATGTAAATCACTTCAGATTGTTTCTCAAACGTTACTTTGTTACTAAAAAGCATCTTGAAAGATCACAGACTTCATTATTAATACATTTGCTTCACATTATAAAACCATTACTTTGCATATGAGAATTAGAATTTAGGTTTATTTCTAAATATGTTGTTGCCTGCTGACAAATGAGATGTGTTTGTTGATTTTTGTCTTTAAAGGTTTGATTTTTTTTTTTTCAGTGTTTGTTTCCTGAATTTGTTTGTTTTTTTTTTTTTTTTTTAATATTTGTCAATTTCTGTGGTTGTTACAGGATGTTTATTGTGGATCAAACTTTACACATTTTGGGCCTTTAATAACCTGTGAGGTGCAGCTCTTCTGAGGTAAATATACAACTTGTTGTTCTGTTGGAGCATGAACTGACTCCTTCACTTTTGACATCATTCATCATTAATCTTCTTACTGGTTTATCCGGCTCGATGTTTTTTTTTTTTTTTTTTTCTTGTTTTCTGGAGGCCATTTTCCGGTGCTGTGATAAGTTTCCCAAAATGACTCTGCACTTCTACATACCTGCACATGTAACTGCACTTTAATCTCAGCGACACAGACTTCCTTGTTGAGTTCAACACCTCTGAATGTTTGTGGCCTGTAACTGGCAGATCCGGTTTGTCCTCACAAAAGAAAACGTCATGAGTGTTTCTAGACAAAACACAACCTTTTGACAGATAACAATCCCCTCTCAAAAACCCTATTATGGATGGTCAACCATTATGTTAGCGTGTACAGAACAGTATGTTTCGCAGCTGTACAGAATATACCTAAGATGCCTTTTTAATGGATGCACTATTAAATCAAATAAATAAAAGAATTAAAGATTTCTTGGAAGTTTTCATGTTTTATTGTTTTACAAAATTGAATCAAAGTAGATTTAATATGGCCTTTTTTCAGTGATGGAAAGTAACTAAATACACCTTTGTGTCATGATTCTGTGTCTCCATGACCTGCTGCCACTCTCTCTCCCTGTGTGTGAGTGGAGAAAGGTGTGCTGGAATCAGAGCAGAGCCAAACCAGCTGCACGTCATCTCAATAATCAAATACTCAGCCCTACCACTTCAGCCCTGCCAGATCGTAGCTTCTGTGCCAGTCAGTCTACATCTCGAGCCAATTTTATGCCATCACCAGTTTTCTTGTCAATGCCTGTTTTGCCCTTGCCTGACCCTGACTCCCGTTTCCCGGCAATCTAATCTGCTCTTTCTCAATCCCCTCAGCTTGTCTCGTCAGTCCTGTTTCTTTGCCCTGGACCCTCACTCTTCCCAGTTTCCAGCCTAAGCCCCAGCCCCAGTTTCCCAGTTTCCAGCCCAAACTTCTCCAGGCCTGGATTCCCTTTCCCTAGCCTTCAAAATGAATACTTTATTCTTGTCATATCCCTGTCTCCTCGCTGTTGAGTGCCTACACTTGGGTTCACCTGCTTTGGCCCACACAACACTTTGAGGCATTTGTACTTTACTTGAGTATTTCCATGTGATGCTACTTTATACTTCCACTCCACCACGTTTCAGAGGGAAATATTGTACTTTTTACTCCACTACATTTATTTGACAGCTTTAGTTACTTTTCAGATGAAGATATGACACAATGGATAATATAACAAGCTTTTAAAATACAACACATTGTTAAAGATGAAACCAGTGGTTTCCAACCTTTTGACGTCTTACAAAAAGCAGTGTGTAGTCGGGGTCACATTTCACATGTCTATGAGTTGTTAACAGCTCCACCAAATAGTGATTTTTCCCTCTAAACTTCTCACATGCTTTCATTTCAATGAATGTTCAAATCCAATATTTCAGCAAAAATCAAAGATTAGAGAAAAAGTCCAAAAACTGAAAACAGATTTGTGTATCAGAACTTTGTTTTTTCTTCTTTCCTCTCCCATTAATCATCTCACGACCCCTCAGATTTATCTGCTGACCCTTTGGAGGGGCCCAACCCCTAGGTTGGGAACCACTGGACTAAACTAGCTAAGTGTGTATAAAGTAGTTGAAACTAGCTCCACCTCCAGCAGCTACAACAGTAACATGCTGCTCTAACACTGATGCTTCACTATTAATAATCTAATGATGTCATATATAATAATATATCAGTCAGAGGGACCAAACCACTACTTTTACTACAATACTTTAACTACATCAAGCTCATAATACTTATGTACTTTTACTGCAATACTTCAACTACATCAGGCTCATATACTACTTATGTACTTTTACTGCAATACTTCAACTACATCAAGCTCATAATACTTATGTACTTTTACTGCAATACTTCAACTACATCAGGCTCATATACTACTTATGTACTTTTACTGCAATACTTCAACTACATCAAGCTCATAATACTTATGTACTTTAACTGTAGTAGGATTTTTCATGCAGGACTTTTTATTTGTAATGGAGTATTTTTACATTGCTGTATTTGTTCTTTTACTTAAGTAAAATATCTGAGTACCTCTTCCACTTCTGTTTTTTTGACACTGTTCGACAAAATTGTGAAAATAGATCTCTATAATAATTAATTACAAATACAAAATACATGTTGACATATGTATTCAGCCCCTTTAACCCTAAACTATCACTGATGCAGCCAAATTTGTTTAAGATGACTCATAACTAGTTAGAGATCACCTGTGTGTAAATTGTTCTATAAATACTCATGTCAGTATCATGGAAAAACCATCACGATTGTAGACAAAGAAATACTGAAAAGGTGGTTGTGTAAGAGGGAGTGATGGACCCAAGTTTGGCAGGTTACAATGTGTGAACTGTGACGTTAGTCCCATGTTGTTGACAGTTCTTCTTGGTTTTACTGTTCCAAAGTATTCAGAATCTGATTAACCTGACAACGGCTAGAGTCCATTTGTTCATGGGAAGCCAGATGCAGTTTGACCAGTTCATTCCTGAGGAGACAGCAGGTCTGTCAGACACTACTCAGTGGAGATGGATGGAGTCCGAAGGTGAATTTTTTTGTTGAACACTGAGCGGCTCTGCAATACCGTCATAGACTGTAAAAAATAATGGTCATAACCACTGTGATGTCAGGGTAAATGCTAGATTGGACTGGCCAGAGGGACGAACTCTTGTGAGTGCAGTTAGGCTTAGGCTTAGGGTTAGGGTTAGGGTTAGGGTTAGGGTTAGGGTTAGGGTTAGGTCAAGGTAAAGGCTAGGGTTTGCATTTTGACCATTGCCATCTTAGATTTTTGGAGCAAGAAGTGACAACAGCTGTGTCTCAATTCAGGGGCTGCATCCTTCGAAGGCTGCATTTGTAGACCGAATGCGTCACAGCGGCGTGACTCATTTCAAAGGCCCCCCCAAATGCAGCTAAGAAATGTGGCCTTTTCTTGAACTTGGAGGATCCAATGGATGGATCCTTCACTGTCCAACCTATCCCAGAACGCATTTTGCACTGACTGGCAGCAGTGATGGTGGAGATTTTGAGCCAGGCGAAGCTGTAATTTTTCGCTGTAGTACTAATATGTTAATATGTCACTTCATTAAGTTTTAAGATTTTTTTCAGGTGAGAAAATAACAATTTAGATTCTCACTATGTGGCCAGTTTATCCAAATATCACCTATTTGTAAATCTTCTCGAACGTTTTTGGACATTTGAGGAGCCGCTGGCAGGGTGAGACCAGCCAGTCATCTCAGCTGTTAACAGTCCGACTCCGGAGATGATCAACCAGTCGACATCCGTCATCCCGAACTGATCTGTGCAGCTCTTTGATTATTTACCGCTGACTCAAATGTCTCCACAGCATTTTGATTGATATAATTCCTTTTGGAGGATAAATGTTGGTCTCACAGATGAAATCTAACAATGTCTGAATGTAAAATGAATTTGCATATTTTACTAGACAGAACAACAGTGCTGCCTCTGGGGCTCTATATATACAGATATCACCACATTTACTTAAATATAAATGTATTAAAATGAACAGATCATTCTATATTAAATCTTGTTTTATTTTATAAAGCCACATAACAGTTTGGATTTTTATTATAGATACATTACAGACTGAATAAAAATGCAATGCATCTCTCTGTCAGTGAGGTTATTATTTTGTGTGAGGGAAAAGTGTTGGTGGAGCTGCGAGCTTTGATTATTTTGTCACAGTACAGTCAGGTAGGTGTGTTGAAGCTGAGCTGCAGCTGTCAGCAGGTACACTGCTGCAGAGAGGCAGAGGTGAAGACAGCAGAGAATGGACAGGCTTTTCTCTCTATTCCAGAGATTGGTTGAAAAATAAAAATATTGAATGAATTAAAATAAAGTAATTATTTCTATACATTGATTATTTCATTTAGCCTACAGCAGTCTTTACAACTATTTACAACATAAATTAAAAGTACATAAGAAGTAGAATAACAGGCTGTCTGCAGGTCCTTAAATTCAATTTCATAAATATGAGGCCTTAGAAAATAACATTAAAAACATTAAACATTCTGGCTCCATTTCTACTGGCTGTTTCCCGATTGTCAGCTTTGGGTATTGGCGGGAACAGCTAATGACGCAGCTGGAAATCCTCTGTAGACCAGACTGGTTCTGGCCTTCGTGGTCTACCAAAGCTTTGTCCTTCATAGACCGCGTAGACCACGTCCTTTGAGGGATGCAGCCCCTGAATTGAGACACAGCTCATATTTGGACGAGCGAGTGAAGCTGACCCTAACGCTAGCTGCTAGCTTGGTTAGCATGGTGCATTTACAGTCCATGGTTAACTGTGATAATGCTAATGGTGATTTTCTCTCACGAAAAACAGACTTAAAACCATTAGAACAAAATGTACTGAGGCTGCCAGAAAAAAACTGAACATCTGACTCCTCAGAGGGTCTTTTATTACAACCAAACACTCACACTCACACACAAGACTTTTTTAGGCAACCAAAGTGTCACACACTGAGATAGCGATGCTACTGCTACATCTATACTCTGTGAATCTGGGGTTACGCCATGGTTATGTAACCTAACCAACATTGCTGCTGTGGTAGTAACTTGCCTGTGATGGCACCCACCTGTCACTCAAAGTGGCCACGCCCTTAATTACACATAACTTTAAGCCTTAATAAAATTTAAATGGGTGAGTTATATAAAAATTCGCCCCCCATACAGTTGTCATGAACAGGAAAATTGGCTATAGAGGCCAAGAGAAAAACAGTGTGGTTCCGCATGTGAAACTTTCATGTGCAGGGTTGAAAGTCTTGGCCTGTCAGGGATTTTTGAAATCTTTACTTCCTGCTGTGTTCAAAATTACAGGATAGGTTCACATTTGAACCTTTTAATATAATACTCACACACCCATAAATACACTGAAAGACTTTTGTGTTTCCCTGCTGAACAGCAGTGCAGGGATAGTAAAACAAATCTAGTATGAAATTTCATACTAAAAATACTACAGATTACATGTATACAGCGTCTGTAATTCCCCAAAACAAAGTCTGGAAAATAATAATACAATAATATAACATTGCAACAAGACAATTCAGTCACACTCAGCAGTCATCACACACACATTAATTTAAACTGTCAAATATTATTAAATCTATCAGTTAGTAGAACTTTAAAAAAGTATGACCAGGTGCAACATCAAAATACTGTATACTCCTTAATTCATCAATAATAGTAACATTATAATAATAATATGGATGGAAATCTGTTTAAAAATTAGTAAAATAGTACATGTGTTCTGTAGTAAACTCGTAAAACTATGTGAGAACACCTGCAAGGTGTATGAACATGTTAAAGACGTCTGACAAAGAAGTCTGACAACAGTCTGAGTGTCAAATTCAACCAGATTCCTGCAGAGATTCATGAATGCTGCCAAGTGAGATGTACGGTCAGGCATGTCAGTGTTGTTCCTGTCTGTGGGGGCACCTGAGTGTTTGATGTAATATTACGCAACCAGTCGCTCCTTCCGTCCCTCGCTGTTTATTTTGACAAACATGTCGAGATTAACTGATACTTAGATAAATAAACAAAAGCACTAATTAGCACTGATTTAACAGTTTGAACCCCTAAAGTGGTTTTGGCAGTGGTTGAAGAAGTATGTAGATCCTTTGTATTTGTAAAAATATCAATACATAATGTAAAAATATGTCCAGAAGTATCATCAGTGAAATAAACTTAAAATAAAAGTAAAAGTAGTTTGGTGAAATATTGGATCACTCGAAGACGAGACGCAACTACACACCGTGTCATCCTTTTTAAGCTTGTGGGTTTTTATGCAAAATCTTAATCTACAAAGTAACTAAAACTGTCAAATAAATGTAGTTGAGTAAAAAAAAAAGTACAATGTTTCTCTCTGAAATGAAGTGGAGTCAAAGTATAAAGTAGCATCACATGGAAATACTCAAAGTAAAGTACAAGTACATCATAATTGTATTTTAGAACTTGAGTAAATGTAATAGTTGGATTTGTTTCTTTGCACTGCAGGGTTGAGTGACGCTGTTTGACATGTTGGCTGTGAGGGAGGTGGAGCAGGTGATTTGTGGTAAGGTGTTGGGTGTGTTGTCAGGCAGGTAGAGAGAGGTGGGTGTTTGTGTTTGAGGGAGGGAAGGTAAAGGAAGCTTATTTATGCCGGAGCAGATCTGATATGAACTTACTGTACAGTGATGGCTCTCTACAAAGTGATCTGTGTGGCAACTCTGCTGACTCTACTGATACAAGGTAAGCTTCCTCTTCACCTGCACACACCTGAACTAATGACATTTATACTGAACACTGGGAAGGAAATAAAATTTTCTAATTAAGTAAATATAGCGGTAACACAACAGGAGTGCAAATCCTTTAAAATGTTCTCAAGAAAAGTAAAAGTACACAGCAGACCCTGTCAGTGTTAAAATATTGATGCATTAACATGAGTACAAGTTAACATGTTAAGTGGAAGAATTACTGAGATCTCTTACCTAAGTAAAACTAGAAATACCACAATAAAATCTCACTGAAGTAAAAGTATTGGCAGCAAAACGTATTTAAAGTATAAAATGTAAGAGTACTCATTACACAAAAAGTGTATACATATATATATATATATATTAAAATATTAATACTGATTCATTGATATGCACATTTTAAGCAGCATTTCAATGTCAAGTTAGAGCAAGTTTTAACAACTTTACAGTTAAAATTGTAATGATATGTTTTATGTGTAAAATACTGACTTGAAACGTGTAACTATAACTGTGAATTGAATGTAGTGCAGTGGAGAGGAAGTACAAAGTAGCGTAAAATAACAAGTACAAGTACCACAAAATTGTACTTAAGTACAGTAATTGAGTAAATGTACTAAATTCCTTTCCACGACTGGATGTAATAATAAAATAAAAAATAAAATTGATCAAATCAGGGCAGAACGAAAGAAAGAAAAGTCTTGTCCAAGTTGAGTAAAATCTCAAAGTCCAAACATTTTGAAGATTAAACATTGCTAAAGGGTTAAAATCAACAAACTAGTTTAACTAATTTTAAGGAAGTTTGGCAGTAGTTAAGGAGAAATTAATGTAAATGTGAAATCTGAACTACAGGCGTCAGATAAATGTAGTGGAATAAAAAGTACAATATATCTGCCTGAAAAGTTTCCTAAAATAGAAAACTGTGTAATAAATATACTCAGTAACTCCTCACCTCTGATTTTGTTGCTCCAAGAATCCAAAAATGGAAATTATTTTGTACAGGACTCTGTTCTGAGGGCTAAAAAATGAAATGATAACATACTATTTATAGCAGATAATCATGTGAGGGAAGCAGCAGCTCGTGCCTCAGCTTAGCTTATTTGGTTAGCAAATAGCTGTCATTCATCCTGTCACTGACTGTAAAGAGTCACTATAAATCACAGGATCTGATACTGTATTCATGTCCTAAGGTTCTGGAGAATCTAGGAATTGGGGGATTTTTTTTGACGTGATGACAGTTTACTTTTTACTTTATCCAATTTAAATTTCTTTGATGAACACTCTGGGTTACATGTTTTATGGATGGACACTGGCAGGCAGCACTTGGTTAAGGTCAGAGAAAGATCATGGTCTTTGTTTAAAACAGAAAAATTCTGCAGTGACATGAAGCAGGAGACACAACATGTTCATTAACATTTAACCAAACATCACCATTTTTCACTAACATTTGCTTTTGTTGTCTAAATTAAAACACACACAGGACTCAGGACACAGACCCTGGTCTCCAGTGCAGGGCTACAAATAACGATTATTTTCATTATCGATTAATCTACCGATTCATTGATTAGTTGTTTTGTCTACATGATGTCAGAAAAGAGTGAAAAATGCCTGCTATAATTTCCCACAGTCAGAAGTGAAGTTTTTAAACGTCTTCTTCTGTCTGACCAGCTGTCCAAAATCCAAAGATAAACAATTTATTATAATGAATGAGATTATTCAATCGTCAAAATAGTTTCAGATTATTTGGTTTGTCAATTAATTGATCAATTAATTGTTGCAGCTCTAGTCCGGCATCAACATCCAACTCTTAGATACTGTAAATGTTCCTAAACTAAAGAAAATAAAGTAAAATAAAACCACGTGAGAAGTTTAGAGGGAAAAATCACTATTTGGTGGAGCTGTTAACAACTCATAGACATGTGAAATGTGACCCCCACTACACACTGCTTTTTGTAAGACGTCAGAGGCCAAAAAGTTTGGAAACCACTGGTTTCATCAGTCATCAGTAGATTTTTCTGTCAGCAAACATCCATTCAGAGGAGCCCTCTCTCCTTTGTGTATTTCATGACATATGATGGTGGTAAAAACTAAAAAAAGTACACACCTTAACAGAAATATGTTCCGTATTTGGTTGGTTTAATGATACACGTCAGGGTCCCTTAAAATAACATGACAGGTGAGAGATATGTGAAGTATGTCAACATCCAATCATTGCACTGATAAATAACACAATACCTATTGTTTGTTAAGGCTGTGTGTGCTGTTGTTAGATTGTACATGTAGGTGTTATTTCCTGCTACACATTTCTTCCTGTCATGTCTCACATGGTGCCATGAGGTCAGTAATTACACTGTAGGATTTCTTTTTTTTAAGTCAGTAATTACACTTTTTGTGCATTTTTTTTTTGCCGTCAAAAATGTGCTGACTCTGCAGGTTTTGTGACTCTGTTCTGAATTTTGGCCTAAACCATTTTTGTTTGATTGTTTAGCTGCATATTTACTTTAATGAAACATGTTTTCAATTCCAGTTTTAATCCCCAAAACCCCCTGTAGCCTATATGTTCATTAATAATCCTCATATGTACTGTAAGTCTAACAACTGAACCTTGGACGTGGCTCCACTGGCACTTTTCTCCCTCTGATTATTTTTCTTTTGCCCAATGAACTTTAATTATAATTTTTATAATGTAACAACAGTAGAACATAATGTCAAGGAGGAAGATAGACAACTACACATACAGGTAATTAAAGATATGAAAAAAAACAAATAAATATTCAAATGAAGAAAGATAAATAGTGCCAGAGCAAAAATAAACAAAGAAATTTAAGAAAAGAGAAGAAATACAATTATACAACCATCAGTAAAGTAGTCCAATAGTTTTAAAAGCTTGTTTGTTCTAAGACTTTTCTTTATTTTTTAGTTAATTTCCTCCCTCAAACTAAAAAACTGTGTCCATTAATGACTAAATTATGCCAATACTGCCCTCATATTAATAGCTTTATCACCTTTATTATATTTTTATCAGTTTAATACAGTTTGCAATGTTCAGTACGATCTTGGACTGCGATGCAGTGATACATCCTGTTTTCACATCATTTATAAAAACAGAAATGTTATGGTTGTAGTATTTAGCTGGAAACAAAAATGACAATCACAAAAAAGTGTCCTCCCTCTTCTAGTATGACCTCATTTATTTTGGATCTTGGTATAATCACAGCTGAAAACCCCCAAAATGAATAAAAAACATCATAAGTATGAAGGTCTTAAATGTCCTGCTTGAATCCTTTTAAATAATATTTGGAAAGATGTACAACTTTTATTTAATTTAATTACTGACCAAACTTTATTCCAGATGTTTTTCCAACAACAAATAGCTCTGGTAAATGGTATAAAAGTTTATAAACAGGGGAGAAAAATATAAAGGACACCTGATACATTCAGTGGGTCCCATCAGCAGAGAACAATGATCCATGTTTAGTAAAACATCTCCAGTTAAGATGAACATTTTACACAGTGGCTCAGAATATACAGTAAGGAAAACAACACCTCTGTAATTAAAAAGTATTCATTTTTTAAACATCTATTTAGCATACATCTCTGAAATATAACACAGGGAACGTTTTAAATGTTTCTTTCTCAAACACATCTGTAGTAAAAACAAGGAACTATTAACATTTTGAGAATTAGCTGTTTTGAGCCGTCTTGTCAGGGAAACGAGAAGCAAAATTGGTGAAATAAAAGGAGAATTCTTTTGGCCATGAGTTTGTAAATGTTAATAGCCTCCCTTCCTTCCCTCTCAATGGACGTCAGCAGAGGTTCTGAGAGCCTTCCTTCTCCACATCTGTTTGTAAACTGGGTCTTGATCAGCTTCAGTTTGGAGAATGATCGCTCAACTGATGCAGTCATCACTAGCAGCTCAGACTGCACTGACCCAAAGACAACAGAACCATGTAAACTAGTGAGTAGAACTGTACCAGAACCAACTGAATGGAACAATGTTACAGCTACAACAACTACAACATGTTTTTAAGGGTTCTTTATTTTCATGATGGTCAGCATACACTCATTCCTACCATAATTGTAGAGGAGTTCTCCTTCTTTAGGCTCAAAGGTAAGTATGACAGTGTTATTTAGACGAGTGGTCATTTTTGGGTCATCTGCAAACCTTGGAGGAGTAGGTCATGACCTCTCTCTTTCAGAGCAGTTCATCTCTCTGTCTGCTAAGGATGACTGAGCAACGCAGCTGTCCTGATGAGGCTGGCTGTCTCCTTGGGAAACTAAGGTTGTAGAAGAAATGGCTGTGCTCTGTTTCAGATGGCCAGACTGTCTCTTCTAAGAATATATTGCATGTTACCTGAATGTGTGAACAATGGTTCACTTAAGTCGGTGTAGTTTCTTGTTCAGGATCTAGTACCCAATAGAATCCTCACACCTGTATGGATGAGTAAAGAATAACCTTATTTGGACATGTAGTAAATCTCGAGGGTCTAGTGAAGGATCAAATACTCCCCACCAGGAGGTAACCTTCAGAATTGAGAAGCATTAAACAGTGTTTCACTTGTACTGCTAATATCTGTTCTCTTCTAGCTTAGTCTAGCTTCAATAAATCCATGTCTCCTGAAACCTTTGTCAGTTAGGAGTTAGACAGTTCTAAATATTTTTGTTCACAATAATGGCCAGTTTACTCCATCATAGGGGCATTTTACATGCAAAGTATCTCATGTTCTTCACTGGAAGGGCACTTCACCATGTTTTTCTCCCATGCAGGGCACCCTATAGGGCACTTCACCATGTTTTTTGTTATTGAAGGGCACTCATCATGGCATCATGTTTTCTAACACCTGGGGGCACCCTAGAGGGCACTTAATCCCTTTTTTCATTGAAAGTGCCCCCAATTCTGCACTTAAGTTAGGGGAACCCTAAACGTCACTTTTTCCACTAGAAGGGCAGCCATACAAAACCTCCAGCTCAGCCCATTACAAGAGCAACTCATAGGGCTCTGCATTACATCATGTGGGGATATTTTACAGGGCACTATCACATTTTCTTCAAATGAAAAAGCATCCTTGAGGGCATTTCATCCCAGATTGTTACACATACAGGCACTCTATAGAGCATTTCATCCTGATTAACCATAACTAAGACAGTAATTACAGAACAGGTGTGGGGGCACCTTAGAGGACATTTTATCATGTTTGCTTTATTGTGGGGTTAACTTAAAGGGCACTTTTGCTTTTTTTTTTGCCCCCTTGAGCCCACCATTGAACCTACCTGTTCGATGACAGTGAAAAGCCATTAAAAGGAACCAATAAATTATAGGATGGTACAGCACTTAAATTTTGGTTATTGAAACCTTTGATGATCATGATGATTTCTGAAGCAATGCCATCGAAAACAACAACTCTTTTGTGACTGGAATTTTTCTCTCTCTCTGTTAGCTGAGAGAAGAGACGGTAAAATGAGTGTCACTCATATTTTAAAAATCTGTGTTTAAGTGAGTTTAGTAGTCAATATTGTAGTATTGAGTATCAGTGAATATAAATGCTGAATTGTTGTTTCAAGAGCTGTTTGTTTTCTGTTTTTCAGAGTCTCACTCACAACTAGATGGTAAGTCAAAGTTTCCACTTGTTTACATTTTAAACATGTTGTTGGATAGAAAGGTTGATAGTCTGATTGTTGTTGGTATTTGCTGTCAAAGCCAGAATTCCAGTCTTAAAGGACTGGTTCATTATTCTTCAAAGGCATCTTAAAACAACAGTCAGGTGTCCACAGAAACAGTTAAAGAGGTTCTCCTTGCTGTAATCATTCCTCCTGGTCATATTGGCTATTAAAAGATCTGCCACATTTACAGTCTTTTTAGCATGAAATTCCCTCTTTGTGTTTCCTTGGACAGTCTTTCCCTGTTGAGCTGTGAAGGAAGTATAGTAACACAAAGAGGGACTTTGGCACTACAGTTTTTGTAACATTGAACAGTATCTACTTGATCTGGCTCATTTGGACGCTGAAGCTTCATATTAGCTTCAGATAAACTTTTAAACACATTTTTGCACAGAAGGAGGACTGTGGATTTTGTCCCCATCACTTACATTGTACGTGCGTTATGAAGGGATCTTCTAATGGTCCGTATGAACAGGAGGAATGATTACAGCAAGAAAGACATGTTTCACTGTTCATTTGGGCTCCTGACTGATGTATTAAGACACACTTGGAAAATTGTGAACCTGTCCTTTAAGAGAGCAAGTAGAAGCAAAGAAACATTTAGACTAATATTGAAATGAGATTATAGTTTCACCTCTTGTTATCTTGAGAGCCTCCCAGCAGACTCCCAGGATCATAATCTTTAACTCACAGTTGAAGGTTATAATCCCGCAAACAGAAACCACAGTGGTAATTCAGGGAGGGCCGAGCATTGCTTACTCTGTGTTTTTATCGTCTGTCTCTCTGTAGTGTGCGGTCGGCCTGCACTCAACACCAGGATTGTTGGAGGACAGACGGCCCCTAATGGCAGCTGGCCCTGGCAGGTCAGTCTGCAAAGTTCTGGATTTCACTTCTGCGGAGGATCCCTCATTAACAAAGAATGGGTGCTGACGGCTGCTCACTGCTTCCCAAGGTAAGCAGTTAGAGTAGAACTGTGATGGAAAACAACATGCCATGAGACCCCTCCAAGGGGTCGCAAGATGAATATCAAGGGTCTCAAAATGATTAACAGGACAGGAAAGAAGAAAATTTATTGTTCTACTGCTCAAATTTAGATCTCTTCTTTCTAGCTTTGTCTTGTGAAATTCTGGAGATTTTCCTCTTCAGGCCTCCAACAATTATTCAAATAGAACAATACAAGAGGTTTAGAAGAAATAGATTTGTATCTGCTTGACTGAGGTAGTCTCGACTGCAGCCCTGCTCTTCATGTCTTTGCACTGCTTTGTTTCTCTTCTGATCTTCAGCACCAGCACAGCGGGTTTGGCTGTGGTCCTCGGTCTCCAGAGTCAAGAGGGGTCCAACCCCAATGCAGTGTCTCGAACGGTCTCTCAGATCATCAATCATCCCAGCTACAACCCTAGCACTTTTGACAACGACATCTCCCTCCTGAAGCTCTCCTCACCGGTTACTTTCAACGACTTCATTGTGCCGGTGTGCCTGGCAGCCTCAGACAGCACTTTCAACGACGGCGTGGACACCTGGATCACCGGTTGGGGCAACATCGGATCTGGAGGTAGGTCATACAGAAACTGGGGCACATCTATTACTTGTGCTCTCTCAGATTCAAAAATGCATCTCAGTGAGCGACGGAAACCTTTTGTAACTTACAGCTTGTATTTATATTTTCAACATAATCTGCATGTGACAATACTATCACACCCCACATTACAAAAGTATTAGACAAATTAAACAACAAACTGATGATTTATCTATCCTAGGAACATTCTGATAATGACGTGATATGAAAGGTCATTAAAATCAAAAGGGTTCATTTATCTGAGGAGCATTAATGTGGTCAGCAAATTTCATGGCAAACTGCCGACTAGACTTCACTAGATTCTGAAATAACATTTGAAATGTTGTCCTTATTGTTGCACAAGAGGAAAGGTCAGAGGTCACCGGAAACATTATGAGTGACATGAGACAGACAGACAGGTTGACTGATATCAATAACCTTAAAGATCCCCTCCAGACATGTTTTAGGAAATAACAATAATTATCTTTGAAAAATGAATTTGTGGGTTTTTCCACACAAAAAGCTCATTTACCTTGATAGAAATTCTTAAAATCACATCTCCTCCATCTCCCTCACTGTAAAATCCAGAATCTATGAATATGCAAATCTTTTTCTTTTCAAAAGTTTTCCTACTTGACAAAAGATGCCTCCTACTTCACTGTGAGGTCCATTCTCAGTGTACGTGCACTGGAGGTTTCAATTCTCCGTGTCACACTTGTGTAAGTTGCATACTGGACTACGACTGGATCTCCTTGGCTTTCTGGAACTTTAAAGCGAGTTTCAGCTCATTGTTTGGTGTTCTCATAGAGTTGTTTTGGGCCGCAGCAGGCAGCTGTTTTCAGAGAAAAAGCTCCAAAAAGCCACTGTACAGTATCTGCTCGGCACCAAATGGCAAACAGACACAGTTACCTGTAGGCTAGCTGGTGAACATAATGCAGCATTTAGCAACTAAAGAGTCAGATATTTCTTTCAGGAGCTGGTAGAGAGCAAAAACTGAGCTAAAAGAGAGTGAATATTGTACTTACATTTACCAGGTGGACAGAAACACGACTCCAAATGAATGACAATGTTGCTCCATAACAGCTGGATGTGGAAATAAGCAACTGTTTGCTAACAAGTTCAACACGTCAACTTAAAAGCTGAAATATGTCAGTGTTGTGTTCACTACTTGTTTTTGCTGAACACTAGTGGACAAAACAAGTGGTATGAGTCCTTTACAAAATATATTTCACCATATGTGTTGTTTATTAAACTGATTTTGTGTGTCTTTAGTACCCCTTCCTTCCCCACAAAACCTAATGGAGGTGGAGGTTCCTGTTGTTGGGAACAGACAGTGTAACTGTGACTATGGAGTGGGCGAAATCACCAACAACATGATCTGCGCTGGGTTACGTGCTGGAGGGAAGGACTCCTGTCAGGTGATCATTTTACCACCTGTTCTTCCTTTAGATTTCCCCTACTACAAAGATTTTTTCTCCTGACCTACTCCTGAATGTTTCTCTCCTCAAAGGGGGACTCAGGTGGTCCGATGGTAACAAAGACAGGAAGTGTCTGGGTCCAGGCTGGAGTTGTGAGCTTTGGAAGAGGTTGTGCGGAGCCTAATTTCCCAGGAGTCTACGCCAGAGTGTCTGAGTATCAGTCCTGGATCAACAGCCAAATCACCAGCGACCAGCCAGGCTTCGTCACCTTCACGTCCAATGGGACTGACAGTGACCTCAGTGTCAGCTGTTCCGGCCTGCCGCTACCTCCAACCAACCTCCCTCCAACAACAGTCAATCGTGAGTAACTGTCATGTCCAGGCTTTGTGAACAGATCTGACTGATTTTTAATTACAAATTTGAAGGCTTTTAGATTAGACATATTTCCACACTGTGCGACAGTTTCAGATCTATTCTGTATCAACTTGTTCCGCCTCTTCATTGAGGATAAATGATCTTTACACTGAGAGAAACATTCAAACCAAAGGCTCCATGCTTCTTATGGCTGCACTATTCTAACAGAAGAGAAATATTCCAGATGTTTGTGCATCGTTTTGGACAAATTTTTTCAAAAGTCAGCCTGACATGTTTGGTATCTTTGGAAACATTTGGATCTCTGCTAGAATTTAAAATAAAGTTCTGTGTGTTTGAAGGATGTTTAATGTCTAAAATGATGGATCTATTTTCTGTGATCTTTTTTAAAAAACATCTTTCATTGTCTGCCTTTTGAGAATTAGCTATTTTGAACAGTCTTGTTAGGGAAATGAGAGGCAAAATTGGTGAAATAAAAGGAGAATTCTTTTGGCCATGACTTTGTAAATGTTAATAGCCTCCCTTCCCTCCCTCTTAATGGACAACAGCAGAGGTTCTGAGAGCCTTCCTTCTCCACATCTGCTTGCAAGCTGGGTCTTGATGAGCTTCAGTTTGGAGAATGATTGCTCAACTGATGCAGTCATCACTAGCAGCTCAGACTGCACTGACCCAAAGACAACAGAACCATGTAAACTAGTGAGTAGTACTGTACCAGAACCAACTGAATGGAACAGTGTTACAGCTACAACAACTACAACATGTTTTTAAGGGTTCTTTATTTTCATGATGGTCAGCATACACTCATTCCTACCATAATTGTAGAGGAGTTCTCCTTCTTTAGGCTCAAAGGTAAGTATGACAGTGTTATTTAGGCGAGTGGTCATTTTTGGGTCATCTGCAAACCTTGGAAGAGTAGGTCATGACCTCTCTCTTTCAGAGCAGTTCATCTCTCTGTCTGCTAAGGATGACTGAGCAACGCAGCTGTCCTGATGAGGCTGGCTGTCTCCTTGGGAAACTAAGGTTGTAGAAGAAATGCTGTGCTCTGTTTCAGATGGCCAGACTGTCTCTTCTAAGAATATATCGCATGTTACCTGAATGTGTGAACAATGGTTCACTTAGGTCGGTGTAGTTTCTTGTTCAGGATCTAGTACCCAATAGAATCCTCACACCTGTATGGATGAGTAAAGAATAACCTTATTTGGACATGTAGTAAATCTCGAGGGTCTAGTGAAGGATCAAATACTCCCCACCAGGAGGTAACCTTCAGAATTGAGAAGCATTAAACAGTGTTTCACTTGTACTGCTAATATCTGTTCTCTTCTAGCTTAGTCTAGCTTCAATAAATCTATGTCTCCTGAAACCTTTGTCAGTTAGGAGTTAGACAGTTCTAAATATTTTCCTTCACAATAATGGCCAGTTTGCTCCATCATAAGGGCATTTTACATGCAAAGTATCTCATGTTCTTCACTGGAAGGGCACTTCACCATGTTTTTCTCCCATGCAGGGCACCCTATAGGGCACTTCACCATGTTTTTTGTTATTGAAGGGCACTCATCATGGCATCATGTTTTCTAACACCTGGGGGCACCCTAGAGGGCACTTAATCCCTTTTTTCATTGAAAGTGCACCCAATTCTGCACTTAAGTTAGGGGAACCCTAAATGGCACTTTTTCCACTAGAAGGGCAGCCATACAAAACCTCCAGCTCAGCCCATTACAAGAGTAACTCATAGGGCTCTGCATTACATCATGTGGGGATATTTTACAGGGCACTATCACATTTTCTTCAAATGAAAAAGCATCCTTGAGGGCATTTCATCCCAGATTGTTACACATACAGGCACTCTATAGAGCATTTCATCCCGATTAACCATAACTAAGACAGTAATTACAGAACAGGTGTGGGGGCACCTTAGAGGACATTTTATCATGTTTGCTTTATTGTGGGGTTAACTTAAAGGGCACTTTTGCTTTTTTTTTGCCCCCTTGAGTCCACCATTGAACCTACCTGTTCGATGACGGTGAAAAGCCATTAAAAGGAACCAATAAATTATAGGATGGTATAGCACTTAAATTTTGGCATCTTAAAACAACAGTCAGGTGTCCACAGGAACAGTTAAAGAGGTTCTCCTTGCTGTAATCATTCCTCCTGGTCATATTGGCTATTATAAGATCTGCCACATTTACAGTCTTTTTAGCATGAAATTCCCTCTTTGTGTTTCCTTGGACAGTCTTTCCCTGTTGAGCTGTGAAAGAAGTATAGTAAAAAAAAGAGGGACTTTGGCACTACAGTTTTTGTAACATTGAACGATATCTACTTGATCTGGCTCATTTGGACGCTGAAGCTTCATATTAGCTTCAGATAAACTTTTAAACACATTTTTGCACAGAAGGAGGACTGTGGATTTTGTCCCCATCACTTACATTGTACGTTCGTTATGAAGGGATCTTCTAATGGTCCGTATGAACAGGAGGAATGATTACAGCAAGAAAAACATGTTTCACTGTTCATTTGGGCTCCTGACTGATGTATTAAGACACACTTGGAAAATTGTGAACCTGTCCTTTAAGAGAGCAAGTAGAAGCAAAGAAACATTTAGACTAATATTGAAATGAGATTATAGTTTCACCTCTTGTTATCTTGAGAGCCTCCCAGCAGACTCCCAGGATCATAATCTTTAACTCACAGTTGAAGGTTATAATCCTGCAAACAGAAACCACAGTGGTAATTCAGGGAGGGCCGAGCATTGCTCACTCTGTGTTTTTATCGTCTGTCTCTCTGTAGTGTGCGGTCAGCCTGCGCTCAACACCAGGATTGTTGGAGGACAGACGGCCCCTAATGGCAGCTGGCCCTGGCAGGCCAGTCTGCAAAGTTCTGGATTTCACTTCTGCGGAGGATCCCTCATTAACAAAGAATGGGTGCTGACGGCTGCTCACTGCTTCTCAAGGTGAGCAGTTAGAATAGAGCTGTGATGGAAAACAACATGCCATGAGACCCCTCCAAGGGGTCGCAAGATGAATATCAAGGGTCTCAAAATGATTAACAGGACAGGAAAGAAGAAAATTTATTGTTCTACTGCTCAAATTTAGATCTCTTTTTTTCTAGCTTTGTCTTGTGAAATTCTGGAGATTTTCCTCTTCAGGCCTCCAACAATTATTCAAATAGAACAATACAAGAGGTTTAGAAGAAAAATCTTTCTCTCTTAAATGGATTTGTATCTGCTTGACTGAGGTAGTCTCAACTGCAGCCCTGCTCTTCATGTCTTTGCACTGCTTTGTTTCTCTTCTGATCTTCAGCACCAGCACAGCGGGTTTGGCTGTGGTCCTCGGTCTCCAGAGTCAAGAGGGGTCCAACCCCAATGCAGTGTCTCGAACGGTCTCTCAGATCATCAATCATCCCAGCTACAACCCTAGCACTAATGACAACGACATCTCCCTCCTGAAGCTCTCCTCACCGGTTACTTTCAACGACTTCATTGTGCCAGTGTGCCTGGCAGCCTCAGACAGCACTTTCAACGACGGCGTGGACACCTGGATCACCGGCTGGGGCAACATCGGATCTGGAGGTAGGTCATTGAGAAACTGGGGCACATCTATTACTTGTGCTCTCTCAGATTCAAAAATGCATCTCAGTGAGCGACGGAAACCTTTTGTAACTTACAGCTTGTATTTATATTTTCAACATAATCTGCATGTGACAATACTATCACACTCCACATTACAAAAGTATTAGACAGATTAAACAACAAACTGATGATTTATCTATCCTAGGAACATTCTGATAATGACGTGATATGAAAGGTCAGTAAAATCAAAAGAGTTCATTTATCTGAGGAGCATTAATGTGGTCAGTAAATTTCATGGCAAACTGCCGACACGCAGATTTATATTCCTTTGAAACTAAGTGTGATCATGGACAGTGAATTTAGGTTAGACAAACAGATAAACTCAGTGGTCGAAACGAGTTTCTTCCAGCTAAGGCTTTTATCTAAGGTGAAGTCCTTTTTATCACTTAATGACTATGAGAGGGTCATACATGCTTTTATCTTGTCTCATGCAAGCGAGAGCACATTTCCCCTGTACTAGCATCCCCCCACTGGTTCCCAGTACGTTTTAGGATTGATTTTAAGATTTTACTGTTTGCCTATAAATCACTGAATGGACTATCTCCAACCTACCTCTCTGATCTCTTACAACCACACATCCCATCAAAGTCACAAGCAAAAACTGAGCTAAAAGAGAGTGAATATTGTACTTACATTTACCAGGTGGACAGAAACACGACTCCAAATGAATGATAATGTTCCTCCATAACAGCTGGATGTGGAAATAAGCAACTGTTTGCTAACAAGTTCAACACGTCAGCTTAAAAGCTGAAATATGTCAGTGTTGTGTTCACTACTTGTTTTTGCTGAACACTAGTGGACAAAACAAGTGGTATGAGTCCTTTACAAAATATATTTCACCATATGTGTTGTAAACTGATTTTGTGTGTCTTTAGTACCCCTTCCTTCCCCACAAAACCTAATGGAGGTGGAGGTTCCTGTTGTTGGGAACAGACAGTGTAACTGTGACTATGGAGTGGGCACAATCACCAACAACATGATCTGCGCTGGGTTACGTGCCGGAGGGAAGGACTCCTGTCAGGTGATCATTTTACCACCTGTTCTTCCTTTAGATTTCCCCTCCTACAAAGATTCTTTCTCCTGACCCACTCCTGAATGTTTCTCTCCTCAAAGGGGGACTCAGGTGGTCCGATGGTAACAAAGACAGGAAGTGTCTGGGTCCAGGCTGGAGTTGTGAGCTTTGGTTTTGGTTGTGCGGAGCCTAATTTCCCAGGAGTCTACGCCAGAGTGTCCGAGTATCAGTCCTGGATCAACAGCCAAGTCACCAGCGACCAGCCAGGCTTCGTCACCTTCACGTCCAATGGGACTGACAGTGACCTCAGTGCCAACTGTTCCGGCCTGCCGCCACCTCCAACCACCCTCCCTCCAACAACAGTCAATCGTGAGTAACTGTCATGTCCAGGCTTTGTGAACAGATCTGACCGATTTTTAACTACAAATTTGAAAGCTTTTAGATTAGACATATTTCCACACTGCGACAGTTTCAGATCTATTCTGTATCAGCTTGTTCCGCCTCTTCATTGAGGATAAATGATCTTTACACTGAGAGAAACATTCAAACCAAAGGCTCCATGCTTCCTATGGCTGCGCTATTCTAACAGAAGAGAAATATTCCAGATGTTTGTGCATCGTTTTGGACAAATTTTTCCAAAAGTCAGCCTGACATGTTTGGTATCTTTGGAAACATTTGGATCTCTGCTAGAATTTAAAATAAAGTTCTGTGTGTTTGAAGGATGTTTAATGTTTAAAATGATGGATCTATTTTCTGTGATCTTTTTTAAAAAACATCTTTCATTGTCTGCCTTTTGAGAATTAGCTATTTTGAACAGTCTTGTCAGGGAAATGAGAGGCAAAATTGGTGAAATAAAAGGAGAATTCTTTTGGCCATGAGTTTGTAAATGTTAATAGCCTCCCTTCCCTCCCTCTCAATGGACAACAGCAGAGGTTCTGAGAGCCTCCCTTCTACACATCTGCTTGTAAGCTGGGTCTTGATGAGCTTCAGTTTGAAGAATGATCGCTCAACTGATGCAGTCATCACTGGCAGCTCAGACTGCACTGACCCAAAGACAACAGAACCCTCTAAAGGGTTGTTGCTGAGCAAACTAGTGAGTAGTACTGTACCAGAACCAACTGAATGGAACAATGTTACAGCTACAACAACTACAACATGTTTTTAAGGGTTCTTTATTTTCATGATGGCCAGCATACACTCATTCCTACCATAATTGTAGAGGAGTTCTCCTTCTTTAGGCTCAAAGGTAAGTATGACAGTGTTATTTAGACGAGTGGTCATTTTTGGGTCATCTGCAAACCTTGGAGGAGTAGGTCATGACCTCTCTCTTTCAGAGCAGTTCATCTCTCTGTCTGCTAAGGATGACTGAGCAACGCAGCTGTCCTGATGAGGCTGGCTGTCTCCTTGGGAAACTAAGGTTGTAGAAGAAATGCTGTGCTCCGTTTCAGATGGCCAGACTGTCTCTTCTAAGAATATTTTGCATATTACCTGAATGTGTGAACAATGGTTAACTTAGGTCGGTGTAGTTTCTTGTTCAGGATCTAGTACCCAATAGAATCCTCACACTTGTATGGATGAGTAAAGAATAACCTTATTTGGACATGTAGTAAATCTCGAGGGTCTAGTGAAGGATCAAATACTCCCCACCAGGAGGTAACCTTCAGAATTGAGAAGCATTAAACAGTGTTTCACTTGTACTGCTAATATCTGTTCTCTTCTAGCTTAGTCTAGCTTCAATAAATCCATGTCTCCTGAAACCTTTGTCAGTTAGGAGTTAGACAGTTCTAAATATTTTCCTTCACAATAATGGCCAGTTTACTCCATCATAGGGGCATTTTACATGCAAAGTATCTCATGTTCTTCACTGGAAGGGCACTTCACCATGTTTTTCTCCCATGCAGGGCACCCTATAGGGCACTTCACCATGTTTTTTGTTATTGAAGGGCACTCATCATGGCATCATGTTTTCTAACACCTGGGGGCACCCTATAGGGCAATCATTCCCTTTTTTCATTGAAAGTGCACCCAATTCTGCACTTAAGTTAGGGGAACCCTAAATGGCACTTTTTCCACTAGAAGGGCAGCCATACAAAACCTCCAGCTCAGCCCATTACAAGAGCAACTCATAGGGCTCTGCATTACATCATGTGGGGATATTTTACAGGGCACTATCACATTTTCTTCAACTGAAAAGGCATCCTTGAGGGCATTTCATCCCAGATTGTTACATATACAGGCACTCTATAGAGCATTTCATCCTGATTAACCATAACTAAGACAGTAATTACAGAACAGGTGTGGGGGCACCTTAGAGGACATTTTATCATGTTTGCTTTATTGTGGGGTTAACTTAAAGGGCACATTTGCTTTTTTTTTGCCCCCTTGAGTCCACCATTGAACCTACCTGTTCGATGACGGTGAAAAGCCATTAAAAGGAACCAATAAATTATAGGATGGTACAGCACTTAAATTTTGGTTATTGAAGCCTTTGATGATTTCTGAAGCAATGCCATCGAAAACAACAACTCTTTTGTGACTGGAATTTTTCTCTCTCTCTGTTAGCTGAGAGAAGAGATGGGAAAATGAGTGTCACTCATATTTTAAAAATCTGTGTTTAAGTGAGTTTAGTAGTCAATATTGTAGTATTGAGTATCAGTGAATATAAATGCTGAATTGTTGTTTCAGGAGCTGTTTGTTTTCTGTTTTTCAGAGTCTCACTCACAACTAGATGGTAAGTCAAAGTTTCCACTTGTTTACATTTTAAAAATGTTGTTGGATAGAAAAGTTGATAGTTTGATTGTTGTTGGTATTTGCTGTCAAAGCCAGAATTCCAGTCTTAAAGGACTGGTTCACTATTCTTCAAGGGCATCTTAAAACAACAGTCAGGTGTCCACAGGAACAGTTAAAGAGGTTCTCCTTGCTGTAATCATTCCTCCTGGTCATATTGGCTATTAAAATATCTGCCACATTTACAGTCTTTTTAGCATGAAATTCCCTCTTTGTGTTTCCTTGGACAGTCTTTCCCTGTTGAGCTGTGAAAGAAGTATAGTAACAAAAAGAGGGACTTTGGCACTACAGTTTTTGTAACATTGAACGGTATCTACTTGATCTGGCTCATTTGGACGCTGAAGCTTCATATTAGCTTCAGATAAACTTTTAAACACATTTTTGCACAGAAGGAGGACTGTGGATTTTGTCCCCATCACTTACATTGTACGTGCGTTATGAAGGGATCTTCTAATGGTCCGTATGAACAGGAGGAATGATTACAGCAAGAAAGACATGTTTCACTGTTCATTTGGGCTCCTGACTGATGTATTAAGACACACTTGGAAAATTGTGAACCTGTCCTTTAAGAGAGCAAGTAGAAGCAAAGAAACATTTAGACTAATATTGAAATGAGATTATAGTTTCACCTCTTGTTATCTTGAGAGCCTCCCAGCAGACTCCCAGGATCATAATCTTTAACTCACAGTTGAAGGTTATAATCCTGCAAACAGAAACCACAGTGGTAATTCAGGGAGGCCGAGCATTGCTCACTCTGTGTTTTTATCGTCTGTCTCTCTGTAGTGTGCGGTCGGCCTGCGCTCAACACCAGGATTGTTGGAGGACAGGCGGCCCCTAATGGCAGCTGGCCCTGGCAGGCCAGTCTGCAAAGTTCTGGATTTCACTTCTGCGGAGGATCCCTCATTAACAAAGAATGGGTGCTGACGGCTGCTCACTGCTTCTCAAGGTGAGCAGTTAGAATAGAGCTGTGATGGAAAACAACATGCCATGAGACCCCTCCAAGGGGTCGCAAGATGAATATCAAGGGTCTCAAAATGATTAACAGGACAGGAAAGAAGAAAATGTATTGTTCTACTGCTCAAATTTAGATCTCTTTTTTCTAGCTTTGTCTTGTGAAATTCTGGAGATTTTCCTCTTCAGGCCTCCAACAATTATTCAAATAGAACAATACAAGAGGTTTAGAAGAAAAATCTTTCTCTCTTAAATGGATTTGCATCTGCTTGACTGAGGTAGTCTCAACTGCAGCCCTGTTCTTCATGTCTTTGCACTGCTTTGTTTCTCTTCTGATCTTCAGCACCAGCACAGCGGGTTTGGCTGTGGTCCTCGGTCTCCAGAGTCAAGAGGGGTCCAACCCCAATGCAGTGTCTCGAACGGTCTCTCAGATCATCAATCATCCCAGCTACAACCCTAGCACTAATGACAACGACATCTCCCTCCTGAAGCTCTCCTCACCGGTTACTTTCAACGACTTCATTGTGCCAGTGTGCCTGGCAGCCTCAGACAGCACTTTCAACGACGGCGTGGACACCTGGATTACCGGCTGGGGCAACATCGGATCTGGAGGTAGGTCATTGAGAAACTGGGGCACATCTATTACTTGTGCTCTCTCAGATTCAAAAATGCATCTCAGTGAGCGACGGAAACCTTTTGTAACTTACAGCTTGTATTTATATTTTCAACATAATCTGCATGTTACAATACTATCACACTCCACATTACAAAAGTATTAGACAGATTAAACAACAAACTGATGATTTATCTATCCTAGGAACATTCTGATAATGACGTGATATGAAAGGTCAGTAAAATCAAAAGAGTTCATTTATCTGAGGAGCATTAATGTGGTCAGTAAATTTCATGGCAAACTGCCGACACGCAGATTTATATTCCTTTGAAACTGAGTGTGATCATGGACAGTGAATTTAGGTTAGACAAACAGATAAACTCAGTGGTCGAAACGAGTTTCTTCCAGCTAAGGCTTTTATCTAAGGTGAAGTCCTTTTTATCACTTAATGACTATGAGAGGGTCATACATGCTTTAATCTTGTCCCATGCAAGCGAGAGCACATTTCCCCTGTACTAGCATCCCTCCACTGGTTCCCAGTACGTTTTAGGATTGATTTTAAGATTTTACTGTTTGCCTATAAATCACTGAATGGACTATCTCCAACCTACCTCTCTGATCTCTTACAACCACACATCCCATCAAAGTCACGAGCAAAAACTGAGCTAAAAGAGAGTGAATATTGTACTTACATTTACCAGGTGGACAGAAACACGACTCCAAATGAATGATAATGTTCCTCCATAACAGCTGGATGTGGAAATAAGCAACTGTTTGCTAACAAGTTCAACACGTCAGCTTAAAAGCTGAAATATGTCAGTGTTGTGTTCACTACTTGTTTTTGCTGAACACTAGTGGACAAAACAAGTGGTATGAGTCCTTTACAAAATATATTTCACCATATGTGTTGTTTATTAAACTGATTTTGTGTGTCTTTAGTACCCCTTCCTTCCCCACAAAACCTAATGGAGGTGGAGGTTCCTGTTGTTGGGAACAGACAGTGTAACTGTGACTATGGAGTGGGCACAATCACCAACAACATGATCTGCGCTGGGTTACGTGCCGGAGGGAAGGACTCCTGTCAGGTGATCATTTTACCACCTGTTCTTCCTTTAGATTTCCCTTCCTACAAAGATTCTTTCTCCTGACCCACTCCTGAATGTTTCTCTCCTCAAAGGGGGACTCAGGTGGTCCGATGGTAACAAAGACAGGAAGTGTCTGGGTCCAGGCTGGAGTTGTGAGCTTTGGTTTTGGTTGTGCGGAGCCTAATTTCCCAGGAGTCTACGCCAGAGTGTCCGAGTATCAGTCCTGGATCAACAGCCAAGTCACCAGCGACCAGCCAGGCTTCGTCACCTTCACGTCCAATGGGACTGACAGTGACCTCAGTGCCAACTGTTCCGGCCTGCCGCCACCTCCAACCACCCTCCCTTCAACAACAGTCAATCGTGAGTAACTGTCATGTCCAGGCTTTGTGAACAGATCTGACCGATTTTTAACTACAAATTTGAAAGCTTTTAGATTAGACATATTACCACACTGTGCGACAGTTTCAGATCTATTCTGTATCAGCTTGTTCCGCCTCTTCATTGAGGATAAATGATCTTTACACTGAGAGAAACATTCAAACCAAAGGCTCCATGCTTCTTATGGCTGCACTATTCTAACAGAAGAGAAATATTCCAGATGTTTGTGCATCGTTTTGGACAAATTTTTCCAAAAGTCAGCCTGACATGTTTGGTATCTTTGGAAACATTTGGATCTCTGCTAGAATTTAAAATAAAGTTCTGTGTGTTTGAAGGATGTTTAATGTTTAAAATGATGGATCTATTTTCTGTGATCTTTTTTAAAAAACATCTTTCACTGTCTGCCTTTTGAGAATTAGCTATTTTGAACAGTCTTGTTAGGGAAATGAGAGGCAAAATTGGTGAAATAAAAGGAGAATTCTTTTGGCCATGACTTTGTAAATGTTAATAGCCTCCCTTCCCTCCCTCTCAATGGACAACAGCAGAGGTTCTGAGAGCCTTCCTTCTCCACATCTGCTTGTAAGCTGGGTCTTGATGAGCTTCAGTTTGGAGAATGATTGCTCAACTGATGCAGTCATCACTAGCAGCTCAGACTGCACTGACCCAAAGACAACAGAACCATGTAAACTAGTGAGTAGTACTGTACCAGAACCAACTGAATGGAACAGTGTTACAGCTACAACAACTACAACATGTTTTTAAGGGTTCTTTATTTTCATGATGGTCAACATACACTCATTCCTTCCATAATTGTAGAGGAGTTCTCCTTCTTTAGGCTCAAAGGTAAGTATGACAGTGTTATTTAGACGAGTGGTCATTTTTGGGTCATCTGCAAACCTTGGAGGAGTAGGTCATGGCCTCTCTCTTTCAGAGCAGTTCATCTCTCTGTCTGCTAAGGATGACTGAGCAACGCAGCTGTCCTGATGAGGCTGGCTGTCTCCTTGGGAAACTAAGGTTGTAGAAGAAATGCTGTGCTCTATTTCAGATGGCCAGACTGTCTCTTCTAAGAATATATTGCATGTTGCCTGAATGTGTGAACAATGGTTCACTTAGGTCGGTGTAGTTTCTTGTTCAGGATCTAGTACCCAATAGAATCCTCACACCTGTATGGATGAGTAAAGAATAACCTTATTTGGACATGTAGTAAATCTCGAGGGTCTAGTGAAGGATCAAATACTCCCCACCAGGAGGTAACCTTCAGAATTGAGAAGCATTAAACAGTGTTTCACTTGTACTGCTAATATCTGTTCTCTTCTAGCTTAGTCTAGCTTCAATAAATCCATGTCTCCTGAAACCTTTGTCAGTTAGGAGTTAGACAGTTCTAAATATTTTCCTTCACAATAATGGCCAGTTTACTCCATCATAAGGGCATTTTACAGGCAAAGTATCTCATGCTCTTCACTGGAAGGGCACTTCACCATGTTTTTCTCCCATGCAGGGCACCCTATAGGGCACTTCACCATGTTTTTTGTTATTGAAGGGCACTCATCATGGCATCATGTTTTCTAACACCTGGGGGCACCCTAGAGGGCACTTAATCCCTTTTTTCATTGAAAGTGCACCCAATTCTGCACTTAAGTTAGGGGAACCCTAAATGGCACTTTTTCCACTAGAAGGGCAGCCATACAAAACCTCCAGCTCAGCCCATTACAAGAGCAACTCATAGGGCTCTGCATTACATCATGTGGGGATATTTTACAGGGCACTATCACATTTTCTTCAAATGAAAAAGCATCCTTGAGGGCATTTCATCCCAGATTGTTACACATACAGGCACTCTATAGAGCATTTCATCCTGATTAACCATAACTAAGACAGTAATTACAGAACAGGTGTGGGGGCACCTTAGAGGACATTTTATCATGTTTGCTTTATTGTGGGGTTAACTTAAAGGGCACAGTTGCTTTTTTTTTTGCCCCCTTGAGCCCACCATTGAACCTACCTGTTCGATGACGGTGAAAAGCCATTAAAAGGAACCAATAAATTATAGGATGGTACAGCACTTAAATTTTGGTTATTGAAACCTTTGATGATCATGATGATTTCTGAAGCAATGCCATCGAAAACAACAACTCTTTTGTGACTGGAATTTTTCTCTCTCTCTGTTAGCTGAGAGAAGAGACTGTAAAATGAGTGTCACTCATATTTTAAAAATCTGTGTTTAAGTGAGTTTAGTAGTCAATATTGTAGTATTGAGTATCAGTGAATATAAATGCTGAATTGTTGTTTCAAGAGCTGTTTGTTTTCTGTTTTTCAGAGTCTCACTCACAACTAGATGGTAAGTCACAGTTTCCACTTGTTTACATTTTAAACATGTTGTTGGATAGAAAGGTTGATAGTTTGATTGTTGTTGGTATTTGCTGTCAAAGCCAGAATTCCAGTCTTAAAGGACTCGTTCACTATTCTTCAAGGGCATCTTAAAACAACAGTCAAGTGTCCACAGGAACAGTTAAAGAGGTTCTCCTTGCTGTAATCATTCCTCCTGGTCATATTGGCTATTAAAATATCTGCCACATTTACAGTCATTTTAGCATGAAATTCCCTCTTTGTGTTTCCTTGGACAGTCTTTCCCTGTTGAGCTGTGAAAGAAGTATAGTAACAAAAAGAGGGACTTTGGCACTACAGTTTTTGTAACATTGAACGGTATCTACTTGATCTGGCTCATTTGGACGCTGAAGCTTCATATTAGCTTCAGATAAACTTTTAAACACATTTTTGCACAGAAGGAGGACTGTGGATTTTGTCCCCATCACTTACATTGTACGTGCGTTATGAAGGGATCTTCTAATGGTCCGTATGAACAGGAGGAATGATTACAGCAAGAAAGACATGTTTCACTGTTCATTTGGGCTCCTGACTGATGTATTAAGACACACTTGGAAAATTGTGAACCTGTCCTTTAAGAGAGCAAGTAGAAGCAAAGAAACATTTAGACTAATATTGAAATGAGATTATAGTTTCACCTCTTGTTATCTTGAGAGCCTCCCAGCAGACTCCCAGGATCATAATCTTTAACTCACAGTTGAAGGTTATAATCCTGCAAACAGAAACCACAGTGGTAATTCAGGGAGGCCGAGCATTGCTCACTCTGTGTTTTTATCGTCTGTCTCTCTGTAGTGTGCGGTCGGCCTGCGCTCAACACCAGGATTGTTGGAGGACAGGCGGCCCCTAATGGCAGCTGGCCCTGGCAGGCCAGTCTGCAAAGTTCTGGATTTCACTTCTGCGGAGGATCCCTCATTAACAAAGAATGGGTGCTGACGGCTGCTCACTGCTTCTCAAGGTGAGCAGTTAGAATAGAGCTGTGATGGAAAACAACATGCCATGAGACCCCTCCAAGGGGTCGCAAGATGAATATCAAGGGTCTCAAAATGATTAACAGGACAGGAAAGAAGAAAATGTATTGTTCTACTGCTCAAATTTAGATCTCTTTTTTCTAGCTTTGTCTTGTGAAATTCTGGAGATTTTCCTCTTCAGGCCTCCAACAATTATTCAAATAGAGCAATACAAGAGGTTTAGAAGAAAAATCTTTCTCTCTTAAATGGATTTGCATCTGCTTGACTGAGGTAGTCTCAACTGCAGCCCTGCTCTTCATGTCTTTGCACTGCTTTGTTTCTCTTCTGATCTTCAGCACCAGCACAGCGGGTTTGGCTGTGGTCCTCGGTCTCCAGAGTCAAGAGGGGTCCAACCCCAATGCAGTGTCTCGAACGGTCTCTCAGATCATCAATCATCCCAGCTACAACCCTAGCACTAATGACAACGACATCTCCCTCCTGAAGCTCTCCTCACCGGTTACTTTCAACGACTTCATTGTGCCAGTGTGCCTGGCAGCCTCAGACAGCACTTTCAACAACGGCGTGGACACCTGGATTACCGGCTGGGGCAACATCGGATCTGGAGGTAGGTCATTGAGAAACTGGGGCACATCTATTACTTGTGCTCTCTCAGATTCAAAAATGCATCTCAGTGAGCGACGGAAACCTTTTGTAACTTACAGCTTGTATTTATATTTTCAACATAATCTGCATGTTACAATACTATCACACTCCACATTACAAAAGTATTAGACAGATTAAACAACAAACTGATGATTTATCTATCCTAGGAACATTCTGATAATGACGTGATATGAAAGGTCAGTAAAATCAAAAGAGTTCATTTATCTGAGGAGCATTAATGTGGTCAGTAAATTTCATGGCAAACTGCCGACACGCAGATTTATATTCCTTTGAAACTGAGTGTGATCATGGACAGTGAATTTAGGTTAGACAAACAGATAAACTCAGTGGTCGAAACGAGTTTCTTCCAGCTAAGGCTTTTATCTAAGGTGAAGTCCTTTTTATCACTTAATGACTATGAGAGGGTCATACATGCTTTAATCTTGTCCCATGCAAGCGAGAGCACATTTCCCCTGTACTAGCATCCCTCCACTGGTTCCCAGTACGTTTTAGGATTGATTTTAAGATTTTACTGTTTGCCTATAAATCACTGAATGGACTATCTCCAACCTACCTCTCTGATCTCTTACAACCACACATCCCATCAAAGTCACGAGCAAAAACTGAGCTAAAAGAGAGTGAATATTGTACTTACATTTACCAGGTGGACAGAAACACGACTCCAAATGAATGATAATGTTCCTCCATAACAGCTGGATGTGGAAATAAGCAACTGTTTGCTAACAAGTTCAACACGTCAGCTTAAAAGCTGAAATATGTCAGTGTTGTGTTCACTACTTGTTTTTGCTGAACACTAGTGGACAAAACAAGTGGTATGAGTCCTTTACAAAATATATTTCACCATATGTGTTGTTTATTAAACTGATTTTGTGTGTCTTTAGTACCCCTTCCTTCCCCACAAAACCTAATGGAGGTGGAGGTTCCTGTTGTTGGGAACAGACAGTGTAACTGTGACTATGGAGTGGGCACAATCACCAACAACATGATCTGCGCTGGGTTACGTGCCGGAGGGAAGGACTCCTGTCAGGTGATCATTTTACCACCTGTTCTTCCTTTAGATTTCCCTTCCTACAAAGATTCTTTCTCCTGACCCACTCCTGAATGTTTCTCTCCTCAAAGGGGGACTCAGGTGGTCCGATGGTAACAAAGACAGGAAGTGTCTGGGTCCAGGCTGGAGTTGTGAGCTTTGGTTTTGGTTGTGCGGAGCCTAATTTCCCAGGAGTCTACGCCAGAGTGTCCGAGTATCAGTCCTGGATCAACAGCCAAGTCACCAGCGACCAGCCAGGCTTCGTCACCTTCACGTCCAATGGGACTGACAGTGACCTCAGTGCCAACTGTTCCGGCCTGCCGCCACCTCCAACCACCCTCCCTTCAACAACAGTCAATCGTGAGTAACTGTCATGTCCAGGCTTTGTGAACAGATCTGACCGATTTTTAACTACAAATTTGAAAGCTTTTAGATTAGACATATTACCACACTGTGCGACAGTTTCAGATCTATTCTGTATCAGCTTGTTCCGCCTCTTCATTGAGGATAAATGATCTTTACACTGAGAGAAACATTCAAACCAAAGGCTCCATGCTTCTTATGGCTGCACTATTCTAACAGAAGAGAAATATTCCAGATGTTTGTGCATCGTTTTGGACAAATTTTTCCAAAAGTCAGCCTGACATGTTTGGTATCTTTGGAAACATTTGGATCTCTGCTAGAATTTAAAATAAAGTTCTGTGTGTTTGAAGGATGTTTAATGTTTAAAATGATGGATCTATTTTCTGTGATCTTTTTTAAAAAACATCTTTCACTGTCTGCCTTTTGAGAATTAGCTATTTTGAACAGTCTTGTTAGGGAAATGAGAGGCAAAATTGGTGAAATAAAAGGAGAATTCTTTTGGCCATGACTTTGTAAATGTTAATAGCCTCCCTTCCCTCCCTCTCAATGGACAACAGCAGAGGTTCTGAGAGCCTTCCTTCTCCACATCTGCTTGTAAGCTGGGTCTTGATGAGCTTCAGTTTGGAGAATGATTGCTCAACTGATGCAGTCATCACTAGCAGCTCAGACTGCACTGACCCAAAGACAACAGAACCATGTAAACTAGTGAGTAGTACTGTACCAGAACCAACTGAATGGAACAGTGTTACAGCTACAACAACTACAACATGTTTTTAAGGGTTCTTTATTTTCATGATGGTCAACATACACTCATTCCTTCCATAATTGTAGAGGAGTTCTCCTTCTTTAGGCTCAAAGGTAAGTATGACAGTGTTATTTAGACGAGTGGTCATTTTTGGGTCATCTGCAAACCTTGGAGGAGTAGGTCATGGCCTCTCTCTTTCAGAGCAGTTCATCTCTCTGTCTGCTAAGGATGACTGAGCAACGCAGCTGTCCTGATGAGGCTGGCTGTCTCCTTGGGAAACTAAGGTTGTAGAAGAAATGCTGTGCTCTATTTCAGATGGCCAGACTGTCTCTTCTAAGAATATATTGCATGTTGCCTGAATGTGTGAACAATGGTTCACTTAGGTCGGTGTAGTTTCTTGTTCAGGATCTAGTACCCAATAGAATCCTCACACCTGTATGGATGAGTAAAGAATAACCTTATTTGGACATGTAGTAAATCTCGAGGGTCTAGTGAAGGATCAAATACTCCCCACCAGGAGGTAACCTTCAGAATTGAGAAGCATTAAACAGTGTTTCACTTGTACTGCTAATATCTGTTCTCTTCTAGCTTAGTCTAGCTTCAATAAATCCATGTCTCCTGAAACCTTTGTCAGTTAGGAGTTAGACAGTTCTAAATATTTTCCTTCACAATAATGGCCAGTTTACTCCATCATAAGGGCATTTTACAGGCAAAGTATCTCATGCTCTTCACTGGAAGGGCACTTCACCATGTTTTTCTCCCATGCAGGGCACCCTATAGGGCACTTCACCATGTTTTTTGTTATTGAAGGGCACTCATCATGGCATCATGTTTTCTAACACCTGGGGGCACCCTAGAGGGCACTTAATCCCTTTTTTCATTGAAAGTGCACCCAATTCTGCACTTAAGTTAGGGGAACCCTAAATGGCACTTTTTCCACTAGAAGGGCAGCCATACAAAACCTCCAGCTCAGCCCATTACAAGAGCAACTCATAGGGCTCTGCATTACATCATGTGGGGATATTTTACAGGGCACTATCACATTTTCTTCAAATGAAAAAGCATCCTTGAGGGCATTTCATCCCAGATTGTTACACATACAGGCACTCTATAGAGCATTTCATCCTGATTAACCATAACTAAGACAGTAATTACAGAACAGGTGTGGGGGCACCTTAGAGGACATTTTATCATGTTTGCTTTATTGTGGGGTTAACTTAAAGGGCACAGTTGCTTTTTTTTTTGCCCCCTTGAGCCCACCATTGAACCTACCTGTTCGATGACGGTGAAAAGCCATTAAAAGGAACCAATAAATTATAGGATGGTACAGCACTTAAATTTTGGTTATTGAAACCTTTGATGATCATGATGATTTCTGAAGCAATGCCATCGAAAACAACAACTCTTTTGTGACTGGAATTTTTCTCTCTCTCTGTTAGCTGAGAGAAGAGACTGTAAAATGAGTGTCACTCATATTTTAAAAATCTGTGTTTAAGTGAGTTTAGTAGTCAATATTGTAGTATTGAGTATCAGTGAATATAAATGCTGAATTGTTGTTTCAAGAGCTGTTTGTTTTCTGTTTTTCAGAGTCTCACTCACAACTAGATGGTAAGTCACAGTTTCCACTTGTTTACATTTTAAACATGTTGTTGGATAGAAAGGTTGATAGTTTGATTGTTGTTGGTATTTGCTGTCAAAGCCAGAATTCCAGTCTTAAAGGACTGGTTCACTATTCTTCAAGGGCATCTTAAAACAACAGTCAAGTGTCCACAGGAACAGTTAAAGAGGTTCTCCTTGCTGTAATCATTCCTCCTGGTCATATTGGCTATTAAAATATCTGCCACATTTACAGTCATTTTAGCATGAAATTCCCTCTTTGTGTTTCCTTGGACAGTCTTTCCCTGTTGAGCTGTGAAAGAAGTATAGTAACAAAAAGAGGGACTTTGGCACTACAGTTTTTGTAACATTGAACGGTATCTACTTGATCTGGCTCATTTGGACGCTGAAGCTTCATATTAGCTTCAGATAAACTTTTAAACACATTTTTGCACAGAAGGAGGACTGTGGATTTTGTCCCCATCACTTACATTGTACGTGCGTTATGAAGGGATCTTCTAATGGTCCGTATGAACAGGAGGAATGATTACAGCAAGAAAGACATGTTTCACTGTTCATTTGGGCTCCTGACTGATGTATTAAGACACACTTGGAAAATTGTGAACCTGTCCTTTAAGAGAGCAAGTAGAAGCAAAGAAACATTTAGACTAATATTGAAATGAGATTATAGTTTCACCTCTTGTTATCTTGAGAGCCTCCCAGCAGACTCCCAGGATCATAATCTTTAACTCACAGTTGAAGGTTATAATCCTGCAAACAGAAACCACAGTGGTAATTCAGGGAGGCCGAGCATTGCTCACTCTGTGTTTTTATCGTCTGTCTCTCTGTAGTGTGCGGTCGGCCTGCGCTCAACACCAGGATTGTTGGAGGACAGGCGGCCCCTAATGGCAGCTGGCCCTGGCAGGCCAGTCTGCAAAGTTCTGGATTTCACTTCTGCGGAGGATCCCTCATTAACAAAGAATGGGTGCTGACGGCTGCTCACTGCTTCTCAAGGTGAGCAGTTAGAATAGAGCTGTGATGGAAAACAACATGCCATGAGACCCCTCCAAGGGGTCGCAAGATGAATATCAAGGGTCTCAAAATGATTAACAGGACAGGAAAGAAGAAAATGTATTGTTCTACTGCTCAAATTTAGATCTCTTTTTTCTAGCTTTGTCTTGTGAAATTCTGGAGATTTTCCTCTTCAGGCCTCCAACAATTATTCAAATAGAGCAATACAAGAGGTTTAGAAGAAAAATCTTTCTCTCTTAAATGGATTTGCATCTGCTTGACTGAGGTAGTCTCAACTGCAGCCCTGCTCTTCATGTCTTTGCACTGCTTTGTTTCTCTTCTGATCTTCAGCACCAGCACAGCGGGTTTGGCTGTGGTCCTCGGTCTCCAGAGTCAAGAGGGGTCCAACCCCAATGCAGTGTCTCGAACGGTCTCTCAGATCATCAATCATCCCAGCTACAACCCTAGCACTAATGACAACGACATCTCCCTCCTGAAGCTCTCCTCACCGGTTACTTTCAACGACTTCATTGTGCCAGTGTGCCTGGCAGCCTCAGACAGCACTTTCAACAACGGCGTGGACACCTGGATTACCGGCTGGGGCAACATCGGATCTGGAGGTAGGTCATTGAGAAACTGGGGCACATCTATTACTTGTGCTCTCTCAGATTCAAAAATGCATCTCAGTGAGCGACGGAAACCTTTTGTAACTTACAGCTTGTATTTATATTTTCAACATAATCTGCATGTTACAATACTATCACACTCCACATTACAAAAGTATTAGACAGATTAAACAACAAACTGATGATTTATCTATCCTAGGAACATTCTGATAATGACGTGATATGAAAGGTCAGTAAAATCAAAAGTTAATCTAAACGTACTGGGAACCAGTGGAGGGATGCTAGTACAGGGAAATGTGCTCTCGCTTGCATGGGACAAGATTAAAGCATGTATGACCCTCATAGTCATTAAGTGATAAAAAGGACTTTCACCTTAGATAAAAGGCTTCTGAGTTTCTTCCAGCTAAGGCTTTTATCTAAGGTGAAGTCCTTTTTATCACTTAATGACTATGAGAGGGTCATACATGCTTTAATCTTGTCCCATGCAAGCGAGAGCACATTTCCCCTGTACTAGCATCCCTCCACTGGTTCCCAGTACGTTTTAGGATTGATTTTAAGATTTTACTGTTTGCCTATAAATCACTGAATGGACTATCTCCAACCTACCTCTCTGATCTCTTACAACCACACATCCCATCAAAGTCACGAGCAAAAACTGAGCTAAAAGAGAGTGAATATTGTACTTACATTTACCAGGTGGACAGAAACACGACTCCAAATGAATGATAATGTTCCTCCATAACAGCTGGATGTGGAAATAAGCAACTGTTTGCTAACAAGTTCAACACGTCAGCTTAAAAGCTGAAATATGTCAGTGTTGTGTTCACTACTTGTTTTTGCTGAACACTAGTGGACAAAACAAGTGGTATGAGTCCTTTACAAAATATATTTCACCATATGTGTTGTTTATTAAACTGATTTTGTGTGTCTTTAGTACCCCTTCCTTCCCCACAAAACCTAATGGAGGTGGAGGTTCCTGTTGTTGGGAACAGACAGTGTAACTGTGACTATGGAGTGGGCACAATCACCAACAACATGATCTGCGCTGGGTTACGTGCCGGAGGGAAGGACTCCTGTCAGGTGATCATTTTACCACCTGTTCTTCCTTTAGATTTCCCTTCCTACAAAGATTCTTTCTCCTGACCCACTCCTGAATGTTTCTCTCCTCAAAGGGGGACTCAGGTGGTCCGATGGTAACAAAGACAGGAAGTGTCTGGGTCCAGGCTGGAGTTGTGAGCTTTGGTTTTGGTTGTGCGGAGCCTAATTTCCCAGGAGTCTACGCCAGAGTGTCCGAGTATCAGTCCTGGATCAACAGCCAAGTCACCAGCGACCAGCCAGGCTTCGTCACCTTCACGTCCAATGGGACTGACAGTGACCTCAGTGCCAACTGTTCCGGCCTGCCGCCACCTCCAACCACCCTCCCTTCAACAACAGTCAATCGTGAGTAACTGTCATGTCCAGGCTTTGTGAACAGATCTGACCGATTTTTAACTACAAATTTGAAAGCTTTTAGATTAGACATATTACCACACTGTGCGACAGTTTCAGATCTATTCTGTATCAGCTTGTTCCGCCTCTTCATTGAGGATAAATGATCTTTACACTGAGAGAAACATTCAAACCAAAGGCTCCATGCTTCTTATGGCTGCACTATTCTAACAGAAGAGAAATATTCCAGATGTTTGTGCATCGTTTTGGACAAATTTTTCCAAAAGTCAGCCTGACATGTTTGGTATCTTTGGAAACATTTGGATCTCTGCTAGAATTTAAAATAAAGTTCTGTGTGTTTGAAGGATGTTTAATGTTTAAAATGATGGATCTATTTTCTGTGATCTTTTTTAAAAAACATCTTTCACTGTCTGCCTTTTGAGAATTAGCTATTTTGAACAGTCTTGTTAGGGAAATGAGAGGCAAAATTGGTGAAATAAAAGGAGAATTCTTTTGGCCATGACTTTGTAAATGTTAATAGCCTCCCTTCCCTCCCTCTCAATGGACAACAGCAGAGGTTCTGAGAGCCTTCCTTCTCCACATCTGCTTGTAAGCTGGGTCTTGATGAGCTTCAGTTTGGAGAATGATTGCTCAACTGATGCAGTCATCACTAGCAGCTCAGACTGCACTGACCCAAAGACAACAGAACCATGTAAACTAGTGAGTAGTACTGTACCAGAACCAACTGAATGGAACAGTGTTACAGCTACAACAACTACAACATGTTTTTAAGGGTTCTTTATTTTCATGATGGTCAACATACACTCATTCCTTCCATAATTGTAGAGGAGTTCTCCTTCTTTAGGCTCAAAGGTAAGTATGACAGTGTTATTTAGACGAGTGGTCATTTTTGGGTCATCTGCAAACCTTGGAGGAGTAGGTCATGGCCTCTCTCTTTCAGAGCAGTTCATCTCTCTGTCTGCTAAGGATGACTGAGCAACGCAGCTGTCCTGATGAGGCTGGCTGTCTCCTTGGGAAACTAAGGTTGTAGAAGAAATGCTGTGCTCTATTTCAGATGGCCAGACTGTCTCTTCTAAGAATATATTGCATGTTGCCTGAATGTGTGAACAATGGTTCACTTAGGTCGGTGTAGTTTCTTGTTCAGGATCTAGTACCCAATAGAATCCTCACACCTGTATGGATGAGTAAAGAATAACCTTATTTGGACATGTAGTAAATCTCGAGGGTCTAGTGAAGGATCAAATACTCCCCACCAGGAGGTAACCTTCAGAATTGAGAAGCATTAAACAGTGTTTCACTTGTACTGCTAATATCTGTTCTCTTCTAGCTTAGTCTAGCTTCAATAAATCCATGTCTCCTGAAACCTTTGTCAGTTAGGAGTTAGACAGTTCTAAATATTTTCCTTCACAATAATGGCCAGTTTACTCCATCATAAGGGCATTTTACAGGCAAAGTATCTCATGCTCTTCACTGGAAGGGCACTTCACCATGTTTTTCTCCCATGCAGGGCACCCTATAGGGCACTTCACCATGTTTTTTGTTATTGAAGGGCACTCATCATGGCATCATGTTTTCTAACACCTGGGGGCACCCTAGAGGGCACTTAATCCCTTTTTTCATTGAAAGTGCACCCAATTCTGCACTTAAGTTAGGGGAACCCTAAATGGCACTTTTTCCACTAGAAGGGCAGCCATACAAAACCTCCAGCTCAGCCCATTACAAGAGCAACTCATAGGGCTCTGCATTACATCATGTGGGGATATTTTACAGGGCACTATCACATTTTCTTCAAATGAAAAAGCATCCTTGAGGGCATTTCATCCCAGATTGTTACACATACAGGCACTCTATAGAGCATTTCATCCTGATTAACCATAACTAAGACAGTAATTACAGAACAGGTGTGGGGGCACCTTAGAGGACATTTTATCATGTTTGCTTTATTGTGGGGTTAACTTAAAGGGCACAGTTGCTTTTTTTTTTGCCCCCTTGAGCCCACCATTGAACCTACCTGTTCGATGACGGTGAAAAGCCATTAAAAGGAACCAATAAATTATAGGATGGTACAGCACTTAAATTTTGGTTATTGAAACCTTTGATGATCATGATGATTTCTGAAGCAATGCCATCGAAAACAACAACTCTTTTGTGACTGGAATTTTTCTCTCTCTCTGTTAGCTGAGAGAAGAGACTGTAAAATGAGTGTCACTCATATTTTAAAAATCTGTGTTTAAGTGAGTTTAGTAGTCAATATTGTAGTATTGAGTATCAGTGAATATAAATGCTGAATTGTTGTTTCAAGAGCTGTTTGTTTTCTGTTTTTCAGAGTCTCACTCACAACTAGATGGTAAGTCACAGTTTCCACTTGTTTACATTTTAAACATGTTGTTGGATAGAAAGGTTGATAGTTTGATTGTTGTTGGTATTTGCTGTCAAAGCCAGAATTCCAGTCTTAAAGGACTGGTTCACTATTCTTCAAGGGCATCTTAAAACAACAGTCAAGTGTCCACAGGAACAGTTAAAGAGGTTCTCCTTGCTGTAATCATTCCTCCTGGTCATATTGGCTATTAAAAGATCTGCCACATTTACAGTCATTTTAGCATGAAATTCCCTCTTTGTGTTTCCTTGGACAGTCTTTCCCTGTTGAGCTGTGAAGGAAGTATAGTAACAAAAAGAGGGACTTTGGCACTACAGTTTTTGTAACATTGAACGGTATCTACTTGATCTGGCTCATTTGGACGCTGAAGCTTCATATTAGCTTCAGATAAACTTTTAAACACATTTTTGCACAGAAGGAGGACTGTGGATTTTGTCCCCATCACTTACATTGTACGTGCGTTCTGAAGGGATCTTCTAATGGTCAGTATGAACAGGAGGAATGATTACAGCAAGAAAAACATGTTTCACTGTTCATTTGGGCTCCTGACTGATGTATTAAGACACACTTGGAAAATTGTGAACCTGTCCTTTAAGAGAGCAAGTAGAAGCAAAGAAACATTTAGACTAATATTGAAATGAGATTATAGTTTCACCTCTTGTTATCTTGAGAGCCTCCCAGCAGACTCCCAGGATCATAATCTTTAACTCACAGTTGAAGGTTATAATCCTGCAAACAGAAACCACAGTGGTAATTCAGGGAGGGCCGAGCATTGCTCACTCTGTGTTTTTATCGTCTGTCTCTCTGTAGTGTGCGGTCGGCCTGCGCTCAACACCAGGATTGTTGGAGGAGAGGTGGCACCTGAAGGCAGCTGGCCCTGGCAGGTCAGTCTGCAAAGTTCTGGATTTCACTTCTGCGGAGGATCCCTCATTAACAAAGAATGGGTGCTGACGGCTGCTCACTGCTTCCCAAGGTAAGCAGTTAGAGTAGAGCTGTGATGGAAAACAACATGCCATGAGACCCCTCCAAGGGGTCGCAAGATGAATATCAAGGGTCTCAAAATGATTAACAGGACAGGAAAGAAGAAAATTTATTGTTCTGCTGCTCAAATTTAGATCTCTTTTTTCTAGCTTTGTCTTGTGAAATTCTGGAGATTTTCCTCTTCAGGCCTCCAACAATTATTCAAATAGAACAATACAAGAGGTTTAGAAGAAAAATCTTTCTCTCTTAAATGGATTTGTATCTGCTTGACTGAGGTAGTCTCGACTGCAGCCCTGCTCTTCATGTCTTTGCACTGCTTTGTTTCTCTTCTGATCTTCAGCACCAGCACAGCGGGTTTGGCTGTGGTCCTCGGTCTCCAGAGTCAAGAGGGGTCCAACCCCAATGCAGTGTCTCGAACAGTCTCTCAGATCATCAATCATCCCAGCTACAACCCTAGCACTAATGACAACGACATCTCCCTCCTGAAGCTCTCCTCACCGGTCACTTTCAACAACTTCATTCTGCCAGTGTGCCTGGCAGCCTCAGACAGCACTTTCAACGACGGTGTGGACACCTGGATCACCGGTTGGGGCAACATCGGATCTGGAGGTAGGTCATTGAGAAACTGGGGCACATTTATTACTTGTGCTCTCTCAGATTCAAAAGTGCATCTCAGTGAGCGACGGAAACCTTTTGTAACTTACAGCTTGTATTTATATTTTCAACATAATCTGCATGTGACAATACTATCACACCCCACATTACAAAAGTATTAGACAGATTAAACAACAAACTGATGATTTATCTATCCTAGGAACGTTCTGATAATGACGTGATATGAAAGGTCATTAAAATCAAAATGGCTCATTTATCTGAGGAGCATTAATACGTTCAGCAAATTTCATGGCAAACTGCCGACTAGACTTCACTAGATTCTGAAATAACATTTGAAATGTTGTCCTTATTGTGGCACAAGAGGAAAGGTCAGAGGTCACCGGAAACATTATGATTGACATGAGACAGACAGACAGGTTGACTGATATCAGTAACCTTAAAGATCCCCTCCAGACATGTTTTAGGAAATAACAAATCTTTTTCTTTTCAAAAGTTTTCCTACTTGACAAAAGATGCCTCCTACTTCACTGTGAGGTCCATTCTCAGTGTATGTGCACTGGAGGTTTCAATTCTCCGTGTCACACTTGTGTAAGTTGCATACTGGACTACGACTGGATCTCCTTGGCTTTCTGGAACTTTAAAGCGAGTTTCAGCTCATTGTTTGGTGTTCTCATAGAGTTGTTTTGGGCCGCAGCAGGCAGCTGTTTTCAGAGAAAAAGCTCCAAAAAGCCACTGTACAGTATCTGCTCGGCACCAAATGGCAAACAGACACAGTTACCTGTAGGCTAGCTGGTGAACATAATGCAGCATTTAGCAACTAAAGAGTCAGATATTTCTTTCAGGAGCTGGTAGAGAGCAAAAACTGAGCTAAAAGAGAGTGAATATTGTACTTACATTTACCAGGTGGACAGAAACACGACTCCAAATGAATGACAATGTTGCTCCATAACAGCTGGATGTGGAAATAAGCAACTGTTTGCTAACAAGTTCAACACGTCAACTTAAAAGCTGAAATATGTCAGTGTTGTGTTCACTACTTGTTTTTGCTGAACTCTAGTGGACAAAACAAGTGGTATGAGTCCTTTACAAAATATATTTCACCATATGTGTTGTTTATTAAACTGATTTTGTGTCTCTTTAGTACCCCTTCCTTCCCCACAAAACCTAATGGAGGTGGAGGTTCCTGTTGTTGGGAACAGACAGTGTAACTGTGACTATGGAGTGGGCACAATCACCAACAACATGATCTGCGCTGGATTACGTGCCGGAGGGAAGGACTCCTGTCAGGTGATCATTTTACCACCTGTTCTTCCTTTAGATTTCCCCTCCTACAAAGATTCTTTCTCCTGACCTACTCCTGAATGTTTCTCTCCTCAAAGGGGGACTCAGGTGGTCCGATGGTAACAAAAACAGGAAGTGTCTGGGTCCAGGCTGGAGTTGTGAGCTTTGGTTTTGGTTGTGCGGAGCCTAATTTCCCAGGAGTCTACGCCAGAGTGTCTGAGTATCAGTCCTGGATCAACAGCCAAATCACCAGCGACCAGCCAGGCTTCGTCACCTTCACGTCCACTGGGACTGACAGTGACCTCAGTGCCAGCTGTTCCGGCCTGCCGCCACTTCCAACCACCCTCGCTCCAACCACCCTCGCTCCAACCAACCTCCCTCCAACCACCCTCCCTCCAACCACCCTCCCTCCAACAACAACAGTCAAGCGTGAGTAACTGTCACATCCAGGCTTTGTGAACAGATCTGACAGATTTTTTACCACAAATTTGAAAAGCTTTGAGATCACACATTTTTCCACACTGTGTGACAGTTTAAGATCTATTCTGTATCAGCTTGTTCCGCCTCTTCATTGAGGATAAATGATCTTTACACTGAGGAAAATGTTCAAACCAAAGGCTCCATGCTTTTTATGGCTGCACTATTCTAACAGAAGAGAAATATTCCAGATGTTTGTGCATCATTTTGGACAAATTTTCACAGTAGTCATCCTAACATGTTTGGTATCTTTGTAAATGTTTGGATCCCTGCTAGAATTTAGAATTAAGTTCTGTGGGTTTGAAGGATGTTTAATGATTAAAATGATAGATTTATCTTCTGTGGTCTTTTTTAAAAATCTTTCATTGTCTGCCTTTTGCTTTTCTCTCCAGCTGTGGTCTGCGGTAGTGCCCCAATCAATTCACGTATTTTGGGAGGAAGTTCGGTGGCGACTGCTGGCATGTGGCCGTGGATGGCGAGCCTTCAGAAGAATGGAAGTCATGTGTGTGGCGGGACTCTAGTGGCTGTGGACTCAGTGCTGAGCAACGCCAACTGCTTCTCAAGGTGAGCCTTATATATCAAGTCAGAAAGTATTGACAGACGGACTAACACATTGTTGGTTTTCAAGTTCTTCTCAGTCCTAATTGAGTCGATTTTTCCTCCCACAGTTCACCCACAGCATCTGAATGGACTGTGGTCTTGGGCCGTTTGAACCAGAATGGAGTCAACTCCTTTGAGGTGACACTGAATGTGACAAATATCACCCTAAGCACCCTGACCGGGTCTAATGTAGCAGTGCTGCATCTGGCAGCCCAGCCCACCCTGTCCGACTACATCCAGCCCATCTGCCTGGACAACGGACAGACCTTCACTGTGGGCTCCACATGCTGGGCTGCTGGCTGGAGCTCTGGGCGTGGAGGGGGTGAGTCCTTCACATACAGACTGACACAATAACGTTAGCTCTCTTTATCATGTCAAACACTTAGGACATCTGGGAGTTTCCCCTAATCATTTTCCCATTTTCTTATTTTTCCCAACTCTAGTGGAAGAAGTTCTGCAGGAGTTCCAGACCACAGTGGTAAATTGTGGGAACACAGCAACCAGTGACGACATTTGTACAGGATCTTTTACACTGGAACAGGTGAATAATGACAGAGTAATACATACCATTTGTTGATATAGTATTTCTCTCTATTTCATCAAGGTATTTGTGAGACTTTAAACATCATAAACGTTAGGTTCCAACAGTGGTAGAAAGTAACTAAGTCCATTTACTCAAATAGTGTACTTAAGTACAGTTTTGAGGTACTTACTCTGACGTCTTACAAAAAGCAGTGTGTAGTTGGGGCCACATTTCACATGTCTATGAGTTGTTAACAGCTCCACCAAGTAGTGATTTTTCCCTCTAAACTTCTCACATGCTTTCATTTCAATAAATGTTCAAATGATCCAATATTTCAGCAAAAATCAAAGATTAGAGAAAAAGTCCAAAAACTGAAAACAGATTTGTGTATCAGAACTTTGTTTTTTCTTCTTTCCTCTCCCATTAATCATCTCACGACCCCTCAGATTTATCTGCTGACCCTTTGGAGGGGCCCGACCCCTAGGTTGGGAACCACTGGACTAAACTAGCTAACTGTATATAAAGTAGTGTAAACTAGCTCCACCTCCAGCGGCTACAACAGTAACATGCTGCTCTAACACTGATGCTTCACTATTAATAATCTAATGATGTCATATATAATAATATATCAGTCAGAGGGACCAAACCACTACTTTTACTGCAATACTTTAACTACATCAAGCTCATAATACTTATGTACTTTTACTGCAATACTTTAACTACATCAGGCTCATACTACTTATGTACTTTTACTGCAATACTTTAACTACATCAGGTTCATAATACTTATGTACTTAAGTAGGATTTTTCATGCACGACTTTCACTTCTAATGGAGTATTTTTACATTGCTGGTTATTGCTATTGGTACTTTTACTTAAGTGAAGGATCTGAGTACTTCTTCAACCACTGGGTTCAAAGTTGTGGAATTAAATTTCAATTTAGCTGAGCACTCCTCATCCATGTTCAGATATGTTAGAATATAAGACAACATTCATTTGGAATCCTTATATGAAGGTTTTCCTACAACCTTACCAATAGTGGGACTAAATATGTAATATTTGTCCTGAGGGTGACACTAGAATAAAGGTTGGTTCATTCGCTACTCCCTCTAAACAGACACTCAGTAGTTTACTCTTTAGCAACAGTAAATTGAGGTTTCAAACACCTATCATCATCATTTTACGTCATCACAGGTGTAGAGCATGGACCATAGACTGTAAAAACTATGGATGTAGCCATTGTGGTCTCACCCATTGGTTTGTGAACTGCCGTTTTGAAGCCTCGAGTTTAGCGATTTAACTGTGGCCATCTTGGATTTGACCGTCGCCATGTTTACTTTTTGGAGCCAAAAGCGACCATATTTGGACGAGAGGGTGGAGCCGACCATAGTGCTAGTTGCTAGCTTGGTTAGCATGGTGCATTTGCAATCTTTAAATGAACAGTTTGACATTTCTGGATTGACATTACTCCCTTCCTAAGATGGCAAAGTCATGACCCCCCCCCCCCCCCCCCACTCTGCCTCTGATTGGCTAGTACTTGTTGCCTCACTGGTTGGGTTGGTTAGGTTTAGGCATGAGGAGTAAGATTCGTTTGGGTTAGGGTAAGAATATCAGGGTAAGCCAATCAGAGGCAAACTAGGGTGGGTTATGACTTCGCCATCCTAGGAAAAATATTGCTTATATTGTGAAAGAGACGTCTGTAAATCAGCGGATACAATTTTTTGAGCATCACAACCCCGTCAAATGACTTGTTTCACGATCAGAATTTGATCCATTCGGTCTGATCACATTTCAAAAGTCTGGAAGAGCCGCATGATTGAATTATTTTATCCCCTTTCAAGTTAGCTGGAGGGCTAAACTAGAAGTTAGCCATCTCAGCCGGCAGAAGTCTCTAGTGAGCATGCTCCATGGGAGCATCGGGCCCTTAGAATGTGTGCAGTTTGTTTCCAGGAAGTGTTTTTTTTGGCTTCATGCGCCACTGAGCAACTTAGGAATGAACAGGGGCCCGCCTTTGATGCTGTATTCGGTTCTCTTTATACATCTATGGAAGCTACACACAGCATACAGTTAGCCTAGCTTAGTTCAAAGACTAGAAACAGGGGGAAGAGCTAGCCTGGCTCTGTCCAAAGGTAAACAACACCACGAATTAACTTCAAAATTATATCATAATACTGATTCAATGTTTGCTGATTTCACCAAAAGGCAGATTTGCAACAAGAAAAATAAGAGGCAGATATTGTTTTTTTAATAGTTTCACAGAATGCTGTGACTGAATGTCCACACCAGTTATTTTAGAAGCTACATGTTGGACGTGAACTAATCCGTCTTTTCTGGTTGTTCAGGATGATTCTGGGGGTCCGATGATGTGTCAGATAGACGGCTCTTGGTTCCAGGCAGTTGTGTTGTCAGGCAACAACACCACCACCAATCAAACACGAGCAGATCCAGTGATGGTCTTCACCAAACTGAGCCGCTTTCAGAGCTTCCTGGCTCAGACTGTGGGAGCATTCTTATCTCCAGCCTCCACCAACAGCACCGCACCTAACAGCACTGTGTCCACTAACCAGACCACCACGACCACCAGCGGGGGCTCACCTGCTCACCCCTTCTTCTTCTTCTTCTATCTCCTCGTCTTCTCTGCGTTCCTCCACCTCACCTTATAGGAACCTACCTTTACCTCTAAATAGGTTTACATGATGTGACGGGCACAAATGAATGTAAACAACCATGAGAGATAATATAGGCTTAACGCTGCATTAACTAATCCATGACTCGATTCTGTCTTTATTGGTGACCACTAGGAATAGAGAAGTGAAGTGTGCTGGGTTACATCAGAGTGGTCTTTTAATTAAAGTCTCCTCTACTCAAAAATCTGGTTCCTGCAGTTGAATGTTTTAGCTTCACTGTGCAGAATGATGCATGTGCAGAGTTTGACACTAGAAGGCTGTTTTTCTCATTCAGCTACTGAAAGTGGGAAGTTTCTCTGAGCTCATTGTAAATGTAATTTTAAGGGGCGGGACTACAAGCATGAATTGTGACATCACAAATAATTTGGAAGCCAATCATGGTCCAATATTCAACTTACACAAGTGTGATGTGGAACAAACACTGAGAATGGACCTTACAGTGAAGTAGGAGACATCTTGTGTCCAGCAGGAAAACTTTTGAAATGAAAAATATTTGCATATTCATAGATCCTGGAATTTTTAATGAGGAAGAAGAAAGAGATGCCATTTTAAGGTTTTTAACAAGATAATTGAACTTTTTTTTGTGGAAAAACCATATCCGACATAAGTTATTATTCAAAGTAGGGTATTTAATATACATATTAAACCAAGAGGAATAATTACAGGGACCAATAACTCTTTCAGTGTACATTTTGGCCTGTGAATATATTAAGATAGAATTTAAAAATGTGAACCTATCCTTTAATTTAGTCACTTTTCCAGTATGAACACACTACACACTCAAAATCTGATTACAATTAGTGTGTAATATGTAATTGGGACACAGCTCATGTTTTGTGGTGAGGCAAACTTTTCAGGATTTTTTAGATTTTTTAGTTAAAGTGACACCTCCAGCTCACTTCTCTACTCTATTCCAACAATAAAACATGATTTGTGCTGTTCGTGTTGGACACAGTTTTATAATTTGGTTATTGTTGACCTTTTTTCTTTTTTGGCCAAATAAGAGATTCTGGACGCTAACTGCTTTCGGTCTATGAATGAAAGGGATAATGTGGGTGTAAAATGAAGAATTATTTAAGCTGCACTGAACAAATGTTTGTATATGTAGCCTTGCAGTTTTTTTAAGCTATGTGGTTTTTTATTGTTATTTTTTAATCAGCACAACAATGAAATATGTGTAATCTTATATGATTTTCACTTTCTGTAGTGTTTAGACGTGAATGATTGTTAAACAGGTTTTCCTGCAGTCTTTAACAAATGGACTGAAAAATCTTGAAGAATCATATTTTAGATGTCTGATGAACACAGTGACAATGATTTGCCTGTCCATCACCTACCTCATAATATGACAGAGCTACTGTACAATAACAGAGGTTACTACCTGAAAAGACAAAGCACTTAAACAGTATTTGCTTTATAAATACTTAAAAGCTGCACTTTAAATTGATGATTATTTTGCCTTGAAAGATAAATGTCAATTTCAAGTCTTACCAAGCACTGTCACACAAAACTGTCCAGTAAATGTGAAAATCTAAACAATTTTCCCGTTTGTCATGTTGTCATAATGACCTGCTTTAAACTGAAGTAAAAATCTTTAAAATTTTTCACTTGATTCAGTGACATATTTTTGTGCTGTGAGCCCACATGCTGTTGCTCTGTTTTATTTCTAAAAAGCGACACATTAATATAGCAGTTAATTTGTTTTGTTTACACAAATAAAGAAATGCACAGAAAAAGTGATTGTATGTGTGTTTAATCTAATACACAGCCTACATTTATAACTGCGCACTTATCAGGTTTGAATGTAGCAGCTAAATATAGGATGATTAATACATTTGTCCTTGAATTTTTACGTGTGTTGATCAAGACATGAATATTTATGTTTAACAATAAGACTAAGAGTTTATAGAGCCATGCTAGCGTCTAGAGGTGGACATGAATGTCTGTGCCAAAGTTCATGGTAATCCATCTTTTTTATTGTAGCGTACCACAAGATGTTTATTTCATTATGTAGTCTTTTTATTGTTGTCTACAATGGTTTAAAATTATTTTTTGGAATTGTCCACATGGTCCACATTAATAATAGTTTGCTTGTATAATCTGTATGTAGCTCTGTGGAATATATGCATGTATTGACACATCAGAGTCCTGAGGTCCCACCATCACATTGCTCTAAACAGAGCAACATAGAGAAACAGAGTCCTTGAAGGACTTGCACTTCAGAAGGAGGATCTCCACGAGACTACACGAGACAAGCAACAGCAAAGAAAGGAGAGACTCTCTACCAGTGGCACACTGGCTGCATGTGTTTTCTTTAAAGAGAGAGTTGAAGTTGAAGCAATCATGGAACAAAACTGGCAAACACTGAAGTAGGAAAGGGAACAACGGAAGGTAAAAAGTAAAAGTCTTTAAAAGAAAGTAAAAAGTTTTCCAAATGAGAAATACTCAACTAGCAGGACCTCAAAACTATACTCATCTGATGATGTTGACACCATTAGACAAATGTAAAATTCTTTCAGCAGTTTGAGCTTCCAACCCACTATTTCGATCTGATCCAAAGTGATAGACCAACCGACACCAACACTGTTAGTGTAGTGAAAAGTAATGAAGGAGGATACCATCTGCTGGTAAAAACAAAAAAATTGTTTGTTTATTTTTTAACATAAAAGGTCAAAAGAAAAAACTCAGTTAAAAGACAAGTAGTCTGGTTTAAGGTGCTGACCATGAACTGCAACATCCACAGTTTGAGTCTGGCCAGAAACCTTTGTTGCATGTGGTTCCCCATCACTCTCCACCCTCTTCTGTCATCTCTCTCCTGTAAACTTATTATTGAGGCTTTCCAAAAGTCTAGTATCTGTTTATGTTCTAATAAGATGCAGCATGCTCTACTGTTGTCTGTCTGATCAAATTATTTCATTTTTGTTGTTCAGAATCTCATCTGTACCTCAGGTTATGAGTGAGTTACAGACATGGCAAAAATTATTGGTACCCTTGCATTTTATTAAAATAATGCACCATTCACCCTGAACAGTGTTGAAATTAAAATATATTTTAATATAATTGATTTGTAGTGATACTTTAAGTAGACTATTGTGTTGTAAATAGTATCACAGGTGTTTTCAATCTTATAATCACTCATGCAGCTAGTTTAAAAGGAAAACATTACTCACTCTGCTGTTTTGTGCCACTGTGTGCATCACATTGAACATGGAAAACAGAGGGAAAACTAGAGAGTGGTCTGAAGACATTAGAAAATAGTCAAGCATGGTCAACATAACGGTTACAAGACCATCTCCAAAGAGCTTAATGTTCGCGTGACCATTATTTACAATATTATTAAGAAGTTTAAGGCCCAAGGAACTGTAGCCAACATCTCTGGACGTGGTCACAAGAGGAAAATTGGCCCGAGATTGAACAGAAGGATTGCTCAAATGGTTGAGAAAGAACCAAAGAAAACTTCAATACAGATCCAAGCTGATTTTCAAGTTCAAGGTACAGTAGTTTCAAAGCTGTAATAGGAATTCAAAAGTTATTAAGTAATGGTCTGATACAATAGGATTTTGTGGAAAAACTATTAAATGTTCAATTTCGATACCCTAAATCAGAAGAAGATGGAGGGTGTGGTTAAAATAGTGAGTGGGTTTAGTTACACTCTGAGAGAAGCCAATTGAGTCTAATAATAAGATAAATGCAGTGCTAAAACTATCATTATCAATGTCCATATGAATATTAAAATCACCTACTATAATTACTTTATCTGTACTGAGGACTAAGTTTGATAAAAACTCTGAGAATTCAGATAAAAATTCAGAGTACGGGCCAGGAGGATGGTACACTATAACAAATAGAATTGGCTGTTAAATTTTCCAGGTTGGGTGAGAGAGACTAAGAACAGAGCTTTCGAATGAGTTATAATTAAGTTTAGGTCTAGGGCTGAGAGTAAATTCATTTAGGCTGACATATTCTTCATGATACAGCCAGGTTTCAGTAAGACAAAATAAATCAATATGATAATCTGAGATTAGATCGTTTACTAATACAGCTTTAGATGACATGAGATCTAATATTTAAGAGTCCATTTAATTCTTCTATTTTGTTGTACTATTGCAGTGGTGGTGTTAAATTTTATCAGATTTTATAAATGAATCCTCTTCTGTTTACTTTAGATTTAATTGATTTAAGTGGTTGGGGGACGGACACAGTCTCTATGTGGTTTTGGGTGGGTAACTGAAGCACAGAGAAGTGTGTAGGACTGCAGCTCTGCCTACTGGTCACAACTCTAGGTTGTCATGGTTTTCCCCCTAAACTTTATTTAAAAATGCACAAAATGTCATGCCAGCAGGTGTATTCCATGTATACCTTTTATGATTGGTTGGTTTGTAGACCTCTATGTAGGTTGTGGCAGCAGTCACATTTACATAATTTGGTCTTAAATTTCTGACTTTCTGTATTTCCCTCAGGCTGTCTCTGGTCAGCAAATCAGCTGTTGGGCTCATATGTTTTAGTGACATTTCGTGAGTCACAATGTGATGTAATTGGAGTCTGATATCAATTAAGATATATCATTATTATTATCATCATCATCATCATCATCATCATCATCATCATCATTGTTATCATCTCCACTGTCGTTATCCCACTGATATGTGTATCACTGGAGCATATCACTGCAAAACTTTCAAAACTGACAAACTGAATGAAGCATGAGTGATGTTTGAAGCTTTGTGACGTCATCAGTCACATGGTTTTCTTCATTTGACACAAACTCTGACACATACTGTACTGAAACTGTGCGCTTCCCATGACTGAAACAAGCCTCAGAGCTTCGCTGTCATCCACCCATCACTTGCAGAACATCAAGATAAGATGTAAACTGATTCTAACAAAAATCTGTCTTTAATGACCAAAATGTTTTCACAGGGTTGGTTTTGTCTGATAATAAGTGTAATATTTCTTTAATTCAGGCCTTTCTTCTTTTTCTTCTTGTATTTAAGTATTTTTCCATTATGTAACATAATGTCGGCTCAATACGTCAGTAAATAATTTGTGTAAAACCCTTCCTGTACAAACACACACACACCTGTTCATCCTATAGCTGTAGTTCATTGGTCGTTCATGAGGTAATCAGTGTGTTGTTATTTCCAGGGGTGACCGCAGACAGGAGCGGCGAGGTCGTCCCTACTAAACCACCTCCTCCCACCTCAGTGCAAAGAGCAGTATGTGTACCTCTGTCCACACTGGGCCCAGCCCCACCTTTCACCTTTTACATAACTCTGTTAGCTCTCACTTTGATCCTCTTGATTCACTGTGTAGAAAAAGGTGACTATCATTGTTCTTTATGTTTGCTCTTTTTAATGTGACTCACTTTATTAACATAAACACTCTTTATTCTGCTCAGTGGGGCCTCATTTATAAAAACAGTCTCAGGACCAAATTCTAAGAAACTTTATGCCCGAAACCTCATACAAAACCCGAGATTCATAAAACGGATGATGGAAGGTGATAGTGGAAGACGAGTTTCTGAATTTTCTTGTTGTCAAAATAAGGATACTAAGCCACAATGAAATTGTTTTGCTGGCTTCACACAACTTCTCATCGGAGTGGATTCAAGAGTCCAAGAGGCTCCTATTTGAAGTTTGTTCGAATACTTCACAATGCTGTGTGTAGCCCAGGCTCTAAAATGACACCCTGTAATATTAGAATTATCCCTTTAAAATAATTCATCTTAATTGAGAAGTTAATAATTCATTGAAAAGTCGTTAAAATCCTTGAAAACAATTCATTTTATTTTGAAACAAACAAACAATTAATTTAGGTTGGTTATATACATTAAGAAAATAATAATACGAAGAACTATTAAAAAGTGTTGGTATAAAAATAACATTTGGAGTTAATATCATTCAAATAACTCATATAAATGACTACATCTGTTAAAAGTTGTTTAAAATCACGAAACTATGTGCATAAAGGGAGAAACACAGCCAACATTGTATTTTCCAAGCAGCAGTGAAGGGCTCAGTATGACAAGATCCCCAAATAACAAATCAATGGACCCCACTAGTCCCAGGTGATCGGCTGCAGTTCCGCTTCCTGTTATAACTTCCTGTTTTAAAAAACAACCTATGCTGGCTACCTCGAGTGCTGTTGGGACATAGAGAAAATAAAATCTTTTGTCATCCGTTGGGTAAGAACTAAAAATGATCTTCTGAACGAAGTAATATTAATTCTAGATGATGTTAAACAGCGCCTGACCGCCATACTGTTGCATTTAAGATTGTAAAGCAGCGTGAGAGGCCGGATGATTTTCGCGGGTCTGCCGAGGTGAAATGCTGTAAACCTCATTCATACTTTGACTCAGCGGTGGGTGAAAACACTATAAAACCTGTTAAGATGACTGTAAGGCAGCTGATATTTATGTTAATTGGTGCTGATAGCCATTAAAAGGTGCTAATAGTGCTCTATCTGAGACTGTGTTTTGTAATGCTAATAGCGTGTTAACTTGAGCCTAGCCACTTAGCTGGCATGATTATTTGGTGTTACGTGCAATTTATGTTTATTTTATGTTTATGGTAATTAAAGAGGTTAATATTTAGTGCAATCTCTCACTGTTACCGGTGCAAGGAGAGACAATTAAGCACGTTAAGCCTTAATGCCTCACATTACTATTAATGCTTACTGCATTTGATGCAATTTTGACCAAATTAAAGGGGTACTCCACAGTATTTTATTTTATTTTTGTAAAATGTACTTTTGTCAGTTACTTGTGTAACCACATAATTTTGAGTATTTGTAGATGGTTATTAATGTGTAATTGAACATGATTATAAGAAGCACTTTGAATGTATTTATAGTTACACAACTACAAATGAACACTTGAAACTAAAGATATATTTTTGTTGTACAACTAAACCTTTTTGAGAACACGATTTGAACTAATTAATACAAATTAATATTAATTGGTAATAATTCATGGGAGATTAGAAAATGAACATGATTTATGCAGACAGTATGAATGTAATGAGATATTTGGATCTCATCTGGCCTGTCTCTAGGTCAGGTTTTTGGTGATACAATAAAGAAAAAGGGGACGCAGCCAGTACTTCCTGCCGGACTCCTGCAAGGCTTCAGATCCCTAGATCCAGAGATTCCCAGTGTGAACTGGGTGGCGAGCCGAACCGAACCACTGGTATTGAACCTGAGATGCGTGCAGGGTTCCTTGGTTTCTCCTTTCTCACAGACTGTGTGGTAGGACTAAAATAGACAGTGATACACTGACATTTGGTCGGAAAAAGGGCCCCATCGCAATAAGGACTAACTTTGGGAACAAAGGGTATCTTTTGTTTTATTTTGCCGGCTTTATTATTTTAGTTTGTTATTTTTCATACATTGTTCTTTCCAAAAAAGCTGTTGTATTACATGTTGACTTTTCAGCTTGAAATAACAAGTGGCCACAAACATACAAACCATTGTGGTCTGTGTCATTATTGATGTTCAAAATATTGGCTCTTAAAAGCTTAGTGTCTTCTGTTACTGGTCCAGTTATTACTATTGACTATTACTTACCTGTGCTCTGTTATTACATCGTAACAAGGGTTACAGAACTGGCGAGCCAGCTAGGAGCCAATTAATTTGAATATCAATACTGAAATCATGTCCAATATGGACTTTGTACAAAGGTATGGTGTTAGAATCCCAAATGCAGTTATTGTTAATGGTCTGACACAGATAGCTGATCAAGATGAACAGGTAATTGACTATCTAAAGAAGTATGGCAAAATTGAGAGATCCCTTGTTGTTGATGATCTATCAGACAAACTCTACCAAAACCTGATCGTTGAGTACTCGAGTGGTTCAGCCTTGGAAGGCTTAGAACCTCACTTGTCGCGTACGTACACAGTACATAGCAATCCCCCCATTGCCTATGAAGTAAAGACACTAAGCGGTGTGTACACTACTAAGATCGGCAGCAATGTTACCAAGACATATCTGGCTGAGCTCAAGGAGCTGGCTAAGCAGAGTGGTAAAGATTATGGTGAGGTGCTGAAAGAAATGATGTCTCAGATCGGTGAAGATGTTGAAGCTATGCAACCCCGAGCTGAAGGCCCTCCCCCCATACCTGCTGAGCCCACTGTCTTCATACCATCACCTCTGGGCCCTGAGCAACAGCCTCTCATCTCATTCTCAGATATATCACCAAGCAATAATGGCTTAGGTGCCACTGACTCTGCCCTACTCACTAATGAAAAGAGATTACCATCCCTTTCGGTAAGTGATATGAATCCACCTGAAGTCCAGAAGGTCGTGGTTGAGCACATCGTACGGAGACAGGATGCTGTCCCACAAGTGCAATCCCCAGTGAGACTCCGCTCCTTCTCTGGAAAGGCCCCCAGACCTAATAATGAAACCGACTATGATACTTGGCGCTCACATATTGAGCTGCTCCAAACTGATTCCAGCATGTCCCCCCTGCAAATATCCAGAAAGATCTTTGAGAGCTTGCTCCCGCCCGCAGCTGACGTTGTCAAAGGGCTACGGCCTGTGTCACCCCCTTCAGCCTATCTACAGCTACTAGACTCAGCTTTTGGCACCGTGGAAGATGGGGAGGAACTTTTCGCTCGATTCCTGAACACCCTCCAAGATCTGGGTGAGAGGCCCTCCGCTTACCTCCATCGGCTGCAGCTAGTTTTAAACCTTGCGATTAAAAAGGGGCGGGGTTGTACACGAGGAGGTAGACAGACACCTTCTTAAGCAGTTCTGCAGGGGGTGTTGGGATAATGCCTTGCTCAACACCCTGCAACTCGAACAAAAGAAAAGTAGTCCACCCTCATTTTCAGATCTCTTGCTAATGATACGCTCTGAAGAAGACAAACAGCAAGCGAAAGCCAGTCGTATGAAAAAAACATATGGGTGCTACAAAGCAGAAAGCCCAGTTGCAGTTCCATGGTGCATATGCCTGTGTGCCAGAGGAGAGTCATGAGATCGGCCTCAGTGCTATTGAGGACTTGAGGAAACAGGTGGTTAGTCTACAGAGTCAACTAACCTCATTCATGCAAACGAAAAGGACAAAGGGGGGTGGCGACAAGGGAGCAGCTGGGAAGTTTCAGAGTAGAGTATCAGGGCCAGATGATGCCAAGACAGACATGCGAGAACCGATCAAAAAGAACCCGGCAAACAAACCCAAACACGGGTACTGCTTCAACTGCGGGGAAGATGGACACATTGCTCCATCTTGCACCAGCACAGCAAACCCAGCTTTAGTAGCTGAAAAGAGGAAGCAGTTTGAGGAAAAGCAGCACAGGTGGGAAACACAAAATGGTCCCAGCCCGCCTTTAAACGAGTAACAGGCCCTGTTGCGGGACAAACAGGGGCTGAGGAGAGTCAACAACATCCCCCAGAATTCTTAGCGCTAAAGTGGTCAGTCACTGAAAAGTTCAGCTATTACCTATATGGTAACCATTTCACCGCTGTTACTGATAACAACCCGCTGACTTATATACTGACCTCAGCAAAACTGGATGCGACAAGCTATAGATGGCTGGCAGCACTGTCCACATTCTCATTCAAACTTCTTTACCGGCCTGGAAAGCAGAACGGTGATGCGGACGGCTTGTCCCGTAGGCCGCATGGAAAGTTGGAGGATGACCTCAAATCCCAGAAGGAGAGAGAACGTATTCTCCAGTTCACCCGAGATTACCTCTCTGATCCAGAAAACATTGACGCAGTCGATCAAGCAGTCGTGCAAGCCATCTGTGAAAGGCAGCTTATCTACAGTGTCAATGATGATGAAAGTAGCGCTGATAATGTTGCCCTAGTTGAATGTCTTGCCATCTCTGCTAATGCTGTGCCCGACAGCTATGAGCAGGAGGGTCAATGTGACACAGTTCTGACCAGCCTGCATGACCATATGGGTCACATGGGAGTGGACCGTACAATGGATCTTGTAAGGTCTCAATTCAGGTTTCACACCATACGAATCAATGTTTGGGCGCCAGCCTCGCCTGCCGGTTGATCTGGCATTTGGATTACCAGTGCGTGGCAGCCAACACACATCACATTCCGAGTATGTGCAAAACCTTAAGTCACGGCTCGAGGAAAGCTACAAACTAGCCATGGATAACGCTGCAAAGACAGCACACAAAAACAAAACACAGTTTGACAGGCGCGTGACTGCTTCAGACTTGGAAGCTGGAGACCGAGTACTGATCAGGAATGTCCGCATCCGGGGGAAGCATAAGATCTCAGACAAATGGGAGTCGATTGTCCATGTAGTGGTGAGCAGAGCAGGCACCCTTCCTGTCTATACGGTTAAACCCGAAAACAAGGATGGTCCTTTAAGGACACTGCATAGAGACTTACTCCTCCCATGTGGATACTTACCTACAAAGGAAAGCATTGAACCTGTTCAGCAGCCTGCAAAGCACAGACCAGCAACTCGTGTAAATCCTGCTGTAGATGCCGATCGTTCCTCGGAGGAGGAGGACGATGAGCTCATGCCAGTCTACTGGTTCAACCAACCCCCACAAGCTCAGGTCCCTGCAGTGCATGAGAGCCCAGTACTGCCTGATCCACCGATGTCTAACGAGCAAGATACACAGCATACTGAACCTCCAGATGTATGTTCTGTCGAGAGCCCAGTGAATGCTCAGAATGCTGATTGCACTCCCGAAATTGACAAACAACCTGATATGTCCGATTGTACACCAGACACTCCCCTGACACTTGACAAACCTACCAGCCGTCAGGGTGACACTGAGTACCTATCTACTGAAAGAGTAATTCTAACCGAACAAATACATGAAACAGACCAACCCAAAAGTGTATGCCTTGGGGAAAAAGAAAACTTACCTGATAATGTTGATGACATCTGGAATGAACAGCTTCCAGTGCTCTCTGACATGTCAGAGAGTGAAGAGGAGAAAGGAGAGGATGGGTCGGATGAAATAGAGACGGAGACTAAAGAGGAGACAGAGAGACGAACAGGAGCAGATACCTCTGTCAGAAGATCAGAGAGGAATCGTCAACCATCAAGGCGACTTGATTATGCTGAACTTGGAAACCCCTTTGTCACAGTGGTTAAATCGTTCTTTCATGGACTGACCACAGCACTAGCAGGTGCTTTGAGTGAAGCTGAAGACTCCCTATATTCCCCTGTCCTGCCCTCTCAGATAAAACATATTTGATCACTGCCATGTACAGGGATGTACATGAGTTCAGGAGGGGAGAGTGTAGCCCAGGCTCTAAAATGACACCCTGTAATATTAATAATATTATTGTAACCCTTGTTACCTGTAACAAGGGTTACATGTGTCTTGCACAAAGGCCCACAGAAGGACATTAACAACATAAAAGCATGTTTGAAAGTGCTTAATGAGTGCAGAGAAAACATTCCCAGGTTTGTTTTGCACTACTTGGATGAGCTTCCACCTGTCGGGTTTGGCAGCATGGACGTCTCGGCGCTGCTAAGCAGACTGTCTGGATGAAAGCCCACTCCCTGTCCAAAGCTTCCAAAAATTATACAGCCAAACTTGCACCACGGTGGATTGGTCTGCACCATATTGTGGAGTAGGTAGACCCTGTGAATTACAGAATTACGCTCGAGGACACGGGATGAGATCTGAGAGTGGTCAATGTACGTGACTTAAAAGAGTGTCACCCGACCTGTGCTGCGGTGGAAGCTCAGGAGAGAGAAGCTGTAATGCACATTTTTATGGACAGATGAATTTATAGGTTTTTTGTGAAATTATGTGAAAGTAAATAAGGAGGCGGTGTTTTATTATATGTGGGGGGGGGGGGGGGAATAGCAGTCACCCCAATGTTTAGATCACCTGTTGTGCGGGGACTAGCTCCCAAATAGTAATTGAGGACGGCTGGGTTCATTCCTTCATTCCCCTCTTAGCCAATCAGGGTGTGACCACGCCCTTATTCTGGGGTTATAAGAGAGGAGAGGAACTGCACTCTGTTCTTTCCTCAACTGGTTGCAGACCTCATTTGTAGAGATTGTCAGACAGAAACTCTAGTCTGTTCAGGCCCTTTTGAGTTTTCTTCCCTGTCTTTTGCCTCCCTGATTTGAGGGTACCTTGAGGAACACTACAAAATAAACCTTTCAACTAAGTGACCTGCGTTGGGTCTCTCTTATAACCCCAGAAAAAGGGTGTCGTCACAAACTGATTGGCCAAGAGGGGAATGAACCCAGCTGCCCTCAATTACTATTTGAGAGCTAGTCCCCACACCCTGCACAACAGGTGATCTAAATAACCCTCCAACCAACCCAGAGGGATTTCGACATACAACTGTATAAATTCGGAACAGGGAAATGACAGAAAGTCCCACGAATGGGGTGACTGCTACACAACAAAGGGTCAGTTGCACTCATACCTTGCAGACAAATGCCCCACAGGATGTCAAGTCTTGCTGACACAGATGATTTATTGTATCACGAGTCCACCGTGAGATGTTATGTCTGTGTCTCATGAAGGCTCTCTAGGATAGCCAAATATTTTAGCCATTTGTAATCAAGAAACTTATGACATTACCACTGATGTATAACTTGCCTTGTCATATCCTTACATTTGCTTATGTGGTCAGGGGTTTCATCTAAGGGGTCAACGTAAAGCGCCCACTTCTCCTTTGGATAGATGACCTTCATAATACATATGAAGTCATGTAAAGGGGATGAATTATCAAATTAAAAATCATGCTAGAGTACCACACAAATGTCTGGACACTCCTACACATGGTTCAATCTGATCTATGGTAGTGAATGTAAATTCTCACCACAAGTGTCCAGTGCCGTTTGTCACAGACTGGTGCTATGGGGACATCGTAGGTCATTGGGTCAAGCTGAAAACATACACACACATAATGAATGAATGAATACTTGTGTGTATTGCAATCATGTATGAACAGATTTTGATAACAGTCAGCTTGTTTAATCCCTTGAATGATCCTTGCCACATTGCAGTCATTTGAAAGGAGTCAATAAGATAAAACTCTGTTTCCTCTTGTAACTTCACGACAGCATGAATGAATGCATTCACACCGTAAGTGACAAATGTGGAGTTACATTTTTGCCAAAAAAAATATTCAAGCATGTAAATGAAAAGACTTTATGCATGCAGATACCTCACTCTCTATTTCCCTTCCGGGGGCCAGATTTTGCAGGTCTGTGGCAAATATCTTGTATGGTCTGACTTTGCGGACAAGGAGACTTGTGGACTCGGTGTGAAAGTGGGAGACCTAGGACACCTCAAGGGGCTGGGCTGCAGTGCTGGAGAAGGAGTGGAAGTGGCAGTGGCAATCCATTTAGCAGGGCTTCGTGACTGTGGTTTCTTGAGATGGTCAATGTTGGGTTTTTTTTTTGTTTTTTTTTTCTTCCCCAATGGTATTTCCTTTTGGTGGTGTTAGATCAGCACTTTTTCCCATCAATATTTGATATTGTGAATGGACCCAATAAATCAGCCTCTAATTTCCCTCCCTTTCTTTGTTCCTGACAAATATTTTTCCATAGCGCTCAGTCCCCCACCACAAAGCAGTCATCCTCCCCCTTTGATAACTTCCTCTTCCACACCCTTCCTTGTCCTTCTATAATATTGACCTCCACTTTAGCGTACACATCTTTGAGCTCTATAGTTCGGGTGCATGGCTCCTCATTTTCAATCAGTGCATAAAGATCTGCAACACTGGTGTAGATAAATAAGCAAAAGACACACAGCAGAGAAATGCATATGTTACCAAAGCAGTTCCTATTGTAGGTAAATGCCATCATACCTGCCACTTGTCTGGAATTTCAGACAGGTAACAGGCCTCCCTTCCATACATGAGAAAATAAGGAGAATATTTAGTGGTTATTTGTTTTTTAGTGCATAGTCCAAAGACAGTTGGTTTGATATTACTGTCCCAGTCACTTGGGTGATCCTGCACCATCTTTTTCAAGGCCCTGAAATTGGACAAATATGGTCAGTCTCTAGAGAGACAGACACACAAAATATAGATACACAAAATGTAGAAAGTTGTATTTTCACCCTTGAATGGTGCCATTAAGCTTTTCCACCAAACCATTTGTTTGCGGGTGGTATGGTGCACAGAGGCTTCTGTCAATGCCAAGCTTGGAACACAAATCCAGGTTGAGCTAGCACAAGCATTGAATATGAAAATGAAGAACATACATTTTTATGCAATACCATGCTGTTTTTCCCAGTGTTGCTGTGTACAAAAAAAGAGTAATATCACATCTCAGAATTTACTTTGTTGACAAATTCTTTTCCTCGGTCAGTCAGAATTCCTTTTGGTGCACCATACTAATAGAAAAAATCCAGAATGTAGTCTCACTTCCTCGGCCCTCTTATTTTTTTAGTGGATAGACCTCTAGCTATTTAGTGAAATAGTCCACCATGACACAAATGTATATGTGTCCATTGTTTGAGCACTTCAACTTGCCCACAAGGTCCATCCCCACAAGTTCAAAGGGCTCCGACACCTTAAATGCAAACAAAGCATACCATCAAGTATAAGACTTCTATGTTAAACATGTTTAATTTAATGAGATCATTCACCTCGATGGATTTATACTGGATTTCATCCTTTATAGATGCCCTCTTTTTTTTGACAGTCATCACATCGGGAATCTAATAAAGCAAAACAATTGAGACACTCGGATATGAAATGTGTAAATATTTCCATAAGATCCATAGAAATATGGAGAAATAATGTACTCACCCATTTTGTGATGTCTGCTTTCATAACAGACCAGTCATACCGTTGAAGGATTGCATGCATGGTCTTGTCCACTCCACAGTGGGCCCCGATAGCACTGGCATGAAAGATGTTGTTTGCTTCATGTGGAGTACAGACTACCTTAGCAAGATGATGCTGCTGCTCATCACGCTTTCTGTGGCACTGGTAATACAGTTCCCCATCTAGGGATTTTATTGCCATAAACATTTGAAATGACATTTAAAATTCAATAACGCAATATATACAGTGCTGTTGTGTGGTTTGCCTTACTTATTATTTGCTAACTCTCTGCCCTTCGTTTAAGAATGTAACGCTGATTCTTGGTGAAGTTTGGAGGGTAGATGTTTTCCAGTTTAAAGTCAAGGATTTCCTTCACTTTCTGAGGGTCCATTGCTGGTTTCTTTACTAATCCGCTATTCAGTTGCCCACTCGATTGTTTGCAAGCCACTATATTGCTACTGAGCAAAATTCCTGTGGAGAGGATGGAATGGCCTGCCAGCAGTCCTGACCTCAACCCCACTGAAGACTTGCGGGATCAGCTTGGGTGTGCTGTTCATGCCAGAGTGACCAACACAACCACGTTGGCTGACTTGTGACAAATGCTGGTTGAAAAATGGGATGCCATCCCACAACAGTATGTGACAAGGCTGGTGACCAGCATGAGGAGGAGGTGCCAGGCTGTTGTGGCTGTGTATGGTTCTTCCACATGCTACTGAGGCTCCTGTTTGTTAAACGAATAAATTGTTTAATTGCCAATATGTCTTGTTTCTTCGAACTTCAATCATCCAATCCACCAAACAAGAGTCAATGTTAGAATAAGCTGTTTGGCATTGGCACAGAAGATTTGGCATATTTTTCATGGGTGCAAGCCTCATACTCAGCTCTGCTGCTCATCCCACAAATGCATGTTCCTTACAAATGTGGCACCATTTAAAAGGGAAATAAACAGGCTTTCCAACGGTATAAGATTTATTGCCAAGAAGCATTGTTACAACAAAGAAATAATCTACCAAACACAAATTCCCTTAGTTTTTGTGCTATGTTTATATCAGTGAAGCTTGGCACACAACTTCATGGCTTGATCACTGCATATGCACAGCTGATGCACATGACACTTTAGATGCCATGTAGATTAATTATGATCTGGCTACTACTGACCATATACCCTTTTCTATGTTAAATTTTGGCAATATACCTAGTCTATCATCTATTGATAGCAACATAAGTGCGGGGAAATTAGACTGGTCTAATTTAACACATTTCTCAGACCGACACCCTGTTGGATGTATTGAACTACCAAAAGTTGCTACTGTTTGTTGTGATATGAACTGCAAGAACCTGCAACGTAGTAATGAGTTAAGTTTTATGTATGATTCCATTGTGGAGTCCCTCCTTATCTCCAGCAGGCCTTTTTATAAACATAAGTCTAATGTGTACCATGCTAAACTGGGTTGGAATGACAAGGGCTTCATGCTGAGGCTTGAAGGGCTTTTAAAGCATGGGTAGAATCGGGTAGATATAAACACGGTCCCTTATTTGAACATAAGAAACATGCAAATGCAAATTTTAAATATGCCCTTCGATTTATTAAAAGGAATGAGAATACAATGAGATCTGACTCACTTGCCAGGAAGTTGCAAAATAATAGTAATGATTTCTGGAAAGAAGTCAGAATAATAATTGTAAAACATCATTACCATTGAATATTGATGGAGTAAGTGGCTCAGAAAAAAATTCTCAGTTGTGGCAGAAACATTACTACGATCTGTTCAACTGTGTTAAAAGCAATTCATTTAATGTGGGCAACACAGACAATAATGAAGATGTGGTTGTCACCCCACAAGAAGTCCAAGATGCTATCATGAAGCTAGGAGATAATAAGGCATCTGGTATGGATATTATAACTGCTGAACATTTAAACCTTGCTAGTAAAAAACTCTACCCTTTTGTTTGCTATTTGTTTTACTGGGCTATTAGTCCATGGTATTCTACCTGACTCTATTTTTTCTGTTTATACTAGTGCCTGTCATTAAAGATAAAGCCGGTAAACTAAACAGCTCAGAGAATTACAGGCCTATAGCCTTAGCCAGCATTCTGTCCAAAGTGCTGGAGAGAACCCTACTAAATAGGCTGGAACAGTACATCCTGACTTCTGACAACCAGTTTGGCTTTAAACGTAAACATGGCACTAATATGTGCATTTGCCAAAGCCTTTGACCGTATAAATCATGAAAAACTATTTAATAAATTGAATTAAATTATTTTGAAAGAGGTGTTCCTGGATTTCTAATTAGAATCCTGGTTTTTTGGTACACTCAACAGACGATGCAAATTAAATGGGGAAATTCTGTATCTGCTCCATTCCATGTGAGTAATGCAGTTCGACAAGGCAGCATTTTGTCTCCTTTTCTTTTTAATATCTATATGGATGATCTGTCACTGCAGTTGAAAAGATGTGGAACAGGGTGTATAGTTGGCAATTCTATCATTAACCACCTTATGTACACAGATGATTTGGTGATTTTCTGTCCATGTAGTGCTGGTCTTCAACAGTTGTTGAGGGTATGTTCACAATATGGTATAGATTTTGACATCAAATATAATGCAACTAAGAGTAATATTATGATATAGAAGTAGAGAGGACAGAAAATTAGTATTTCCTGATTTCTTCCTGTATGGCATTGCCCTTAATTAGTGTAATGAAGCTAAATATTTGGGCCATTATATAACCGATGATTTATCAGATGATAGGGACATTTACAGACAGTGTTGAAAGTTGTACGCACAAGCAAACATGTTGGCTCACAAATTTAGTATGTGTTCAGTAACTGTGAAAATCTCTCTTTTTAAAGCTTATTATTATATTATAATTTAGGCTCTGCAGAAATATTTAAAAAGAGAGAAACACGACAGCTAAAACTAGTTATTAAGGTTCCTCATTGTTTCGGCGTCTGTCCAACTGAGCTCAAGAGTTTAAATCCACTTATAAAACGGGTATGACATTTAACAGACCTTTTACAGTTCTGTTTTTAATTATCACTCTGTGGCCACTGTCAAAATGTTACTTGCAACCTGTAAGCAAGCAGGGATGACGCTGAACTAAACCAACCACTGTCTCTGCAGCACCATGGTGCAAAAGCTTTCAGAGGCCTTGAAGCAAGAAAAATAGTGTCTGTGACACAAATGTGAGGTCTCTCTGCAGAAGAACTACTGGCAACTGAAGTTCGTTGTCCGGAGAAGGTGGAGCAGCATCCTCACCACACCAAGCAACGCATCTAACAAAATGAGTCGGCCTCTCGTTACTGCAAACACTTTGCAATGTGACCCCAGTGACACTGAAAATTTACTCCATGGGTGAACAATTAATGTGAACATTCAAATTAATGTGAATAAATAAACTCTGGTTAGATTGCTGACTAGCTTTAATGTTAGTTTAGCAGTTTACTAACGTTGCATAGCAACCACAGGCAGCTGGGAACTACTTTCATATAAATGACTCTAGTAATGTAATTGTTAACAGTTTTTATTGGATTGTGTCCATAATTTCTATATTAAATATTTGGTAACTGTTTTATAAAAGCAATATCTCACTCTTGGCAGTGGTATATTGTGATTACATCACAGAGAAGGGGGTTGTCAGGCCTCCGTTGCACTGGCTGAATATATTGCTTAAATGTCTCATGAGCTCAGGGTCATTTTGAAAAGTTGTCTGCTCTCAGAACTCTTGACACTTAAGAACACAAACATTTTTTATCACATACTGTATCAGTGTTATTTGACACTGCACACTTACACGACTGTTGATTTTGGCTGTACGACAAAAAACATCCCTGCCAGAGTTGAAACCAGACCTCTGGTTTACAAGATGTTTTCAAATGACGCTGCCAAACTGTTATCTGTTGTACAGGTGATGTCAAAGACACAAACACTCATATTATTACCCCTAATATTTAAGGAAATAATTAAGGGAAATGTTTATTGATAAAGCTGATTGGGTGGATTCCTTGAATTTAAATCACTTCAGATTGTTTCTCAAACGTTACTTTGTTACTAAAAAGCATCTTGAAAGATCACAGACTTCATTATTAATACATTTGCTTCACATTATAAAACCATTACTTTGCATATGAGAATTAGAATTTAGGTTTATTTCTAAATATGTTGTTGCCTGCTGACAAATGAGATGTGTTTGTTGATTTTTGTCTTTAAAGGTTTGATGTTTCCTGAAATTGTGTTTTGTTTTTTGTTTTTGTTTGGTTTTTTTTTTAATATTTGTCAATTTCTGTGGTTGTTACAGGATGTTTATTGTGGATCAAACTTTACACATTTTTGGCCTTTAATAACCTGTGAGGTGCAGCTCTTCTGAGGTAAATATACAGCTTGTTGTTCTGTTGGAGCATGAAGTGACTCATTCACTTTTTAAATCATTCATCATTAATCTTCTTACTGGTACTGGTACTGCACTTCTACATACCTGCACATGTAACTGCACTTTAATCTCAGCGACACAGACTTCCTTGTTGAGCTCAACACCTCTGAATGTTTGTGGCCTGTAACTGGCAGATCCGGTTTGTCCTCACAAAAGAAAACGTCATGAGTGTTTCTAGACAAAACACAACCTTTGACAGATAACAATCTCCTCTAAAAAACCCTATTATGGATGGTCAACCATTATGTTAAGCGTGTACAGAACAGTATGTTTCTGTTTCACAGCTGTACAGAATATACCTCAGATGCCTTTTTAATGGCTGCACTATTAAATCAAATAAATAAAAGAATTAAAGATTTCTTGGAAGTTTTCATGTTTTATTGTTTTACAAAATTGAATCAAAGTAGATTTAATATGGCCTTTTTTCAGTGATGGAAAGTAACTAAATACACCTTTGTGTCATGATCCTGTGTCTCCATGACCTGCTGCCACTCTCTCTCCCTGTGTGTGAGTGGAGAAAGGTGTGCTGGAATCAGAGCAGAGCCAAACCAGCTGCACCTCACCTCAATAATCAAATACTCAGCCCTACCACTTCAGCCCTGCCAGATCGTAGCTTCTGTGCCAGTCAGTCTACATTTCGAGCCAATTTTATGCCATCACCAGTTTTCTTGTCAATGCCTGTTTTGCCCTTGCCTGACCCTGATTCCCGTTTCCCCGCAATCTAATCTGCTCTTTCTCAATCCCCTCATCTCATTTCGTCAGTCCTGTTTCTTTGCCCTGGACCCTCACTCTTCCCAGTTTCCAGCCTAAGCCTCAGCCCCAGTTTCCCAGTTTCCAGCCCAAACTTCTCCAGGCCTGGATTCCCTTTCCCTAGCCTTCAAAATTAATACTTTATTCTTGTCATATCCCTGTCTCCTCGCTGTTGAGTGCCTACACTTGGGTTCACCTGCTTTGCCCCACACAACACTTTGAGGTATTTGTACTTTACTTGAGTATTTCCATGTGATGCTACTTTCTACATGTCAGAGGGAAATATTGTACTTTCTACTCCACTACATTTATTTGACAGCTTTAGTTATTTTTTCAGATGAAGATTTGACACAATGGATAATATAACAAGCTTTTAAAATACAACACATTGTTAAAGATGAAACCAGTGGTTTCCAACCTTTTTGGCTTTTGACGTCTTACAAAAAGCAGTGTGTAGTCGGGGTCACATTTCACATGTCTATGAGTTGTTAACAGCTCCACCAAATAGTGATTTTTCCCTCGAAACTTCTCATATGCTTTCATTTCAATAAATGTTCAAATGATCCAATATTTCAGCAAAAATCAAAGATTAGAGAAAAAGTCCAAAAACTGAAAACAGATTTGTGTATCAGAACTTTGTTTTTTCTTCTTTCCTCTCCCATTAATCATCTCACCACCCCTCAGATTTATCTGCTGACCCTTTGGAGGGGCCCGACCCCTACGTTGGGAACCACTGGACTAAACTAGCTAACTGTATATAAAGTAGTGTAAACTAGCTCCACCTCCAGCAGCTACAACAGTAACATGCTGCTCTAACACTGATGCTTCACTATCAATAATCTAATGATGTCATATATAATAATATATCAGTCAGAGGGACCAAACCACTACTTTTACTGCAATACTTTAACTACATCAAGCTCATAATACTTATGTACTTTAACTGTAGTAGGATTTTTCATGCAGGACTTTTATTTGTAATGGAGTATTTTTACATTGCTGTATTTGTTCTTTTACTTAAGTAAAATATCTGAGTACCTCTTCCACTACTGTTTTTTTGACACTGTTCGACAAAATTGTGAAAATAGATCTCTATAATAATTAATTACAAATACAAAATACATGTTGACATATGTATTCAGCCCCTTTAACCCTAAACTATCACTGATGCAGCCAAATTTGTTTAAGATGACTCATAACTAGTTAGAGATCACCTGTGTGTAAATTGTTCTATAAATACTCATGTCAGTATCATGGAAAAACCATCACGATTGTAGACAAAGAAATACTGAAAAGGTGGTTGTGTAAGAGGGAGTGATGGACCCAAGTTTGGCAGGTTACAATGTGTGAACTGTGACGTTAGTCCCATGTTGTTGACAGTTCTTCTTGGTTTTACTGTTCCAAAGTATTCAGAATCTGATTAACCTGACAACGGCTAGAGTCCATTTGTTCATGGGAAGCCAGATGCAGTTTGACCAGTTCATTCCTGAGGAGACAGCAGGTCTGTCAGACACTACTCAGTGGAGATGGATGGAGTCCAAAGGTGAATTTTTTTTGTTGAACACTGAGCGGCTCTGCAATACCGCCATAGACTGTAAAAAATAATGGTCATAACCACTGTGATGTCAGGGTAAATGCTAGATTGGACTGGCCAGAGGGACGAACTCTTGTGAGTGCAGTTAGGCTTAGGGTTAGGGTTAGGGTTAGGGTTAGGGTTAGGGTTAGAGTTAGGGTTAGGTCAAGGTAAAGGTTAGGGTTTGCATTTTGACCATTGCCATCTTAGATTTTTGGAGCAAGAAGTGACAACAGCTGTGTCTCAATTCAGGGGCTGCATCCTTCGAAGGCTGCATTTGTAGACCGAATGCGTCACAGCGGCGTGACTCATTTCAAAGGCCCCCCCAAATGCAGCTAAGAAATGTGGCCTTTTCTTGAACTTGGAGGATCCAATGGATGGATCCTTCACTGTCCAACCTATCCCAGAATGCATTTTGCACTAACTGGCTGCAGTGATGGTGGAGATTTTGAGCCAGGCGAAGCTGTAATTTTTCGCTGTAGTACTAATATGTTAATATGTCACTTCATTAAGTTTTAAGATTTTTTCAGGTGAGAAAATAACAATTTATATTCTCACTATGTGGCCAGTTTATCCAAATAACACCTATTTGTAAATCTTCTCGAATGTTTTTGGACATTTGAGGAGCCGCTGGCAGGGTGAGACCAGCCAGTCATCTCAGCCAGTCATCTGTTAACAGTCCGACTCCGGAGATGATCAACCAGTCGACATCCGTCATCCCGAACTGATCTGTGCAGCTCTTTGATTATTTACCGCTGACTCAAATGTCTCCACAGCATTTTGATTGATATAATTCCTTTTGGAGGATAAATGTTGGTCTCACAGATGAAATCTAACAATGTCTGAATGTAAAATGAAGTTGCATATTTTACTAGACAGAACAACAGTGCTGCCTCTGGGGCTCTATATATACAGATATCACCACATTTACTTAAAGATAAATGTATTAAAATGAACAGATCATTCTATATTAAATCCTGTTTTATTTTGTAAAGCCACATAACAGTTTGGATTTTTATTATAGATACATTACAGACTGAATAAAAATGCACTGCATCTCTCTGTCAGTGAGGTTATTATTTTGTGTGAGGGAAAAATGTTGGTGGAGCTGCGAGCTTTGATTATTTTGTCACAGTACAGTCAGGTAGGTGTGTTGAAGCTGAGCTGCAGCTGTCAGCAGGTACATTGCTGCAGAGAGGCAGAGGTGAAGACAGCAGAGAATGGACAGGCTTTTCTCTCTATTCCAGAGATTGGTTGAAAAATAAAAATATTGAATGAATTAAAATAAAGTAATTATTTCTATACATTGATTATTTCATTTAGCCTACAGCAGTCTTTACAACTATTTACAACATAAATTCAAAGTACATAAGAAGTAGAATAACAGGCTGTCTGCAGGTCCTTAAATTCAATTTCATAAATATGAGGCCTTAGAAAATAACATTAAAAACATTAAACATTCTGGCTCCATTTCTACTGGCTGTTTCCCGATTGTCAGCTTTGGGTATTGGCGGGAACAGCTAATGACGCAGCTGGAAATCCTCTGTAGACCAGACTGGTTCTGGCCTTCGTGGTCTACCAAAGCTTTGTCCTTCATAGACCGCGTAGACCACGTCCTTTGAAGGATGCAGCCCCTGAATTGAGACACAGCTCATATTTGGACAAGAGAGTGAAGCTGACCCTAACGCTAGCTGCTAGCTTGGTTAGCATGGTGCATTTACAGTCCATGGTTAACTGTGATAATGCTAATGGTGATTTTCTCTCACGAAAAACAGACTTAAAACCATTAGAACAAAATGTACTGAGGCTGTCAGAAAAAAACTGAACATCTGACTCCTCAGAGGGTCTTTTATTACAACCAAACACTCACACTCACACACAAGACTTTTTTAGGCAACCAAAGTGTCACACACTGAGATAGCGATGCTACTGCTACATCTATACTCTGTGAATCTTGGGTTACGCCATGGTTACGTAACCTAACCAACATTGCTGCTGTGGTAGTAACTTGCCTGTGATGGCACCCACTTGTCACTCAAAGTGGCCACGCCCTTAATTACACATAACTTTAAGCCTTAATAAAATTTAAATGGGTGAGTTATATAAAAATTCGCCCCCCATACAGTTGTCATGAACAGGGAAATTGGCTATAGAGGCCAAAACTGTCTTTTGTACCAGGCTGTTGCTGTAAAGTTGGGCATTTTAACATGGTGGTCTATGGGGATGGGCTTGCTTTTAGAGTCAGCCTCAAGTGGCCATTTGAGGAACCGCAGTTTTGGGCACTTCTGCACTGCCTTCATTTTTCGGTCCTGGAGGTTGTTGCTTGGTCAACTCTGATAATTTCCGCCATAACTTCATGATTAATCCAAAGAAGAAAAACACGTTGGTTCCGCATGTGAAACTTTCATGTGCAGGGTTGAAAGTCCTGGCCTGTCAGGGATTTTTGAAATCTTTACTTCCTGCTGTGTTAAACATTACAGGATAGGTTCACATTTTAACCTTTTAATATAATACTCACACACCCATAAATACACTGAAAGACTTTTGTGTTTCCCTGCTGAACAGCAGTGCAGGGATAGTAAAACAAATCTAGTGTGAAATTTCATACTAAAACAGACAGATTACATGTATACAGCGTCTGTAATTCCCCAAAACAAAGTCAGGAAAATAATAATACAATAATATAACATTGCAACAAGACAATTCAGTCACACTCAGCAGTCATCACACTCACATTAATTTAAACTGTCAAATATTATTAAATCTATCAGTTAGTAGAACTTTAAAAAAGTATGACCAGGTGCAACATCAAAATACTGCATACTCCTTAATTCATCAATAATAGTAACATTATAATAATAATATGGATGGAAATCTGTTTAAAAATTAGTAAAATAGTACACGTGTTCTGTAGTAAACTTGTAAAACTATGTGAGAACACCTGCAAGGTGTATGAACATGTTAAAGACGTCTGACAAAGAGGTCTGACAACAGTCTGAGTGTCAAATTCAACCAGATTCCTGCAGAGATTCATGAATGCTGCCAAGTGAGATGTACGGTCAGGCATGTCAGTGTCGTTTCTGTCTGTGGGGTCACCTGAGTGTTTGATGTAATATTACACAATCAGTCGCTCCTTCCGTCCCTTGCTGTTGATTTTGACAAACATGTCGAGATTAACTGATACTTAGATAAATAAACAAAAGCACTAATTAGCACTGATTTAACAGTTTGAATCCCTAAAGTGGTTTTGGCAGTGGTTGAAGAAGTATGTAGATCCTTTGTATTGGTAAAAATATCAATACATAATGTAAAAATATGTCCAGAAGTATCATCAGTGAAATAAACTTAAAATAAAAGTAAAAGTAGTTTGGTGAAATATTGGATCACTCGAAGACGAGACGCAACTACACACCGTGTCATCCTTTTTAAGCTTGTGGGTTTTTATGCAAAATCTTAATCTACAAAGTAACTAAAACTGTCAAATAAATGTAGTTGAGTAAAAAAAAAAGTACAATGTTTCTCTCTGAAATGAAGTGGAGTCGAAGTATAAAGTAGCATCACATGGAAATACTCAAAGTAAAGTACAAGTACATCATAATTGTATTTTAGAACTTGAGTAAATGTAATAGTTGGATTTGTTTCTTTGCACTGCAGGGTTGAAGTGACGCTGTTTGACATGTTGGCTGTGAGGGAGGTGGAGCAGGTGATTTGCGGTAAGGTGTTGGGTGTGTTGTCAGGCAGGTAGAGAGAGGTGGGTGTTTGTGTTTGAGGGAGGGAAGGTAAAGGAAGCTTATTTATGCCGGAGCAGATCTGATATGAACTTACTGTACAGTGATGGCTCTCTACAAAGTGATCTGTGTGGCAACTCTGCTGACTCTACTGATACAAGGTAAGCTTCCTCTTCACCTGCACACACCTGAACTAATGACATTTATAATGAACACTGGGAAGGGAATAAAATTTTCAAATTAAGTAAATATAGCGGTAACACAAATATAGCTGTAACACAACAGGAGTGCAAATCCTTTAAAATGTTCTCAAGAAAAGTAAAAGTACACAGCAGACCCTGTCAGTGTTAAAATATTGATGCATTAACATGAGTAAAAGTTAACATGTTAAGTGGAAGAATTACTGAGATCTCTTACCTGAGTAAAACTAGAAATACGACAATAAAATCTCACTAAAGTAAAAGTATTGGCAGCAAAACGTATTTAAAGTATAAAATGTAAGAGTACTCATTACACAAAAAGTGTGTGTGTGTATATATATATATATATATATATATATATATATATATATATATATATATATACACATATATATATATATATGTGTGTATATATATATATATATATATGTATGTATGTATGTGTGTGTGTGTGTATGTGTATATATATATATATATATATATATATGTATGTATGTATGTGTGTGTATGTGTATATATATATATATATATGTGTGTGTGTGTATATATATATGTATATATATTAAAATATTAATACTGATTCATTGATATGCACATTTTAAGCAGCATTTCAATGTCAAGTTAGAGCAAATTTTAACAACTTTACAGTTAAAATTGTAATGATATGTTTTATGTGTAAAATACTGACTTGAAACAGAGAGGAAGTACAAAGTAGCGTAAAATAACAAGTACAAGTACCACAAAATTGTACTTAAGTACAGTAATTGAGTAAATGTACTAAATTCCTTTCCACGACTGGATGTAATAATAAAATAAAAAATAAAATTGATCAAATCAGGGCAGAACGAAAGAAAGAAAAGTCTTGTCCAAGTTGAGTAAAATCTCAAAGTCCAAACATTTTGAAGATTAAACATTTCTAAAGGGCAAAAACAATAAACTAGTTTTATTTAATGTTTAACTAATTTTAAGGAAGTTTGGCAGTAGTTAAGGAGAAATTCATGTAAATGTGAAATCTGAACTACAGGCGTCAGATAAATGTAGTGGAATAAAAAGTACAATATATCTGCCTGAAAAGTTTCCTAAAATAGAAAACTGGGTAATAAATATACTCAGTAACTCCTCACCTCCACCTGATTTTGTTGCTCCAAGAATCCATAAATGGAAATTATTTTGTACAGGACTCTGTTCTGAGGGCTAAAAAATGAAATGATGACATACTATTTATAGCAGATAATCATGTGAAGGAAGCAGCAGCTCGTGCTTCAGCTTAGCTTATTTGGTTAGCAAATAGCTGTCATTCATCCTGTCACTGACTGTAAAGAGTCACTATAAATCACAGCATCTGATACTGTATTCATGTCCTAAGGTTCTGGAGAATCTAGGAATTGGGGGATTTTTTTTGACGTGATGACAGTTTACTTTTTACTTTATCCAATTTAAATTTCTTTGAACACATTGGGTTACATGTTTTATGGATGGACACTGGCAGGCAGCACTTGGTTAAGGTCAGAGAAAGATCATGGTCTTTGTTTAAGACAGAAAAATTCTGTAGTGACATGAAGCACGAGACACAACATGTTTATTAACGTTTAACCAAAAATCACCATTTTTCACTAAAATTTGCTTTTGTTGTCTAAATTAAAACAATATTTGGTTGGTTTAATGATACATGTCAGGGTCCCTTAAAATAACATGACAGGTGAGAGATATGTGAAGTATGTCAACATCCAATCATTGCACTGATAAATAACACAATGCATATTGTTTGTTAAGGCTGTGTGTGCTGTTGTTAGATTGTACAGGTAGGTGTTATTTCCTACTACACATTTCTTCCTGTCATGTCTCACATGGTGCCATGAGGTCAGTAATTACACTGTAGGATTTCTTTTTTTTAAGTCAGTAATTACACTTTTTGTGCATTTTTTTTGCTGTCAAAAATGTGCTGACTCTGCAGGTTTTGTCACTCTGTTCTGAATTTTGGCCTAAACCATTTTTGTTTGATTGTTTAGCTGCATATTTACTTTAATGAAACATGTTTTCAATTCCAGTTTTAATCCCCAAAACCCCCTGTAGCCTATATGTTCATTAATAATCCTCATATGTACTATAAGTCTAACAACTGAACCTTGGACGTGGCTCCACTGGCACTTTTCTCTCTCTGATTATTTTTCTTTTGTCCAATGAACTTTAATTATAATTTTTTATAATGTAACAACAGTAGAACATGATGTCAAGGAGGAAGATAGACAGCTAAACATACAGGTAATTAAAGATATGAAAAAAAACAAATAAATATTCAAATGAAGAAAGATAAATAGTGCCAGAGCAAAAATAAACAAAGAAATTTAAGAAAAGAGAAGAAATACAATTATACAACCATCAGTAAAGTAGTCCAATAGTTTTAAAAGCTTGTTTGTTCTAAGACTTTTCTTTATTTTTTAGTTTATTTGTTCCATCAAACTAACAAGCTGTGTCCATTAATGACTAAATTATGCCAATACTGCCCTCATATTAATAGCTTTATCACCTTTATTATTTTTTTATCAGTTTAATACAGTTTGCAATGTTCAGTACGATCTTGGACTGAGATGCAGTGATACATCCTATTTTCACATCATTTATAAAAACAGAAATGTTATGGTTGTAGTATTTAGCTGGAAACAAAAATGACAATCACAAAAAAGTGTCCTCCCTCTTCTAGTATGACCTCATTTATTTTGGATCTTGGTATAATCACAGCTGAAAACCCCCAAAATGAATAAAAAACATCATAAGTATGAAGGTCTTAAACATCCTGCTTGAATCCTTTTAAATAATATTTGGAAAGATGTACAACTTCTATTTAATTTAATTATTGGCCAAACTTTATTCCAGATGTTTTTCCGACAACAAATAGCTCTGGGAAATGGTATAAAAGTTTATAAACAGGGGAGAAAAATATAAAGGACACCTGATACATTCAGTGGGTCCCATCAGCAGAGAACAATGATCCATGTTTAGTAAAACATCTCCAGTTAAGATGAACATTTTACACAGTGGCTCAGAATATACAGTAAGGAAAACAACACCTCTGTAATTAAAAAGTATTCATTTTTTAAACATCGATTTAGCAAACATCTCTGAAATATAACACAGGGAATGGCTAACGTTTTAAATGTTTCTTTCTCAAACACATCTGTAATAAAAACAAGGAACTATTAACATTTTGAGAATAAGCTGTTTTGAGCCGTCTTGTCAGGGAAACGAGAAGCAAAATTGGTGAAATAAAAGGAGAATTCTTTTGGCCATGAGTTTGTAAATGTTAATAGCCTCCCTTCCTTCCCTCTCAATGGACAACAGCAGAGGTTCTGAGAGCCTTCCTTCTCCACATCTGTTTGTAAACTGGGTCTTGATCAGCTTCAGTTTGGAGAATGATTGCTCAACTGATGCAGTCATCACTGGCAGCTCAGACTGCACTAACCCAAAGACAACAGAACCATGTAAACTAGTGAGTAGTACTGTACCAGAACCAACTGAATGGAACAATGTTACAGCTACAACAACTACAACATGTTTTTAAGGGTTCTTTATTTTCATGATGGTCAGCATACACTCATTCCTACCATAATTGTAGAGGAGTTCTCCTTCTTTAGGCTCAAAGGTAAGTATGACAGTGTTATTTAGACGAGTGGTCATTTTTGGGTCATCTGCAAACCTTGGAAGAGTAGGTCATGACCTCTCTCTTTCAGAGCAGTTCATCTCTCTGTCTGCTAAGGATGACTGAGCAACGCAGCTGTCCTGATGAGGCTGGCTGTCTCCTTGGGAAACTAAGGTTGTGGAAGAAATGCTGTGCTCTGTTTCAGATGGCCAGACTGTCTCTTCTAAGAATATATTGCATGTTGCCTGAATGTGTGAACAATGGTTCACTTAGGTCGGTGTAGTTTCTTGTTCAGGATCTAGTACCCAATAGAATCCTCACACCTGTATGGATGAGTAAAGAATAACCTTATTTGGACATGTAGTAAATCTCGAGGGTCTAGTGAAGGATCAAATACTCCCCACCAGGAGGTAACCTTCAGAATTGAGAAGCATTAAACAGTGTTTCCCTTGTACTGCTAATATCTGTTCTCTTCTAGCTTAGTCTAGCTTCAATAAATCCATGTCTCCTGAAACCTTTGTCAGTTAGGAGTTAGACAGTTCTAAATATTTTCGTTCACAATAATGGCCAGTTTACTCCATCATAAGGGCATTTTACAGGCAAAGTATCTCATGCTCTTCACTGGAAGGGCACTTCACCATGTTTTTCTCCCATGCAGGGCACCCTATAGGGCACTTCACCACGTTTTTTGTTATTGAAGGGCACTCATCATGGCATCATGTTTTCTAACACCTGGGGGCACCCTAGAGGGCACTTAATCCCTTTTTTCATTGAAAGTGTACCCAATTCTGCACTTAAGTTAGGGGAACCCTAAACGGCACTTTTTCCACTAGAAGGGCAGCCATACAAAACCTCCAGCTCAGCCCATTACAAGAGCAACTCATATGGCTCTGCATTACATCATGTGGGGATATTTTACAGGGCACTATCACATTTTCTTCAACTGAAAAGGCATCCTTGAGGGCATTTCATCCCAGATTGTTACACATACAGGCACTCTATAGAGCATTTCATCCTGATTAACCATAACTAAGACAGTAATTACAGAACAGGTGTGGGGGCACCTTAGAGGACATTTTATCATGTTTGCTTTATTGTGGGGTTAACTTAAAGGTCCAATAGTTTTAAAAGCTTGTTTGTTCTAAGACTTTTCTTTATTTTTTAGTTTATTTGTTCCATCAAACTAACAAGCTGTGTCCATTAATGACTAAATTATGCCAATACTGCCCTCATATTAATAGCTTTATCACCTTTATTATTTTTTTATCAGTTTAATACAGTTTGCAATGTTCAGTACGATCTTGGACTGAGATGCAGTGATACATCCTATTTTCACATCATTTATAAAAACAGAAATGTTATGGTTGTAGTATTTAGCTGGAAACAAAAATGACAATCACAAAAAAGTGTCCTCCCTCTTCTAGTATGACCTCATTTATTTTGGATCTTGGTATAATCACAGCTGAAAACCCCCAAAATGAATAAAAAACATCATAAGTATGAAGGTCTTAAACATCCTGCTTGAATCCTTTTAAATAATATTTGGAAAGATGTACAACTTCTATTTAATTTAATTATTGGCCAAACTTTATTCCAGATGTTTTTCCGACAACAAATAGCTCTGGGAAATGGTATAAAAGTTTATAAACAGGGGAGAAAAATATAAAGGACACCTGATACATTCAGTGGGTCCCATCAGCAGAGAACAATGATCCATGTTTAGTAAAACATCTCCAGTTAAGATGAACATTTTACACAGTGGCTCAGAATATACAGTAAGGAAAACAACACCTCTGTAATTAAAAAGTATTCATTTTTTAAACATCGATTTAGCAAACATCTCTGAAATATAACACAGGGAATGGCTAACGTTTTAAATGTTTCTTTCTCAAACACATCTGTAATAAAAACAAGGAACTATTAACATTTTGAGAATAAGCTGTTTTGAGCCGTCTTGTCAGGGAAACGAGAAGCAAAATTGGTGAAATAAAAGGAGAATTCTTTTGGCCATGAGTTTGTAAATGTTAATAGCCTCCCTTCCTTCCCTCTCAATGGACAACAGCAGAGGTTCTGAGAGCCTTCCTTCTCCACATCTGTTTGTAAACTGGGTCTTGATCAGCTTCAGTTTGGAGAATGATTGCTCAACTGATGCAGTCATCACTGGCAGCTCAGACTGCACTAACCCAAAGACAACAGAACCATGTAAACTAGTGAGTAGTACTGTACCAGAACCAACTGAATGGAACAATGTTACAGCTACAACAACTACAACATGTTTTTAAGGGTTCTTTATTTTCATGATGGTCAGCATACACTCATTCCTACCATAATTGTAGAGGAGTTCTCCTTCTTTAGGCTCAAAGGTAAGTATGACAGTGTTATTTAGACGAGTGGTCATTTTTGGGTCATCTGCAAACCTTGGAAGAGTAGGTCATGACCTCTCTCTTTCAGAGCAGTTCATCTCTCTGTCTGCTAAGGATGACTGAGCAACGCAGCTGTCCTGATGAGGCTGGCTGTCTCCTTGGGAAACTAAGGTTGTGGAAGAAATGCTGTGCTCTGTTTCAGATGGCCAGACTGTCTCTTCTAAGAATATATTGCATGTTGCCTGAATGTGTGAACAATGGTTCACTTAGGTCGGTGTAGTTTCTTGTTCAGGATCTAGTACCCAATAGAATCCTCACACCTGTATGGATGAGTAAAGAATAACCTTATTTGGACATGTAGTAAATCTCGAGGGTCTAGTGAAGGATCAAATACTCCCCACCAGGAGGTAACCTTCAGAATTGAGAAGCATTAAACAGTGTTTCCCTTGTACTGCTAATATCTGTTCTCTTCTAGCTTAGTCTAGCTTCAATAAATCCATGTCTCCTGAAACCTTTGTCAGTTAGGAGTTAGACAGTTCTAAATATTTTCGTTCACAATAATGGCCAGTTTACTCCATCATAAGGGCATTTTACAGGCAAAGTATCTCATGCTCTTCACTGGAAGGGCACTTCACCATGTTTTTCTCCCATGCAGGGCACCCTATAGGGCACTTCACCACGTTTTTTGTTATTGAAGGGCACTCATCATGGCATCATGTTTTCTAACACCTGGGGGCACCCTAGAGGGCACTTAATCCCTTTTTTCATTGAAAGTGTACCCAATTCTGCACTTAAGTTAGGGGAACCCTAAACGGCACTTTTTCCACTAGAAGGGCAGCCATACAAAACCTCCAGCTCAGCCCATTACAAGAGCAACTCATATGGCTCTGCATTACATCATGTGGGGATATTTTACAGGGCACTATCACATTTTCTTCAACTGAAAAGGCATCCTTGAGGGCATTTCATCCCAGATTGTTACACATACAGGCACTCTATAGAGCATTTCATCCTGATTAACCATAACTAAGACAGTAATTACAGAACAGGTGTGGGGGCACCTTAGAGGACATTTTATCATGTTTGCTTTATTGTGGGGTTAACTTAAAGGGCACTTTTGCTTTTTTTTTTGCCCCCTTGAGTCCACCATTGAACCTACCTGTTCGATGACGGTGAAAAGCCATTAAAAGGAACCAATAAATTATAGGATGGTACAGCACTTAAATTTTGGTTATTGAAACCTTTCATGATCGTGATGATTTCTGAAGCAATGCCATCGAAAACAACAACTCTTTTGTGACTGGAATTTTTCTCTCTCTCTGTTAGCTGAGAGAAGAGATGGGAAAATGAGTGTCACTCATATTTTAAAAATCTGTGTTTAAGTGAGTTTAGTAGTCAATATTGTAGTATTGAGTATCAGTGAATATAAATGCTGAATTGTTGTTTCAAGAGCTGTTTGTTTTCTGTTTTTCAGAGTCTCACTCACAACTAGATGGTAAGTCAAAGTTTCCACTTGTTTACATTTTAAACATGTTGTTGGATAGAAAGGTTGATAGTTTGATTGTTGTTGGTATTTGCTGTCAAAGCCAGAATTCCAGTCTTAAAGGACTGGTTCATTATTCTTCAAAGGCATCTTAAAACAACAGTCAGGTGTCCACAGGAACAGTTAAAGAGGTTCTCCTTGCTGTAATCATTCCTCCTGGTCATATTGGCTATTAAAAGATCTGCCACATTTACAGTCTTTTTAGCATGAAATTCCCTCTTTGTGTTTCCTTGGACAGTCTTTCCCTGTTGAGCTGTGAAAGAAGTATAGTAACACAAAGAGGTACTTTGGCACTACAGTTTTTGTAACATTGAACGGTATCTACTTGATCTGGCTCATTTGGACACTGAAGCTTCATATTAGCTTCAGATAAACTTTTAAACACATTTTTGCACAGAAGGAGGACTGTGGATTTTGTCCCCATCACTTACATTGTACGTGCGTTATGAAGGGATCTTCTAATGGTCAGTATGAACAGGAGGAATGATTACAGCAAGAAAAACATGTTTCACTGTTCATTTGGGCTCCTGACTGATGTATTAAGACACACTTGGAAAATTGTGAACCTGTCCTTTAAGAGAGCAAGTAGTAACAAAGAAACATTTAGACTAATATTGAAATGAGATTATAGTTTCACCTCTTGTTATCTTGAGAGCCTCCCAGCAGACTCCCAGGATCATAATCTTTAACCCACAGTTGAAGGTTATAATCCTGCAAACAGAAACCACAGTGGTAATTCAGGGAGGGCCGAGCATTGCTCACTCTGTGTTTTTATCGTCTGTCTCTCTGTAGTGTGCGGTCGGCCTGCTCTCAACACCAGGATTGTTGGAGGACAGGCGGCCCCTAATGGCAGCTGGCCCTGGCAGGTCAGTCTGCAAAGATCTAGATTTCACTTCTGCGGAGGATCCCTCATTAACAAAGAATGGGTGCTGACGGCTGCTCACTGCTTCTCAAGGTGAGCAGTTAGAGTAGAACTGTGATGGAAAACAACATGCCATGAGACCCCTCCAAGGGGTCGCAAGATGAATATCAAGGGTCTCAAAATGATTAACAGGACAGGAAAGAAGAAAATTTATTGTTCTACTGCTCAAATTTAGATCTCTTTTTTCTAGCTTTGTCTTGTGAAATTCTGGAGATTTTCCTCTTCAGGCCTCCAACAATTATTCAAATACAACAATACAAGAGGTTTAGAAGAAAAATCTTTCTCTCTTAAATGGATTTGTATCTGCTTGACTGAGGTAGTCTCGACTGCAGCCCTGCTCTTCATGTCTTTGCACTGCTTTGTTTCTCTTCTGATCTTCAGCACCAGCACAGCGGGTTTGGCTGTGGTCCTCGGTCTCCAGAGTCAAGAGGGGTCCAACCCCAATGCAGTGTCTCGAACGGTCTCTCAGATCATCAATCATCCCAGCTACAACCCTAGCACTAGTGATAATGACATCTCCCTCCTGAAGCTCTCCTCACCGGTCACTTTCAACGACTTCATTCTGCCAGTGTGCCTGGCAGCCTCAGACAGCACTTTCAACGACGGCGTGGACACCTGGATCACCGGCTGGGGCAACATCGGATCTGGAGGTAGGTCATACAGAAACTGGGGCACATCTATTACTTGTGCTCTCTCAGATTCATAAATGCATCTCAGTGAGCGACGGAAACCTTTTGTAACTTACAGCTTGTATTTATATTTTCAACATAATCTGCATGTGACAATACTATCACACCCCACATTACAAAAGTATTAGACAGATTAAACAACAAACTGATGATTTATCTATCCTAGGAACGTTCTGATAATGACGTGATATGAAAGGTCATTAAAATCAAAAGAGTTCATTTATCTGAGGAGCATTAATGTGGTCAGTAAATTTCATGGCAAACTGCCAACACACAGATTTATATTCCTTTGAAACTGAGTGTGATCATGGACAGTGAATTTAGGTTAGACAAACAGATAAACTCAGTGGTCGAAACGAGTTTCTTCCAGCTAAGGCTTTTATCTAGGGTGAAGTCCTTTTTATCACTTAATGACTATGAGAGGGTCATACATGCTTTTATCTTGTCCCACGCAAGCAAGAGCACATTTCCCCTGTACTAGCATCCCTCCACTGGTTCCCAGTACGTTTTAGGACTGATTTTAAGATTTTACTGTTTGCCTATAAATCACTGAATGGACTATCTCCAACCTACCTCTCTGATCTCTTACAACCACACATCCCATCAAAGTCACTCAGGTCTGCTGACCAGTCGCTTTTAGTTGTGCCAGGACCTAGGGTGATCGTGCCTTTGCTGTTATAGCCCCCAAACTCTGGAACGAGTTGCCTCTACATATTAGACTGGCTCCTACACTGCCTGTTTTTAAATCCTATCTTAAAACTCATTTTTATTCCTTGGCTTTTAACTCGGTGTGTTAAAACCAAGAAAAGTCTCATTTTTCTGTTAAACCGGTCTTTGTGGCTTAATTGTGTTTTCATGGCCTTTGTTATCATGATTGTACAGCACTTTGGTCAACTGTTGGTATTTTTAAACGTGCTTTATAAATAAATTTGATTTGATTTATCACACCCCACATTACAAAAGTATTGGACAGATTAAACAACATACTGATGATTTATCTATCCTAGGAACATTCTGATAATGATGTGATATGAAAGGTCATTAAAATCAAAAGGGTTCATTTATCTGAGGAGCATTAATACATTCAGCAAATTTCATGGCAAACTGCCGACTAGACTTCACTAGATTCTGAAATAACATTTGAAATGTTGTCCTTATTGTGGCACAAGAGGAAAGGTCAGAGGTCACCGGAAACATTATGATTGACATGAGACAGACAGACAGGTTGACTGATATCAGTAACCTTAAAGATCCCCTCCAGACATTTTTTAGGAAATAACAATAATTAGCTTTGAAAAATGAATTTGTGGGTTTTTCCACACAAAAAGCTCATTTACCTTGATAGAAATTCTTAAAATCACATCTCCTCCATCTCCCTCACTGTAAAATCCAGAATCTATGAATATGCAAATCTTTTTCTTTTCAAAAGTTTTCCTACTTGACAAAAGATGCCTCCTACTTCACTGTGAGGTCCATTCTCAGTGTATGTGCACTGGAGGTTTCAATTCTCCGTGTCACACTTGTGTAAGTTGCATACTGGACTACGACTGGATCTCCTTGGCTTTCTGGAACTTTAAAGCGAGTTTCAGCTCATTGTTTGGTGTTCTCATAGAGTTGTTTTGGGCCGCAGCAGGCAGCTGTTTTCAGAGAAAAAGCTCCAAAAAGCCACTGTACAGTATCTGCTCGGCACCAAATGGCAAACAGATACAGTTACCTGTAGACTAGCTGGTGAACATAATGCAGCATTTAGCAACTAAAGAGTCAGATATTTCTTTCAGGAGCTGGTAGAGAGCAAAAACTGAGCTAAAAGAGAGTGAATATTGTACTTACATTTACCAGGTGGACAGAAACACGACTCCAAATGAATGACAATGTTGCTCCATAACAGCTGGATGTGGAAATAAGCAACTAACAAGTTCAACACGTCAACTTAAAAGCTGAAATATGTCAGTGTTGTGTTCACTACTTGTTTTTGCTGAACTCTAGTGGACAAAACAAGTGGTATGAGTCCTTTACAAAATATATTTCACCATATGTGTTGTTTATTAAACTGATTTTGTGTGTCTTTAGTACCCCTTCCTTCCCCACAAAACCTAATGGAGGTGGAGGTTCCTGTTGTTGGGAACAGACAGTGTAACTGTGACTATGGAGTGGACAGAATCACCAACAACATGATCTGCGCTGGGTTACGTGCCGGAGGGAAGGACTCCTGTCAGGTGATCATTTTACCACCTGTTCTTCCTTTAGATTTCCCCTCCTACAAAGATTCTTTTTCCTGACCCACTCCTGAATGTTTCTCTCTTCAAAGGGGGACTCAGGTGGTCCGATGGTGTCAAAGACAGGAAGTGTCTGGGTCCAGGCTGGAGTTGTGAGCTTTGGAAAAGGTTGTGCGAAGCCCAATGTCCCAGGAGTCTACGCCAGAGTGTCCGAGTATCAGTACTGGATCAACAGCCAAGTCACCAGCGACGAGCCAGGCTTCATCACCTTCACGTCCACTGGGACTGACAGTGACCTCAGTGTCAGCTGTTCCGGCCTGCCACCACCTCCAGCCAACCTCCCTCCAGCCAAACTCTCTCCAACAACCACAGTCAAGCGTGAGTAACTGTCACGTCCAGGCTTTGTGAATGGATCTGAGAGATTTTTAACCACAAATTTGAAAAGCTTTGAGATCACACATTTTTCCACACTGTGTGACACTTTCAGATCTATTCTGTATCAGCTTGTTCCGCCTCTTCATTGAAGATAAATGATCTTTACACTGAGGAAAATGTTCAAACCAAAGGCTCCATGCTTCTTATGGCTGCACTATTCTAACAGAGGAGAAATATTCCAGATGTTTGTGCATCATTTTGGACAAATTTTTCCAAAAGTCAGCCTGACATGTTTGGTATCTTTGGAAAAGTTTGGATCCCTGCTAGAATTTAGAATAAAGTTCTGTGGGTTTGAAGGATGTTTAATGATTAAAATGATAGATTTATCTTCACTGGTCTTTTTTAAAACTCTTTCATTGTCTGCCTTTTGCTTTTCTCTCCAGCTGTGGTCTGCGGTAGCGCCCCAATGAATTCACGTACTTTGGGAGGAAGCTCGGTGGCGACTGCTGGCATGTGGCCATGGATGGCGAGCCTTCGGAAGAATGGAAGTCATGTGTGTGGCGGGACTCTAGTGGCTGTGGACTCAGTGCTGAGCCACGCCAACTGCTTCTCAAGGTGAGCCTGATATATCAAGTTAGAAAATATTGACAGACGGACTAATACACTGTTGGTTTTCAAGTTCTTCTCAGTCCTAATTGAGTCGATTTTTCCTCCCACAGTTCACCCACAGCATCTGAGTGGACTGTGGTCTTGGGCCGTTTGAACCAGAATGGATCCAACCCCTTTGAGGTGACACTGAATGTGACAAATATCACCCTAAGCACCCTGACCGGGTCTAATGTAGCAGTGCTGCATCTGGCAGCCCGGCCCACCCTGTCCAACTACATCCAGCCCATCTGCCTGGACAACGGACAGACCTTCACTGTGGACTCCACATGCTGGGCTGCTGGCTGGAGCTCTGGGCGAGGAGGGGGTGAGTCCTACACATACAGACTGACACAACAACGTTAGCTCTGTTGATCATGTCAAACACTTAGGACATCTGGGTGATTCCCCTAATCATTTTCCCATTTTCTTATTTTTCCCAACTCTAGTGGAACAAGTTCTGCAGCAGTTCCAGACCACAGTGGTAAATTGTGGGAATGCATCAACCAGTGACAACATTTGTACAGGATCTTTTACACTGGAACAGGTGAATAATGACAATAATGAGTAATATATACCATTAGTTGATATAGTATTTCTCTCTATTTCATCAAGGTATTTGTGAGACTTTAAACATCATAAACGTTAGGTTCCAACAGTGGTAGAAAGTAACTAAGTCCATTTACTCAAATAGTGTACTTAAGTACAGTTTTGAGGTACTTACTCTGACGTCTTACAAAAAGCAGTGTGTAGTCGGGGTCACATTTCACATGTCTATGAGTTAACAGCTCCACCAAATAGTGATTTTTCCCTCGAAACTTCTCACATGCTTTCATTTCAATAAATGTTTAAATGATCCAATATTTCAGCAAAAATCAAAGATTAGAGAAAAAGTCCAAAAACTGAAAACAGATTTGTGTATCAGAACTTTGTTTTTTCTTCTTTCCTCTCCCATTAATCATCTCACCACCCCTCAGATTTATCTGCTGACCCCTAGGTTGGGAACCACTGGACTAAACTAGCTAACTGTATATAACGTAGTGTAAACTAGCTCCACCTCCAGCAGCTACAACAGTAACATGCTGCTCTAACACTGATGCTTCACTATTAATAATCTAATGATGTCATATATAATAATATATCAGTCAGAGGGACCAAACCACTACTTTTACTGCAATACTTTAACTACATCAAGCTCATAATACGTATGTACTTTTACTGCAATACTTTAACTACATCAGGCTCATAATACGTATGTACTTTTACTGCAATACTTTAACTACATCAAGCACATAATACTTATGTACTTTTACCGCAATACTTTAACTACATCAGGCTCATAATGCTTATGTACTTAAGCAGGATTTTTCATGCATGACTTTCACTTCTAATGGAGTATTTTTACATTGCTGGTTATTGCTATTGGTACTTTTACTTAAGTGAAGGATCTGAGTACTTCTTCAACCACTGGGTTCAAAGTTGTGGAATTAAATTTCAATTTAGCTGAGCACTCCTCATCCATGTTCAGATATGTTAGAATATAAGACAACATTCATTTGGAATCCTCATTTGAAGGTTTTCCTACAACCTTACCAATAGTGGGACTAAATATGTAATATTTGTCCTGAGGGTGACACTAGAATAAAGGTTGGTTCATGCGCTACTCCCTCTAAACAGACACTCAGTAGTTTACTCTTTAGCAACAGTAAATTGAGGTTTCAAACACCTATGAATCATCATCATTTTACGTCATCACAGGTGTAGAGCATGGACCATAGACTGTAAAAACTATGGATGTAGCCATTGTGGTCTCACCCATTGGTTTGTGAACTGCCGTTTTGAAGCCTCGAGTTTAGCGATTTAACTGTGGCCATCTTGGATTTGACCGTCGCCATGTTTACTTTTTGGAGCCAGAAGCGACCATATTTGGACGAGAGGGTGGAGCCGACCATAGCGCTAGCTGCTAGCTTGGTTAGCATGGTGCATTTGCAATCTTTAAATGAACAGTTTGACATTTCTGGATTGACATTACTCCCTTCCTAAGATGGCAAATCATGACCCCGGTCTGATCACATTTCAAAAGTCTGGAAGAGCCGCATGATTGAATTATTTTATCCCCTTTCAAGTTAGCTGGAGGGCTAAACTAGAAGTTAGCCATCTCAGCCGGCAGAAGTCTCTAGTGAGCATGCTCCATGGGAGCATCGGGCCCTTAGAATGTGCGCAGTTTGTTTCCAGGAAGTGTTTTTTTTGGCTTCATGCGCCACTGAGCAACTTAGGAATGAACAGGGGCCCGCCTTTGATGCTGTATTCGGTTCTCTTTATACATCTATGGAAGCTACACACAGCATACGGTTAGCCTAGCTTAGCTCAAAGACTAGAAACAGGGGGAAGAGCTAGCCTGGCTCTGTCCAAAGGTAAACAACAGCACGAATTAACTTCAAAATTATATCATAATACTGATTTAATGTTTGCTGATTTCACCAAAAGGCAGATTTGCAACAAGAAAAATAAGAGGCAGATATTGTTTTTTTAATAGTTTCACAGAATGCTGTGACTGAATGTCCACACCAGTTATTTTAGAAGCTACATGTTGGACGTGAACTAATCCGTTTTTTCTGGTTGTTCAGGATGATTCTGGGGGTCCGATGATGTGTCAGATAGACGGCTCTTGGTTCCAGGCAGCTGTGTTGTCAGGCAACAACACCACCACCAATCAAACACGAGCAGATCCGGTGATGGTCTTCACCAAACTGAGCCGCTATCAGAGCTTCCTGGCTCAGACTGTGGGAGCATTCTTATCTCCAGCCTCCACCAACAGCACCGCACCTAACAGCACTGTGTCCACTACCCAGACCACTACCACGACCATCACCACGACCACCAGCAGGGGCTCACCTGCTCACCCCTTCTTCTTCTTCTTCCATCTCTTCGTCTTCTCTGTGTTCCTCCACCTCACCTTATAGGAACCTACCTTTACCTCTAAATAGGTTTACATGATGTGACGGGCACAAATGAATGTAAACAACCATGAGAGACAATATAGGCTTAACGCTACATTAACTAATCTATGACTCAATTCTGTCTTTATTGGCGACCACTAGGAATAGAGAAGTGAAGTGTGCTGGGTTACATCAGAGTGGTCTTTTAATTAAAGTCTCCTCCACTCAAAAATCTGGTTCCTACAGTTGAATGTTTTAGCTTCACTGTGCAGAATGATGCATGTGCAGAGTTTGACACTAGAAGGCTGTTTTTCTCATTCAGCTACTGAAAGTGGGAAGTTTCTCTGAGCTCATTGTAAATGTAATTTTAAGGGGCGGGACTACAAGCATGAATTGTGACATCACAAATAATTTGGAAGCCAATCATGGTCCAATATTCAACTTACACAAGTGTGATGTGGAACAAACACTGAGAATGGACCTTACAGTGAAGTAGGAGACATCTTGTGTCCAGCAGGAAAACTTTTGAAATGAAAAATATTTGCATATTCATAGATCCTGGAATTTTTAATGAGGAAGAAGGAAGAGATGCCATTTTAAGGTTTTTAACAAGATAATTGAACTTTTTTTTGTGGAAAAACCATATTGTAGTGTGTATGAACACACTACACACTCAAAATCTGATTACAATTAGTGTGTAATATGTAATTGGGACACAGCTCATGTTTTGTGGTGAGGCAAACTTTTCAGGATTTTTTAGAATTTTTAGTTAAAACGACACCTCCAGCTCACTTCTCTACTCTATTCCAACAATAAAACATGATTTGTGCTGTTCGTGTTGGACACAGTTTTATAATTTGGTCATTGTTGACCTTTTTTCTTTTTTGGCCAAATAAGAGATTCTGGACCCTAACTGCTTTCGGTCTATGAATGAAAGGGATAATGTGGGTGTAAAATGAAGAATTATTTAAGCTGCACTGAACAAATGATTGTATATGTAGCCTTGCAGTTTTTTGAAGCTATGTGGTTTTTTATTGTTATTTTTTAATCAGCACAACAATGAAATATGTGTAATCTTATATGATTTTCACTTTCTGTAGTGTTTAGACATGAATGATTGTTAAACAGGTTTTCCTGCAGTCTTTAACAAATGGACTGAAAAATCTTTAAGAAGCATATTTTAGATGTCTGATGAACACAGTGACAATGATTTGCCTGTCCATCACCTACGTCATAATATCACAGAGCTACTGTACAATAACAGAGGTTACTACCTGAAAAGACAAAGCACTTAAACAGTATTTGCTTTATAAATACTTAAAAGCTGCACTTTAAATTGATGATTATTTTGCCTTGAAAGATAAATGTCAATTTCAAGTCTTACCAAGCACTGTCACACAAAACTGTCCAGTAAATGTGAAAATTGTAAACAATTTTCCCGTTTGTCATGTTGTCATAATGACCTGCTTTAAACTGAAGTAAAATTTTTTTACTTGATTCAGTGACATATTTTTGTGCTGTGAGCCCACATGCTGTTGCTCTGTTTTATTTATAAAAAGACGTTAATATAGCAGTTAATTTGTTTTTCTTACACAAATAAAGAAATGCACAGAAAAAGTGATTGTATGTGTGTTTAATCTAATACACAGCCTACATTTATAACTGCGCACTTATCAGGTTTGAATGTAGCAGCTAAACATACAACAATTAATGAATTAGTGTGTTTTGATCAAGACATGACCAATTTAACAACAAGACTAAGAGTTTATTCATCCATGCTAGCATCTGTGCCAAATTTCATGGTAATCCATCTTTTTTATTGTAGCGTACCACAAGATGTTTATTTCATTATGTAGTCTTTTCATTGTTGTCTACAGTGGTTAGTAATTATTTTTTGGAATTGTCCACATGGTCCACGTTAATAGTTTGCTTGTATAATCTGTATGTAGCTCTGTGGAATATATGCATGTATTGACACATCAGAGTCCTGAGGTCCTACCATCAGACCACCAACTCAAACAAAAGTTTATCTGAAGCTAATATGAAGCTTCAGCGTCCAAATGAGTCAAATCAAGTAGATATCTTTCAACGTTACAGTCTTTTTAGTGCCAAAGTCCCTCTTTTTGTTACGATACTTCCACCTGCAGCTCAACAGGGAAACACTGTCCGAGGAAACACAAAGAGGGAATTTGATGCTAAAAAGACTGTAAATGTGTCAGATATCCACTTGATATGACTAACTCAGACTGCTGAAGCTGAATATAAGCTTCACATCAACTTTTAAATGACTGTGTGGACACACTGTGGATTTTGGCCTCCATCACTTCCATTGAAAGCACATTTGAAGGATCTTTTAATATCCAGTATGAACAGGAGGAATGATTACAGCGAGGAAAAACCTCTTTCACTGTTCATATGGACACCTGACTGTTGGTTTAAAACACACTTGGAAAATTGCGAACCCATCCTTTAAACAATTTATAATGACACGACCGACTGGGAGGACATTGCTCAAGTTTCCGAAATGAGAAATATACTCAATGTAAAATTCTTTCAGCAGGTTGAGCTTCATAATTATGCTAAATATTTATTTTAGGGTTGTGGAAACTTCAAGGTGATCAAAATCTACCGACAGAGCAGATATGAGAAGAAAGAGAACAAGTTCAAACCAAATTTAAAACATTTCAGAATTTTATAAAACCTTCAAAACGTATAAAATAAAACCACAACACTACTTTTTGTCATTTTTACATGTAGAATATTTTCTAATGTTAACTCAATGAACTGAATCAAAACATACAATACAGAAGGCACTTCCAGCAACTTTTAAGTAGATCAACAAAACCAGGTCTGGATCTCAGTGTGATCCCACTGCGGTGCAGAGCCTGTAGGTAAATGCAGTCTGCAGTCCATTCGACTGTTTCATCACCATCAACAGACTCACACAAAAGGCTTCTCATATTTATAATTACATATGAAACAACACTCACAGAGCTGCAACAGTTTTTGGGTTGAGATCCTGTTTCTCACTTCAGTTCTGGTGGGAAAACTGAATACTTTCAATGACAACGTTAACAGGCTTTAGCATGTTCAACATTTTAGCTTAGCATGTTAGCATGCTAACATTTGCTAAACAGCACTAAAATCAAAGAAGAGTTCAGGCTGATGGGAATGTTGGACAAAGTGTTGGACAAATTCAAATTTGGACCTGAAGGTGGCGCTACAAGAAAAGTTAAAGGAATTTTCTTCTTCTTTTCTTTATTTTTCTCCTTGTCAACAAATCTCATGTTTGGATCCAAACCAACAATGAACTGATCTACTAACCAGTATTGTGTGTGTATCAAAGCCTGATATATCTTATTCCTCTGTCAGTAGAGGGAGACAGACGCCGCTTTACTAGCTTGGTGTGCTACATGTCACGACCTCTTGACTCTTGAATTTCTCAGTTAACTTCAGTACAAAGTAAAGAGGTTGTGAAAGTGAAGCTTTAAACAGAACCAGACATGCGTGTCTGCTGTACTAGGATCCTCACTGCTGAGAGTTACTATCTTATCACTGTTATTAGTCTTTGGAGCCGTTTCTAAACAAACTAACGTGACCAAACTCTTCATGATGGAGGAACATGTGACCCAGTGCAGCGGTGTGACTCACTGACGTGTTTTTAATAGTTTCTAGACAACAACGGAGGAATAAGATATATCAATAACAATACTTGTTAGTAGATCAGTTCATTGTTGGCTTGGATCCAAACATGAGATTTGTTGACAAGAAGAAAAATATAGAATCACCAGCTTTAATGGATCACTGAAGTTATTACAATTCATCCTGAGGGGAATGTGAACATCTGAACCGACACCAACACTGCTAGTGTAGCTAAAAGTAATGAAGGATACCATCTGCTGGTAAAAACAGAACAATTGTTGGTTTGTTTTTTAACAGATCTAGATGAGTCCAGACAGAAACCTTTGTCACGCTCCACTTTCTTCTGTCATCTCTCTCCTGTAAACGTCATTAAAAGTTGTGGTTGGTCAGCACACACACTGGCATTAATGCACCTCCATCCTCTTCTTCTTCTTCTTCTTCTTCTACTTGATCCTGATCTCGAAGCAGAGACAGTTGCAGGAGTCGCACTCAGGAGGCTGACAGGTGCAGGCACAGTCCCATTTGACACACTGTGGGGGAAAAAGAAAGGAGACAATTCACTGAGGAGAAAAACATCTGCTCGCTGAAAATTTATGTGAAGTTACTTTTAGCCTGGTCTGTTACCGGCTTGATTCCAAACTGTAACACACACGTTATTACCTGCTATCTCATGTACACACATTACACATCAATCAATCAATCAATTTTTATTTATATAGCGCCATATCACAACAGAAGTCATCTCAAGGCACTTTTCACATAGAGCAGGTCAAGACCGTACTCTTTAATATACAGAGACCCAACCCATCTGTGAATCTACATCTTAGCACCACGTTTTTTGGTGCATTTAATGTACATGTCTCTAAAACGGCTCTAAAACCCACATTATCCCTGTTCTTGCGTCCCTCCATTGGCTTCCGGTAAGATTCAGAATAAACTACAAGATCCTGCTGATTACATATAAAGCACTACATGACCTCGCCCCTAGCTACATTTCTGAGCTCCTTGTTCCTCATTCCACTTCACGACCTCTTCGATCCTCAAATCTCGGCCTTCTATCTATCCTTGGCACAAACCACAAATCAAGAGGTGACCGCACATTAACATTTTTAGCCCCAACTCTGTGGAAACATCTTCCACAATCCATTAGATCAGCTGAATCCTTGGACTGTTTTAAAGGTATAATATATAATTATTCCACATTAAAATGCCTAATAACAACTAGACCTATGTTATATATGTTGTTGAGTTGTGTACTTACATTATCCCAAATGTTTCCAACAAGTTTCAAACCCAGAGAAATCTGTAATTTAATCAAAGTAACTGACCGTTTCATTTGGTCGCATGTCAATGGCGTCATACCTCCTCTACCAAAGAGTAAACACGCACAAGATGCATACGGCGGCGCTGTGTTTGTCCGCTACAATGGCGTCTACCAAAGACTTACACACATACAAGATAATACATCGGCGTTGTGGTTGTTCCACACAAACTGTTATAAATGGACTTTTATTCAGTTTTAAGCCACATTTTCATGATAAACTTAGCCGGAAGAAGGATTTCAGTCATTGGACGTCTGGATCTTAAGTTATCAGAGAAATAAACTGGGCAAACGTTAGCAGCAGCTCAGCTAACAGCCCCTCCAGGAAGTCCGGTGGTCGCCGAACATCGTCGGAGAAACACTGATTTTTTAGGTGAAACAGCTTTAATTAGTATTTTAACGATTTTAATCTGCGTGTACGTTTGTTTTTGGAGAGGAGGAGACCTCTGCGGATAATTCGGCTCCCGGGAGAAACCGACCGAACGTCTGGATCTAAAGTTATAAGAGAAATAAACCGAACAAGTGTTAGCAGCAGCTCGGCTAACAGCCCGTACCGGACGTCCGGTGGTCGCCGAACATCGTCGGAGAAACACTGATTTTTTAGGTGAAACAGTTTTATCCAGTGTTTTTACCTGTAATCTCCGGGTCTGTTTGTTCTGGAGAGGAGGAGACCTCTGCCGGTAAAAACATCCTGAATGATGAACACTGGAGTAATCCTATCCCGGTGAAGCTGGTTATTTAACAACAAAGACAACAACTCCCATGATCCCTTGCTATTTCACACCATCATCACACTCCGTCTTTTGTTATTGTTTTGATTGAGACCCCTAGCGGCTGAAATTACATATTGTGCGTTTAAAAGACGACGTTTATATCAGCAAGCCTTTCTATAGACCTCCCTTCTTGTTCTCATGTGCTGCTTTATTTCTCTCTGTGTCACGTTTGTCTATTTTATTAATCTGTTTCAATTCTGCCTGTGTCTGTGAAGCGCTTTGTAACTGTGTGTTTTAAAAAGTGCTATACAAATAAAAGCTTACTTACTTACATGTGCATTAAAAACTACCTTAAAGCATCATCGACTGTCACAAACAACAAAAATATATGTTCCTGCATTCCAGCACCCAAGAACAGAATAATAACAAGTATATACTTAATCTTATCAAAGTCCACCTATAATACAAAATAAACTGCTGCATGAACTTAAATAATGTTGTAAACATGTATAACGTGCTATATACACTCCTGATTTGACAAACATCACATTGTCTGTCTTGTGTGATTGGATATATTGAAATATAATAAAATAAGACATCAGAGAGGAAGTGGTGTCTTATTTTTACGACACAATTTTAGCTTCTTGACAGATTTTGCTGCCTGATGTGAGAATGGTTTAAATTAACTTAGGAAAGTGTTTTTACAGAGATGGAAACCACCGGCTTAGTGTGACTGAAAAAGCCAAAATAGAGAGAAAAGGCTTGTTTTTTTTTAAATGTAAACACATCAGTTTTAATTCCAAGTCTTTGCAAGTCGGTGAGACAAAGACAAATTTCCTTTCTTAGCGGGACAAATGGAAAATGGTCAGTAGGAATGTGGAGTGAACATGTTTACTTACAGTAGGAGAAGGACAGTTTTTACTCAGATATGAGCGCAGGTTCGGCGGCTTAAAGTCACATATTTCAGCCAATCTGAGGCACTGTTCACATAAAGAAATGTCTGGACAGCAATCGCCACATGTTGAAGAGCAGCGGCCCTTTGAGAGACAGGAAACAAAGACAAATAAAAATCACCATCATCATCATCATCAACGCTGCCACACTTTAATGACTCCACTGCTGCTGAACCCAGCTAATCTATAAATTCATATTTTTGTTATATAAAAAGCCAAGCCAAGGTCATGCATAATGAATATGTCCTTTAGGGATGTTTCCAGCTACTGTATTAACTTATTTTAAGTTACATCATTCATACTTTTAGATATTTTCTATTAAAACTGAAAGAATATATAATGGTTCTGTGCATCGCTGTCTGCCTCAGCGTCCACCACCAGGGTGTGTCAAAACCACACATGATCACATTTGCCACATAATAATATCTCAGGAATCTACAAAAAGGGTTTTAAACAGAAGCTGAAGATGTTCTTCTTATAGACAAACCTGCAAAATCATTTATATGATCTTTTCTTTTAATGTGTGTTTAGATGAACTGAGATTGTTTTTGTTGTTTTGTGTTGTCAGCCCATTTAAATTTGATATTTTTCATGATATTTTCTTCTTATTTAGAAAAAGAAAACCAACAAACACAAGGTATCATACACATATCCTGAACAAAAGGGTCAAACAAGATGCCTATTCTGATGTTTTGTATAAGTCTATGTATAGTCTTGATGTAATTTCATTAATGAATACCGTGGTAATGTTGTAACTATGTTGTTTACTGTATGTAGTGTAAGTGCAAACACTGATTATAAGAACTAATAAACAATAGTGACTTTAGTTTTGTGTTGACACTGGTCATAATGATTTAGCAACTGGAGTAGTGACGTTCTCTCTTTACCCTATATCACATTTTAGTTATTTTACACATTTTACAAACAGCGGTACAGAGAAAGGCGTCTCTGCTCTGGTTCTGTGGTTCTGTGGTTTTTCCAGCAGCACCAACCTCAAGGCAGGATCGGATCCACAGGACGATCCCCAGAACGATCATGTAAAGACTCACAGCGATTATTATCACGGCAGGCAGAGGGATGGCGAGCTCCCAGGCAGGCAGCACCTGAGGAACAGCACCGCACAGATATTAAACTACATCTTACGTTAACGGTTTCTAGAGAAAAAGTTTCAAGAATTCTTCCTCACCTGCATCGTCTCTGTCTGAGCAAACACCGTCAACATTCAAAAAGGTTCACATCTCTGGGAATTCTGCAGAAAAAACAATCAAACATATGGAGTAAAATCTGGTTATTATGGAGGCTTTCCAAAAGTCTAGCATCTGTTTATGATCTAATAAGATGCAAAATGCTCTATTGTTGTCTGTCTGATCAAATTATTTCATTTTTATTGTTCAGAGTCTCATCTGCTTAGGGCTGCGACTGAAACTTGTAAATGGAAAAGCTTGTTATATTATCCATTGTGTCAAATCTTCATCTGAAAAGTAACTAAAGCTGCCAAATAAATGTAGTGGAGTAGAAAGTACAATATTTCCCTCTGAAATGTAGAAAGTAGCATCACATGGAAATACTCAAGTAAGGTACCTCAAACCTATACTTCAGTACAGTACTTGAGTAAATATACTTGGTTACTTTCCACCACTGCGTAAAAGTTATTATTTCAATCTGTTACTTGTAGTGTTAAAGTCAAACTATGGCGATAAAATGCACAAACTGTGGTGAAGAGTCTGTGAGAGTATTACACTACCGTGAACATGTACACAATAAGATAATGTAGCAGAGAGTTCAAAAACATGAAACAATAATAAGCGTAAAATCCCCCAAACTGAAGATAGTTCCCGTTTAGTTTAATGTAACAGCGGTTTGTTTTAGCGCTGCTAGCATCTTACCGGCCTGTGAGCTCCTGTAGTCTCATAAATGTTCCTCATGTGACAAATACAGACGCTGGTACGTTTGAAATATGATCATATTCTCCTGTTTTTATCGGTAACTGTGGAATAAAAGCGGACTCTGGTTCTGCCGCCTGTAGCTAAAAACAAACTGGGATTAGCTATGGCGGCAGCTGCGTTGCCATGGAGGCAGAAGGGTTCCTAGATGGGACAAAATAGATGCACGGCGGGGCGAACGCGAAAATCAACATGCTGAGGGGATGTTATTAAATGTGTTTGACTGAATAAACAAGTGTGGAAGACGTACTCATTCATTTACTTAAATATAGAGAGCAATACTACGGTGAAAAAATACTAAATTACAAGTAGAAGTCCTGCATTCAAAAGCTTTAAAGGACTAGTTCACTATTTTTAAAGTGTGTGTTAAACCAGCAGTCAGGTGTCCATATGAGCAGTGTAAGAGGTTTTCCTCGCTGTAATTATTCCTCCTGTTCATACTGGATATTAAAAGATCCTTCAAATGTGCTTTCAATGAAAGTGATGGAGGCCAAAATCCACAGTGTGTCCACACAGTCATTTAAAAGTAGATGTGCAGCTTATATGAGTCTTCAGCAGTCTGAGTTAGTCATATCAAGTCTATCTATCAATTCTGAATCAGTTCACAAATGTCAACAATCCTGTGATTCCCAGCACTGTAACTTTATTATGTTACTATACTGCTGTATATACTAGGCCTATGCTCTGTTTCAATTTTCAGTTTTTTTTCTGTTTACTGTGTTGTACTGTGTTGTGTGAGAGAGGACACTTCAAAATGGTTCTAGAGAATTGATCAGTCGAAAAGACTTTCAGGACAATCTGGGATGTTGCTAGACGACTGATTAATGAAAGGCAGGACTTTGCACTGGCTGTTTTCAAAGGGAGAGAACTGAGTTTCAGTAGAGAGGGAGGGTCGCACTGCTCGTTTTTTTTTTCTTTAAGTAATGCACAACTTGAGAGGAGAGAGGACACCAATCAGGGGTCAAGGAGTTGGAGGATAACACTACAGGACGTTTTAGCACAAGATACATGAAACATGACACAACAGGAGGCTTTACAGACTGTAGCATCTGTGGTGGGAGTTCAATAAGACTTCCATGACAATCTGAGATGTTGCTAGACGACTGATTAATGGGAGGCAGGACTTTGCATTTGCTACACAGTGGTTCTGGAGAACTGGATTTTGAGGCAGCAAATTTTCATCATCATTGGAGCATAATGATGCAACCACTTAGCAACCACTCTAAATATCTTAGCAAGCAACCAAACAGGAGCTTTTACTTCTCCTTTCTTAAAGAAAATTCAGACGTATCTTGTTGACATAGGTAATGGATGTATGTATGTGTCTACAGTTAATGTTATTGTGGTCAGTAATATGTTGTACAGTTTATTGAACTATTAATGATGTTATATGGTAATATTTTATATTTCATGCAATATATTCTCGAGTGGTTTTTGTTTGTGTGTTACTGCTCTTGCAGATGTGCATGAAGAACATTTCTGACACAGTCCTTCAACCTTTAAATATTTTTCTTGTATACAACAGATATTGTATTGCACCGCATAGAAGCCTTTTTATGCAATAGATCACTCAGTATAGCCTTACTAGGATTAACTTACTGCAAGTAAATAAAAATGTAGAAAAATTCTGTGGACGCTGCAGCTGGTGCAACATAAACACATAAATCAAATAGTCTATAAAGCAGCAACATGGCAGATAAGGATGAGCAATATTAGCTGCAGCTGCAGCTCACAAACATATTTAAGTAAGTGTGTAGCACACACACACATATGACACTACCTAGCATCATGCATCCGTAAGGGAATCTCTGATTTGTTGCTCTTTATAGGGCTCTGTCTCTAAACATCTGTCTAATCGACGGGCTCAAAGCCAAAGTGAATCAAACGAAGCTTCTGCATAATGTCAACTGGACAGACTGGATTTTACAACTGCGGAAAAGTTTATCACGACATCAACTATTCTATCTTTCACCGCAATGATCACAATGTAAACAGAAATATTTAGTTCACGTTGTACAGTCATCCACCAGGAGAGTGTACTTGCATATGTGTGATTGACCGAAGCAGCATCTCGGCGTCACATCGAGGCCTGATTCAACTTTTTTGCAGGAGCTCTCTGCACTGTTTCTACTCCCACTGTGCTCCACAAATAGTTTTTGATAATTCTGAGTTGAGGGTGAATAATCTACAGTCACAGGAGTTTATCAAAAACAGCATAAAGGTCGTGCACACTGAAGGTAGAAGTTTCACGTCCACCTGCTCACTTCTAATATGTTTAGTCTTGTGGTTATGATCAATAATCTGCTCTACAGTCATGCTGTCATAGTTGGTTTACATCTGTTCTCATATCTCTAATGTAAGATATTACTGTACACATAACGTTGTAGGCGGCTTTGTGTGCAGATGTCAGTTTTTGTTTAGTTACAAGAATCATTAAGTGTTGTATTTTTGCTAGAAGGTGTATTTCCTCTGTGTTATATTAGACTGGATTGTATTACACGTGTTCTGGACGCAGTATTATTATCTTTAGTGTTTCTGCTCTTATTAGTTAAAAGCCAACAGCGCTCAGGATGTTATTAAGTGGTTGCTTGGGTATGTTCAGGTGGTTGATTTATAATAATAATAATAATAAAATCTAAAATAACAATAATACATTTGATCATGTATCAGATCAGATCTCATCCAGAGTATGTCAGATTATTTTAGGTTGCAGTAGGTGGTGTTTCTAGATGTTTCTTTACTCACGTCCCTCTTCTGTGTCCCTGAAACTGTTCCTCCAGGGAACAGAGTCACATCCAGAGAGGTCTCATCTCCTGATCTGATCCTTCTTCTCTTCAGGGTTTCAGGTATTCTGATGTGCAGGCAAAGTGAACCGGATCAGTTCCAGAGTCTCTTCACAGGCTGGACCTCTTTATCAGGTCACAAAGCCTCTGTGAATATTCTAATGAGCTGCTGATTCTGTTTAGATCACAGGCGGCGTCACGTCAATTGACGCGCATCAGTTTCCTATCGTATTCCTATTGAAGTGTTTCTGTGCATAAACAGACTGTTGAATACTGAGGATTCATATCTGCAGTCAGAAAACACTGCAAGCTTGACAAGGACCTGAGCAAAGACACGTTTTAATACAAGAGAGATGAAGATGGACTCAAAGCAGCTTTATCGGCATGACAGATCAGAAACCCGTAGCCTACAGAGAACTATTAACATTGACAGATGATTAGCAATATTCAAACACTTATATCAAATACCATATAATAAAACCGCATTAAATAACAATTACATTCAACTTAACTCACACAAAACAGAAAAGTTGTCCGTATGTTTGGAAGGAATGAGGTGAATAACATGAAAAGCTTTTCTACAGAGCTTGTTTCTCTTGTGCCAGAAACGACTATTAAAGCGATTTGTATCAGACAAATTAATTTCCAATGTCGGAAATAAAATCACGAGAGTTTTGCTGGAGTTGCTCCCGTCATCTACGATGGTTTGGTGTCATAAAACTCAGTGTCTGTCTTTGTCTCGTCTTAACGTTCCGATAAATCAAACATGTTTAATATTATATTAAGTTTTTAGTCTCTTGCAAATAGTGAAGTTGAATGATGTGGACATTGTCAACAGCCAATAGGAGCGCTCTCTCAGCTCCAAACAGGAAGCAGCAGACCGGGTCGTTACTGTAAAAAACTCCTCAAACACCGTCAAACACACACGACAGACGGTGAATTAACAGCGTTATGAGTCGGTGTTTAATCCGGATTGTATCTGATCCACCAAACAGCGCGGATTTTAGTGATAAATCTTTAATTTTTGCAACTGTTCTCCTCTCATTCCCACCGTCTTCTCCCGCTAAAATACTGCAGCTAACTAACGGAGGCTGGTGGCGAGTTGAGGCGACAAAATCCAAAATGTAAAGTTTGTACAGAAATACAGTTTATCTTTATGGATTATATTGATACAGGTTTGACAAGAAGACTGTCGACATATGACGCCTTTTATCTTGTGTTTATAGAGTTATGTGTTCTTGCGGAAACATCAGGATTTTTAATGTCATATTTCTTAAAGGGAGTTTGGCGGAGATCGCAGCTTCACTTTAATTCAAACTGCTAAATATAAATATTTTTAATGTTTCGTCAGCACTACAGAAACACCAGATAACTGCTAAAGTATGATAAGGTTGTGTGACGTTGACTGCTGTTAGTTAATGGTTTGATTAATGGTTTAATAATGTGTGTTTGTATTAATTACTGACGGTGACTTACTGTATTCAGTTTCTATGCTGATTGACTTTTGATGATGTCATCAATGACTCCTGATGACACTTGAAAGCTCATCAATCTCGTTGCCCTTTAGCTTCACTTCTTATAAGTCACATCAACATTTATTCATCCAGAAAAAAGCTCATTTTTCTCTGATTAACATGACCTCTTCTTCCTGTCAGCTGCTGTGTGTCTGCAGTGGATTTACTTACATGAAATGAAAATGAGTGAATAACAGGAACAATCAGCATGTAGTGTCTGTTGTTGTTATAACTGAATTAATTAATTAATTACATTTTTGGGAGGCTGTTTTTTTTTTTTTTTTAGAACAAACCACTGCACACATGCTGAGGCAGCTGTGGTTTCTGTTTCTGCTCAACAGTTTTGTAAATCTAGTTGTAGTTTTACAAATAGTGACCCTGCAGGACTTTGCATAATCTGGGTTCAATAGTTTGTGACTAAAAACTGAGTGACTTATGACACGTTGTCTTTCAGACTCTCAGTCAGTCAGTATAGAGCTGCAACTAAATATTATTTTGATCATAGATTAACCTGTTGAGTATTTTCTCAATTAATTGATTAGTTGTTTGGTCAATAAAATGTCAGAAAATGATGAAAGATGTCGATCTGTCGACGTCCTCAAATGTTTTGTTTTGTCCACAACACAAAGATATTCAGTTTACTGTCACAGAGACTAAAGAAACATTTAATAAGTGCTGGAAAGTAACTAAGTACATTCACCCAAGTACTGTACTTAAATACAATTTTGAGGTATTTGTAATTTACTTGAGTATTTCCATGTGATGTTACTTTATACTTCTACTCCACTACATTTATTTGTTTATATTTCTTTGTTTAAATTGTTATGAACTTTGTGTGAAAGGTGCTATATGAATAACATGTATTATTATTTAAAAATATGGTATATATAATTTATAATTAATATTTATATAATGGAATACAGTTATTAATACTATTATTAAAATGTTCTTACATGTATTTGTTAGTGATTTCTGTTTTAAAGAAGCCAGTCTGCATAATTAACGCTTTTGATACTTTCAGTACATTTTGCTGATAATACTTCTGTACTTTTACTGAAGTAATGAGATGAATTCAGGACTTTTACTTGTATTGGAGTATTTTAAGACTACAGAGTTTCAACTTAGTAAAGAATGGAATGAAAGAATATTTCAGTAAACGTACGTCAACGTGATACTTACAAGATCTACGTGTGCAGAAACAAACATATGTGGAAAAACAAAGTGCTTATTCAGCTGTTCTGATGTCATTTGTGGTGTGTGTGTACAGATCAAATGTATTAATGTTATTGAAAATTCAAGAAATTGAACATTTTGAGATACATGACTCTGTGTGATGAGTATAAAGTTCCTGTTTTTTAAAGGCTGCAACAGGAAGTCACGTGTCAAAGTTCATGTACAATCCACGTAAAACTACTGATGTTTTCATAGGTAGTGTTAAATTCCACTTCATACAGAGGTTGATGTTGAAAAGCTACAATCACACTCACACATACAAAAAACAGGACAGATTTATCAACTGCAGAAATTTTATTGAACCAAATGTGGATTTTGCAAAACAGACTTGCTCTCCATCACCTTCAGTCACAGGAGCACAGTGTGAGCTGACCATGGCTTTGATTTTAAACTACGTCTTTAAACTCATGTTTATAAATTATTGCATTATAGGAAAACGAAATATTCAAGTGTCCAAAACCGCAGGTCTGGTACCAGATTTTTTTTTTTCTTTTATTGGACCAAACAAGAGAGCTGGTCAAGAGCCAGAGTAGGAAACTACCTTCTGTCCTACCGACTATTCAACAAGATAGTTAACCAGCAACTGACTTCATTTCCTACCCTGCAGTCATTAGTAACATCATCGATTGACCCAGCATTCCTCAGTACAGGCCTCTCTGATCAATGTAAGACCACCACTGAACAGACCCCGTATGTCTGAAACTTGGATTGATATAAAATAATGAAAAAATTAGAAAAATGTGCCATCAAATAAAGAGCCTGAAACATAAATAAGCTGGCGTGGGGGCGGTGAAGATATAATGGGTACACAACCTCCGCTCTGCACCTGACAGCAGGCAGCTGGGCATGTAAACACTGCTAGTGGGGAACTGAGGCAGACTGAAGAGAGAAATAACTTAAAGATGGAAAACAAACTTCTTTCAAAACCACCTTCATTCCCCTCCTACAACTGCAGCCTTTGTTCTTCTAAGAAAAAAAAAAAAAAAAAAAAAAATTCACCCACTTGAGCAGATAACACTGTTATAACACCATGACCCTCCTGCACACACCCAACCCCCCTTACCCCCCCACCCCGTTCCCCCATGACACCACTCCACTCCAACATCTGGAGACTCATTGTTTTATTGAAACACCTTGAAGTACAAAACAAAAAAGTTACATGAAACGGTGCCTCCTTTTTATTGTGGCACGAGACCTAAAAAGAAAAAATTAAAAAAGGAAATAAACAAGGGGGAGGGGGGAGGAAGGAGGAAGTGTGTGGGAGGGTCATCACCACTCATCCCTGATGTTGTGTGGAGCTGCAGTGGTGTGTCTTTGTGAGAGCGAGCCTGCCCCCTGGTGTTGTAGGGGGGCGGTGGTGTTACAGAGTCCCATGTTTGTCAGAGGTAATTCACGTGTTAGCTAATAGGAGCTGGTGGGGCTGCGAGGGGGGAGAGGGGGGAGGAAGAGCAACAGCAGCACATAGGAGGATGGGAGGAGAGTGTGGGGGGGGAGATGGGAGGGGTGGGGGGAGTTTGATGGCCTTCCAGGAGAGAAGGGGAGAGGGCTGCTAGCAGCTTCTAGAAGCCGTGGACTTTGAGCTGCTCCTCCTTGGCCAGGTCAATCTGCACAAAGAGAAACAAGAGATCGATGTTAAAATGAGCCCAACCTTCAGTCTGTGCATCACATATCGACTTACTGCTGTCCCCCGTGAAGAAGAAAACAACTCAGCTGAGACAAACACTCACAGCTGGGAAAAGTTATCCCAACAACACGTGGTGAAACAATAAAATACCCACCTCAATGAGGAACTGGCAGATATTCTTGCGCTGGTCTCCCTGAAGCTGGATCACTTCACCATACTCTGGGTGCTCAATCACTGTCCCATTGCAGGCAAACTTCTGTTGAGGGTCAAGAACAGAAAAACAATCAGTGGTGGCAAGAAAACACACAGCATTAACCACAAACTGAGGTAGTTACCACTCTTTATAATCACTGAAAACAACAAGGTTAATTACACCTGGGTGTTACCAGGAGTATTTACAACCAGGAAGCTTGAAAGTGCCCCAGGAAACACACATATATACACAAAGCATTTGAGCGCCCGCCCCCATCCGCAGCCGTACCTTCTTGAAGGCCTTGACTAGCTTCTTCTTGTCATAGTCGGTGGCAATGCCCTGGACAGTTGTGAGGGTCTTCCTGCCGTTCCGCTGTTGGATTCTTATGTGGATGTAGTCCTCTGTCCCGGCTGGGAGGCGGTCATCACCCTTAGTTGCATCAGCAAAGGGGTCTGGATGGAAAAAAAAACATGGAAAAAAAAAAGATCAAACTCCAGAAAAGGCTAGGTTATGTGCAGAAAATGTGATGCTTTGCTTCCCTATCCCGACCACACACACACACAACACAAATGTTTAATAATTTTACCAGTGACCATATATTAAAATCAAACTCTTCATCCACCCTGTTGTCACCTGGCATCTCTCTTCAGCCGAATCATATTTCAGATGAAGTGCGCAGACGTAAGAGCTAAATATACAGCTTAACAGCTTACAGGAGGCCGACAGCGGCGGTTAGCGGCATCCTTCAGCCAGAAAACACGACTGTGTTCGGGATAACAGCCGAGTCATGGTACCGCTACTTACGGTTTACGCGACGTGAATCGAAGCCAAATATCATCTGTTAATCTGGGTGAAATAAATCTCACGTTACGGATTTCGGCGACTAACAGATTCCTTGAGCACCACTAACGGAGATGAAGAATAAGCTAACGCGTTGGTAGCTAAATGTAGGCCTAATGGCGGCCGTTTGGACGTTAGCAAAGGCCTGCTAGTCGGCTAAAATCAGACTCTCTTTTAAAAGTTTAACATTAATATCAAATCAATGACTTAAAAGGACAAGCGTTACAATTATTAAGAAACCTTTGCAACAAAGAAAATATCAGCTAGATTTGAATAAAAAGCTTGGGTTAGCTTCGCTAGCTCTCGCCCTTCCCCCACCTTGTCTCACGGATCAGTTTGGTTAAAAATTCAACTTACCAAAAGTTTGGAGGTTCTGGATAGCGGACATACGATAAGATTTGCTTTCCTTTCGGATAATAACTTGGTTAGCGAGCGGTTCGTCGGCTAACTGTGACTTTTATTTGTCGTATCTGGGTTTTGCCTTTCCTCGGGGACGCTGGACTCGCCTTCACAAAGTCTCACAAAATGGAGATCGTCGAGTCCGAAGCACTAGAAAACAAGCCTTTATAGCCCCGCCCCGAAACCGACGTCAGCACGTCGCTGACGTACGTATGGGACAGATGCCGACGGCGTCACCACGCCCTATTATTTCTCAACTTTACTGGAACAGTGACGTCATCTCTTTATAAATTACGTTAATAAAATTACATCTGTAAATTTCCAAAGCATTAAATAACTTACGTGTTATTTTTAAATTTTATTATTATCTTCAGTTCTCTTATTTCTAAAGGTTTTTTGTTGTTGTTTGTTTATTTTATTGTTAATATATATATATATATATATATATATATATATATATATATGACTTTATTCCTGTGCTTTTTATGTTGTTCTATGTCCTTCATTGATCTGTTCAACTGTGTGTTTTGTGTGATGGTTTTCCTGTATTCGTGTATTATTTGTGTGTTGTTTATTTCAAATTTTGACTAATAAAATTGAAAAAATTGTTCATTCACTTTTTTATTTTTTTCTTTGCTAAATTTTACATATGTAAATGTAAATTCAATAAGTCCAAGCCTCTTCTGCTTGTTTTTAAATTAAGCTCTAAGTTAAAATGTTAAAGCTGTGAAATCTATGCTTTTATTTACAATCCCTCTGAAAGATGTGTGTTGATATATATTTATTTAAAATCTATTTTTTATGCTTTAGCTTTTATGCTGCTCCTTTATTTTCTTATGTGTACTATTGATCTGTTATATATATATATATATATATATATATATATATATATATATATATATATATATATATAAGCTTCCGTAACTAGTAACGTACTTTACAGATTAAGATTTTAAATGCAAACCATGTGACTAATCCTTAAAATATGATGTACGTTGATCATGTTTATAGATTAAAATACGCATCAGTAGATAAATTTAAATTAGCTCCAGCTACAACATTAAAATGTTTACATGTTATTTCAACAGTTATAGTAATCATACAGTATATTATCTATAATAATCTGAAAGGAGTCATTCTGTATAATGACTTTTTCATTTTTGATACCTTTAAGTACATTTTACTGACAATACGTAAGTATTTTATTTAAGTAAATGATCTGAATACCACATTTTGGGTCCTTTCCTACAAAGACGGCCCCATCTTCACCCTGTCCTGTCTATTTAGATTTTTTACTTATTTCTGAGGTGAGAATGAAACTAAAGATGCAGAAAGATGCAGGGTCCATCCTTTCTTATCTCAGATAACAGCTCATGTGATTCAGGGGAGGGAACTAAAATAAGTTTAATATAAATGATGATGAAATAAAAATGAAACTATTCAGTATCTAAACATCAGGACAGATCAGATAAGGTCAGCTGCCTTTACAAAACAAATACGGCAAACTTTTTCAGCCTCGTAAGTTTAGTTAATATAAAGCATCACTACCCAACATTTGGCTTTATGAACAGTGTTAAGTTTCAAATCTTTTTAAAATCATTAATAGTACATCTTGTTGTCCTTTGATGCATTTTAACCTTTTTGCTAAATAGAACATTCAAAACTATAAAACATCTCCAAAAAGTGAAAGTAAGTTTACCAACAGCTGCATTTTATTTTTTATGTAAAAAATATGAAATAGAAATAGAGTATTTCTACCACCTTGTACATAAAAAGTGAAAGATACATCTAAGATATGTATTTTATATGTAGATTGTATATATTTATGTCCTTGATTATTGTGTAGTAGTTGTGTATTTCTGTGACCTGTGTGTTATTCCTGTCTGCAAACTAAATTCTTCTCAAAACAAATTCATTAATTCAGTATTAAAGGCGACTCTTCTGTCACTGCCAATATTAATGTGCTTTTGTTTCAGGTTTCGTATTATTTCTCCACATTTTCAGATATGTTGAGATCAAGCTTTCTGGAAACGAAAGTATGTTGTTGTGCGTCTTGCAGAGGAATCTTACCGAGCCTGTCCTTCGATGACAGCTGTGTTTACTCCATCTTGTATCGACAGCTGAGCTTTACGGGCGTAGAGGTGGTTAACATGCTCAGACGTGGAGGTATAATAAAGACAGACTGTTGCTCCAGAGAGAAGCGAGGGATGTTCACACGATGATTATTGTGGGTAAAAATATCACGGTAAACGGTTTTATCATGATAATCGTCAAAGTTTCCTGAAATCTTATTATCAGTGCTTGAATACAGTTAAATGACTTCACACTGGGATCAGCTTGGTTGGATGTAGCTGCACAGATATAACATTTAAAGCAGTTTTAACGCTGTAAACACAAATAAGTTGTAATAATAATAATAAAGTTCAAGACAGTTGGACACCTGGCCTGTGTCACTGCTACACACCCGTTCATACTTTATAAAATCATGAATTTTTCCAAATGAAGTTGACTGATTGATTTCTGGAGTGCAAAGAACTTTGTAGTGAGTGTTATCTGCTGGGTTTGTGCCAGATGTATGTTGTTAACTAAACTGTCTGAACACTGAAGGCTCGGCAACGAACGGAGCGAAGCGTAACACAGGTGCCAAACTCGTTACATCATGTAGACGTCATCAAAAACTATTTTTGGCAACAATTGATGCCTGAACATGATCAGCTCATTATCAACGCCTGAAGAAAGTCACAGAAAACAGTCACAGCCCATTGACTATGTATATATATATATCAAAAGAATGTCAAAAACAATAATATTTGTTGTAAAATACATACAATAAGAGAGATGCAACATAGCAAAACTTTCAGTTTATAAGATATGATGCATATTGATTACATTACGTGAAGGTTGATGTAGAAGTTCAAATTAGCTTAATTAGTAAAATGTTTACATGTTACTGCAACAGAATTAATCACACAGTTAAATACATATAATAAGTCATTCTGTATAATGACTGACAATACTTATGTCCTTTTAATTAAGTGACATTTTGAAGTTGAGACTTTTACTTATAACTGACTAACTTTTCAGTTATGTAACACAGTTCAAACCAAACAAATCTGACTTCATGATCAAACATGAACGGCGGCAGAATGTTGTCAAACTTGTGATCTGTAGTTGTGTTCAATTAGACAGCAGACATCAATAATGGCCTTGTTACTTGTCAACAGAGAGACTGCCAACAAGTCAGAGCTGCAGACGCTCTCATAGATTCCTCGTCAGTGACGCAGAGGTGCCAGCAGGAAAAAAAAAAAGGAGAGCTGGATGGAACAAAATCTGGCTGCTCTTGACACTACTGGTCTGTTTGAAAGCACCAAATCAGATTCGTCTGAAGTGGAAACACAAGAGAAAGTAGTGGAGGAGATCGAGACATGCGTGTCGCTTGCTTCACCAGGTCTTCTTTTGTGTTCTTGGTTGTGCTCCAGCTTGGCAGATTCACAGAAGACCAGGAAACTGACAATAATGCAGAGGCAGCAAGGCCTTGTTCACTTAGGGAGAAGATCTGAAGATAGGAGTCACAGGCCCTGCTTGACTTCACCAGGGAGAGACACAGATCCTGCTGAAGTTATTGAGCTACTACAGAAGATCAACTGCGTGATGTAGAGAAATGGAGACGGCCCAAGACCAAGAGAGAGACCTCCAGGAAGGAAACCCAGAAACAGCACTCAAAGAGAAGGAAGCTGGAGGCGGGTCCTTCTTAAAGGCCTGTCTAGAAGGTGCTTTAGATGTAACGTTCACTTTTTATGCCCAAAGTTTCAGACCGGATCCAAAACCAGCTGTAGTGCTCGGTTGAGTCACTGCTGCAGCACGTTATGAAGCTTGTAGGCAACAATGCTGTAAATGTCTTAAAGGACCAGTATGTAGGATCTAGTGCCATCTAGTGGTGAAGTTGCAGATTACAACCAACTGAATAATCCTCCCCTTCCAAGCATGTAGGAGAAGCTACGGTGGCTGAAAGGTCCTCTCTGTTGCCAGCGTTTGGTTTGTCCGTTCTGAGCTACTGTAGAAAAATGGCGGTGCAACATGGCGGGCTCTGTGGACGAGGACCCCCCCCCCATGTAGATATAAAGGGCTCATTCTAAGCTAACGATGTCTAAACAAAAAAGATTCTTATTTTCAGGTGATTATACACTCATTAAAACACATTTATGAATATTATTTTTTCATTTCTGCACACTAAACTTTTTAAATGTTTCTGTAAAGGTTTTTACCATCCATGAGACCCTTTAGAGCCTGCTACATGTTCAAGTCCTCCTCCGCTCAAAAACCTGTTTTTCTTCTTGTTCCTTCAGTTGGATGTTTCAGAAAAGGTGCAGGACACTCAAATATAGAAAATCAATCAATTACAGATTTTTATTATGATGTTATTAATTGTTTATACAGCAGGAAGAGTTATAGTTGTTGAATAATGCATTAATAAACACTTATATCCGTTTATAACTACAGTACCAGTCATACCTTCCCATTCACTTCAATGAGAAAGTGTGTCCAAACTTTAGACTGGTGCTGTTCATTATAGTGTTTTATTAACTGTTTATATACCGATTATCGATGTTGTAAATTGGCAAAGTAAAATGTTAATAAAAAAACACAAGATCATTATAGACAAAACATCAAATCTTTAATAAAAGTCACATCTGTCTAACATGACATAATGGGAGAAACGTTTCATCGTACAAAGGGTGAGACAGCAGCGAGCGTACCATCGGTAGTCACAGGTGCATTCTGGGGAAAACAGGATACATCCAACACGCCACCTTAACAGCTAACCAGCAAAACTCAACTGCTACACAACTGCGCCTAGTGCACAAAAACAAACAAAAAAAAACAACAAAACAAAAAATAAACAGATGAGCAGGATTAGAATCAAAAAAATTAAAAAGAATAAAACAAGACGCTGAGTCTGGAGTCCAGTATGTGATGATCCGAGTTTCAATAACCTGACACACTTTTCCAAACTCATAGAGCCATAGTCGTACTGTATGTTCCAGATGTTATTACATTTAAAAACACACATCTGTGATGAACAACAGTCCTGCCTAACAAACACATCCTGAGCTGCGACTGCAATGAATAAAAGAAATGTAAAAATATGTGAGTTCTGATATGAAAACAACACAAAGGAAAGATTCGTCATGTTTACTGTGGATTTTGTCATTTTGGATGTTTTTTTTTTCCACACTTACCAAGAATAGTAAGATAATAAATGGCTTCTTTTGATGGGAGGAAAATGAAACCTGATAATAAAACTATGGACACTACAGACCTGTATCACAAAGTAAGATCAACTGTTGTTAACCAGATCACTGACTCACTCACATCTCCAGGACTAAACTGAAAACCCGACATCTCTACAGGATCCCAACACGAACAAAAGTATTTAAAGTTTGCACTAAGGTGAGATGTGATAACGCAGAGTTGAGACGATAAGTCTTACTTTCCTGATCCTTTTAGTCATTTTCTAAGCAAAAAAAAAAAAAAGTTCTGCTTTTTTTTCCTCATTCCATCAACATCACGTTTAACAAACATCTAAAAAGAAATTTAATTTGTGAATTGATGCAGAATCGTAGGAGATAATATTTAATTTCTTCACCCTCCGCTATCAGCTGGCGTCTGTGTGACGCCGTTTATCTGACGTCACAAACGTTAAGTTTAACACGCAGAGAAAGCGAAAGACTCAGTTGAACTTGCTTCGAGTTACAGGCTGCAGAGAGAAGAATTGGAATGAAAGGGGACCACTGGTACCACTTTAAACTGGTTTATACTGCTGTTGATGGTGTCCAGTGAAACCATTACAAAAACCAGGTCAGAACAGATTCCCTCTCCACATCAAACCAGATTCTTAAAATAATAAACATGTTATAAAAAAGAAGAAAAAAAACCAAAAACAAACAAAAAAAAAATCACAGCACAAAGAAATTTAAAAAAAAAAGAAAAAAAAAAAAAAAGAAAAAAGGATAAAACAGACCAAAGCATGGAAGACACAATAATAACCTTTCACAGCGGCTCTGTTGCTTGTGTGGATCCAGTCTTGGACTTGAAGCTCTTACGGCTTCACCTGAAAACTGTCAGAATGAAAAACAACAGTCAGGAGACAAACTTTTACCTGGAAAACTCTATAAACCCCACCCCAAAAAACAAACTAACAAACTACACATCAGCTGAGTAGCGCGCGGGGGGGGGGGGGGGGGGGGGGGGGTTCTGTATTTCTCTGTTTTGTGTCTTCAGACTAGGCTAACCCATTGTTGCTAACTTTGAAGCTAACCTTTACTTTTCCAGCATTTGGGGAAACAGACGTGACTTTTTAGCATTTATTAACTGACACACTGTAGTCTGTACTGTACATTTACTGCCAGACTGACAACTTACTACTAACCTTTTCCTCTGCTCCGCTTGCATCCACCGTTACTTCTCTGCCCCTCGCTCTTTCCCGCTTGCTACGCAAACATATTACGCAATGACGTATTCCTTAACGGAGCCACGCTACCAGTGGTTTCCCAGGCAACGACAGAGGTTGACTCACGTACCAGAACAGCGCTGCACAGAGACTCCCAAACGCTGTATCCATTCATTCGGATATCAAATATTAAAAAATATATATTTTTTGGCCTGGCGGGGGTTCTCGTTGTGTCATTATGGAGAAACACAGATTCAGTAAACGTTGAGTACCGTTAGACCCAGCAGGCTCCGTTAGGTTGGGCGAGTTCAAAGTTGTGAAAACAACAGGGGTGTATTCAAAACACCCCCGTTGTTTTCACAGGTAATTTGTTAGTCTTTCCCTCCCGCCGCAGGAAATAATGGATTAATCCTGGAAAGCTGTTGATGCAGCACTTTTCTCCTTATGAAAATAACACGGAGATTATTCGACCAATGAGAATTCAGTCGGACGAGAGCATATCGACCAACTAATGGACCAGCAGACTGCAGCCCTACAGCTGAGACTAGAGCGATGATGTCCGTCATGTTTCAGGCTACAGGTTTGTTTTTGTGTTCGATTAGTTGATTGATGGAAAATGAATCAGCAGCTATTTGTTTTAATTATTCTTTAAGCAAAAATGCAAAGATTTGCTGTTTTTGTGTTTGTTTTTTTTTAACATTATGATAAATTGAATATTTTTGGGGTTATTGACTGTTAATCTGACAGAAAAAAAACGACATTTGAAGACGTCTCATTGGAGGCATTTTTCACTAAATTATTTGATTAATCGAGACAATAATCTGCAGATCAATCAATCATGAATATAATCATTAGCTGCAGCCGTCTGATAGTAAAAATGAATCTAATAAAAAAAATCAAATACTGGTGTTTTTTAAAAAACAAACCCTGATGTGTATCAGTGGTGTATATTTAATAACACGCATCACAATTTACTTCTCATATAAAATCCTGTATCAACTCAAATCCATCAGTTTCTCATTTCATCTTTTGACTTTAATCACAGGATCCTGCAAACTGAGTTATTCTCTAAGGAGGACACGTCAGTGTTTTTAAACCTGATAGAAGAACAAGCCCAGATTTCAATCAACAATCAAAGATCAATCAAGATTTTGATCAAGAAAACTGAGACCCGACTGATGCTGCGTTCGTGTCGTATCAGATTTACTGTAATTAAGCAGATTCAAACCTGTAAACGACGTTCACGCCAACATCAGAGTAATAATTACGCCGATTCTTCTGAAAGCTTTGATATATCTGACTTGAAGCTTAATAAAACCAAAGTTCCTAAAAAACAAACAAACGTCAGTCCGTCAGTGTGATGCGTTTCACCAGGACTCACTGGCTTCTATATAAACCGGCTGCTGTCACACACTCCGCCTCTTTAGTTTGTCTTTAATTTATCTACAATAAAACCTATTTTCAGTTACATGTGTGATCTCTCCGCCTTCGTCAAGCCTTGAGCCGGGTTGTGAAGAATATAATTAATCTAAGATTTAATGAATGTGGAGATTTATTGTAAATTTATAATGTCTTTTAACTGTCACACAACCGACCGTCTGTCGACCTGAAAGCTCACAAGTTGTAAACAATCTCTCCCGTCTCGACTGATCCTTTCAACATGACGTAAACCCTGCAGCCGAAGGGTCGACCAATCAGGGGACTGCATGCAGTTAAAAAGATAAATAGCGGCGGATGGTTGTGTGAACTGAGCGCTCGGCAAGAACACAATGAGCAAACTGACTGTGTTGCTTCATGAGTCTGGTGTGTGTTTCTCAGCACCAGTTTGAACTAAACCAGTGTGCAGATTCTCTGATAACATGGTCGTGTTGCTTTAAAGACTGAAGATGCAAACAAACGTCTCATCCTGCTACATATATTTAACTGAAAATCTGTCGTACTTAAATCATGATAAATGGATTTAGTGATGAAATGGACAAACCTCAGTAACCCCACCCGCCCCAGACGTACCTCAACACCAAACCTCCAACACTTCCTGCCTTCATCCTGCTGCCTCACACCTCCTACCTGCCTCATACTGCCTCAGCTCAGCTCAAACTCCACTTTAGCAAAAAAATCAGGATGCAGCAGCTTTGGGAAGGAGAGAATTCCACGTTTGGTTCACCGTCAGAACTGTTCTTCTTAAATAACACTTTGCTTTAGTATTCAGTGAGGATGAGGAGCTGTGGCTGAGTTATGACAAGAATCTCGTGTTGCAGGTCAAGTTCAGAGGGCAAGCAAGACCCCCCCCCCCATCCCAAACATGTGTTTCCTACAGGAAAGCAACAGCTGCTGTTTAAATACGGCAACTCTTAACTGTTTTTGCAGCTAAATAATGTCAGTGGTTCCCAACCTGTGGGTCGGGCCCCCAACAAGGGGACACTGGATAAATCTAAGGGGTCGTGAGATGGGACGACCCTCAAACATTTGCTTTATTCATTGTTAATTACTGTATTTTATCTTCTTAAACCTGTAAAAGTTATTAAAATAAAATGAAATTAATTAATTTAACTGGTAGAAGCCACAACGTGTGACGAGGTTCCAGGTAGAATTACTTTATTTTAAGAGGTTGGGAACCACTGATAAAGAGGTTATATTTATTAGCCACAGCACATCTTTAATTAATTAATCTCCAACCTCGATACTAACAACGTTAAACTTTTACAGATAAAATCCATTCCTGTCTGCACAGTAACCTCTTCTTATCAAAGCTCACCTGTTGCTGATGTGCTCGGCACTACGGGGACTCTCCTCCATTCTCTGCTGCTGACTTGGGCTGGCTTTTAGATCTGGACCTGGATCCTCTTTTGGAGGAAGGGGTGCGGCTTCTGGACCTAGACTTGGACCGGGACCTGGACCTGGATCTCGATCTGGATCGGGACGGGGACTTGGCCTTGGTCTTCTTGTCCCTCGGAGAGTGGGACTTGGATCGGGAGTAGGACCGGGACCTGGATCTGCTGTAGCGGGATCGGCTTCGGGAGCGAGAGCGGCTCCTGCTGCGGGATCTGCTGCGTCTCCTGTGTCTCGGGCTGGGGGAAGAGCTGGATACATTCAGTGTGTTGAGTTATTGTCTACCATGTGAAAACAGCTCAAACTGAGGAAAATATTACATGTAATATAATTTTCTGCCACTACTGGGTCTCTCAATCAAAACAATAACAAAAGATGGAGTTTGATAACATCGTGGTGTAGCGTGGGATCATGGGAGTTGTCGTCGTCATTGTTAAACAACCAGCTTTTCCTACTTAGGATTCCTTCAGTGTTCATCGTTCAGGAGGTTTTTACTGGGAGCCAAATTATCCGCAGAGGTCTCGTCCTCTCCAGAACAAACATACACTGTGATTAAAACTGGTAAAAACACTGAATAAAGCACTTTCATGTTAAAAATCAGTGTTTAGCGGACACAGGCGGACCGTAGGGGCTGTTAGCTGAGCTGCTGCTAGCATTTGCTCAGCTTGTTTCTCTGATAACTTAAGATCCAGACGTCCGACGACTAAAATCCTTCATCTGGTCAAAGATATAGTTAAAAAACAAACAAGCTCTAGAAAGTATATTGTAAAAGTGTGGCTTAAAACTGGATAAAAAGCCAATTTATGACAAACACAACGCTGACGCATGCGCAAAGGGGATATGACGCCATTGACAGGCGACCAAATAAAACGGGCCTTTAAGTTGATTAAAATTGTGGATTCCGATGTTTTAACATTGTTGGAAACATTTGAGATAATGTAAAAACACAACTCATTAAAATATATAACATAATGACAATTGTTTTTAGACATTTTAATGCGGGAAAGTTACATATTGGGCCTTTAACTGGGAATCGGAATCTAACTTCAGCGTCGTCTCTCCTCAGAAACCTGAGTTATTCTTACCTCCTGCTTCTGCGGCCGTGTCCCCCGTACCTCCGAGGCTGGCCTCCCCGCCGCCCTCCTCCTCCTCCTCCGCCGCCGCCTCCGTAGTGGGAGTCGGGCGGCCTGCCGTACCGGGCCATCTGCACGCGCAACTCCCGCCCGTCCAGCAGCGCGCCATCCATCGCGTCCATCGCGTCCTCCGCGTCCCGCTTATCGTGGAACCGCACGAACGCGAAACCGCGGCTTTCCTTTGTGTAACGGTCTCTGGGGATGTAGACGTCCCCTACCCGGCCGTACTTCTCGAACACCCGTCTGAGTGTTTCGGGAGATGTCCGGTAGGTCAGGTTGTCCACTTTGAGGGAAGTCATGCCGTCGACATCAGGCGGAGGCCTACCGTAACTCATGATGCTCAACTAGCGCAGCCTTCTTCAAAACACTTAATATCCTGGCTAAAACACCGCCTACCTGCTCGTTAAACTGTACACACACATACGAGGGTGTAATTTATAATAAATCGTCTTGCCTGCGGTACTTTGAAGGTTGAACAGTTACAAAACAACCGGATTCTTGCAGCTCGACTCACCACGTCTCCACACAGCACAAGCCAGTGGGCGTAGTCTTCTTCTACTCTGTAAATAGGCGCTGACTTCTTCTACTCTTTAAATAGGCGCTCTGTCATATTTACCCCATCAGCGCCATCCTGTGGAACTGCTTTAATTTTTATTTTTATCACTTCAAAAAGCAAACAAAATAAAATGAAACGTATAAAACTAACTTTTTGAGAGGTGTTTGTCGACGTTGATCTTTATCTGATTATTTGTTGATTTATTTTATTTTAATTTTTGACATTCTGACTTTTTCCCAACTTTATCGGCCAAATATTGAAATACACAACATAAAACTAAGAACTCAAATTGATGTCTTTGATGAAAATTGGTCAAAATGACTGAGCCACGTCTGATTTTGTATAACAGTAATATACTTACTTTAAAGGCATATCTTCCTATTTAAAACATTTTTCTTCTTGTTTTTTCTTTTCCTCCAAGTAAAGAATTATTATGGTTTGATATGAATCTGTATATGCACGTGCGTGTATGTATATATGTGTATCTTGCATTCCAGTTACCATTAAGGTATCAACTGAAATAATACCATGTAGTATCGAAACTTCTCCAATCAAACGATTCCTGCATTCGATCCTTTTCATACCCAGATCTAGAAAAAAGTGACTATTTGTAACAAGACAAACTGGTTCTGATACTTCTCAGTCTTTTAAAAGAAGGGAGGAAGTTAAAAAGATGGTTAGCAGAGAGAGAGAGGAGTCTTGAAGAACATTGTGTCCCTTTTCCTTTAGTCTTATAGTAGCCTGTAGATCTCAGTGAGGGATGGAAATTCCTGGCATTTGATTTTTGATGCTGTGTGTATTATTTTGTCAAGACATTTCCTGTCTTGCGCTGAGGTGTTTCCATACTAGACAGTTATTCCAAAGGTAAGGATGCTCTCCATCCCAGCAGGATAAAACTGCATCATATGTCAAAATAATTAACTTTTACAATCTCTGGAATGAGCTTTCATTAGAACAAGCTGTATATCTAGAAGGAAAAGTTGATGGAGATTTTAATGCTCATAGTATATTATGGGATAGTTATAATGATGGAAATGGTACAGAATCAGTCACAGATCTTACTTTAGTATCAGAAACAGTGGCAGGTAAAGTGTGATCCTGCTGATTGGGAAAAAATAAGCAGATTAAATGCAAAAAATTGGATGTTAATCAGGGTGTTGATGTGTGAAGCTAGGAGGTAAAAATAAAGATAAAATAGTACCATGGTGGATGAAGTAATGTGAAAATGCAATAAAATTTTGAAATAAAGCTTTGTTGAAATAATCATAATTTCCATATAAAAGGTTGCAAACTAATGCAAGGAAAACAATTAAAAATGCAAAGAAGGTTTTTTTGGAGAAACAGAAATTGCTTAAATATGGGGAATAATAAAAAAGAAAGAAATTAATTTACAATGAAACTACAGCTGTGACAGATGAGGACAAAACAGAGATGTTGGCATAAACTTTTGTGAAAGTTCAGCTCTGATAGTATTAGTGAAGAGGAGCAAAGAGGAAGAGGAGCTGCGAGTGTCCAACCAGCAGCAGGTTTGTGTGGACAAGGATGAAAACAAACAAATTTGCAGCTGTGAGAGTGTTTGAGAAGAACATCATCCACAACATGACGTTAACACTTAACATTATGTGGTTTAAAGTCATTGTATTATGTTAAGATATTTATCAAACGGTGCTAACATATACTCAGGATGTGTTGCAGTACTACTTTACAAACATCATCTCCATACTGAAACGTTAGTTTACCAGTCATTCATCTTTTCTGATGCATTCTGGGACACTGTGGGTTTTTTAAAAGCTTAGTTTAAAGGTGTGCTATAAATGGATAGTGCTAATAAAAGGCTGTTGAATTGATGGTATTCTCACTTGGAACAATTTCAATTACTGTTACTCATTTTATGATGTTGTTTCAACTGGAATCAAAAGACCGGCCACCCAGTAACAGGCACTGGTATCCTGGTCATCACTTGTACTGGGATGAGGTGGATTCTGAGTCCAGAAATATATATATATATATATATATATATATATATATATATACATACATATGTATATGTATATGTATATGTATATATATATAAGCAAACCCGGAAGCTAGAAACTTTTTTTGGATGTATTTGGATGTATTTTTTGGATGCCATGGATGTATTAAGAGAACTGGATACAGCGTCGGAGGCGGGGCCCCGTTCATTCTTATGAAAGTTGCTCAGTGGCGCATGAAGCCAAAAAAATAAAAAATAAAAAAAATAAAAAAAATCAACTTCCCAGTATGAAAGTACCCGGATCTTCCGCATTGTGCTGCCCATAGAGCATGCGCACTAGTGACTTTCACTGGCCGAGTCGGCTACTTCCAGTTTAGCCCTCCGGCTAAAACAGGGATAAAACAATTCAATCATGCGGCTCTTCTAGGCTTTTGAAATGTGATCAGACCAAACGGATTTAATCCTGATAGTGAGAGGAGTCATTTCGCGGGGGTTGTGATGCCCCGAAAAATGTATCCACTGATTTACAGACGTCTCTCTCACAATGTAAGTCTATGGGGAAAAGTCTTTTTGGGCTAGTGTGCATCACGTGACGTTGTAATTACACGGTTTAACCGCTATGTCAAATTGGCTTCAAAGCCCGGCGCTCTTCCTGTATCCAGTTCTCTGTATACATCCATGATTTTTAGTCCGGTATCCAGCTCTTATAATACATCCATGGAAAAGTCTCGTCTGTTTCCCCGACTGCTGGAAAAGTGAAGGGGAGTTGCCCTAAAGTTAGCAACAATGTGTTAGCCAAACCTGACGATGCTAAACAGAGAACTAGAGAACAGAGAAATGTGGCTGCTGAGTCTCTCCTGAGGACGCCGCCCCAAAGCACGACACAGGAGAAACACTGCATTGTGTTACAACTGTCAGTTAATATCTGTACTTGTATTTATGTACTAATGTCCTTTGTATTAATTGTGACAATTATAATAAGTGAAGTTATGACACAACATGTTTGACAAATGTTGATTTAAAGAAGAGTAACACATTCATTTATCTGGTATTACTTTTTTTTAATAAGTTTTCTGCAAAATTAACAGTCATAAATAAGTCAGAAGAACAGGAAGAAGAGAAGATAAAGCAACAATGTTCAACTGGTTACTGGATGTGGTGCAAAATGCTTAAAAATATCAGTTTCTCCACGTGTCCCATCACTGGAGATTAGTCTGTTATTGTTCACGTCCTCCTGTGTGAACAAGACTCTCACTGGCAAAAATGTCCCGAACTGTGAAGCCCTTGTCTGCCTTAATAATATCACCTGGTTGTAGAGGCAGTTAGAGTTGTCTGAGGCGTTCCCAGTATACAGGTCACTGGTGTGTTCCGTCCTTTGTACTGGCTGTACAAATAACCATGTGTCAAGCCTCTCAAAGCTAAAGACGACAACCTCAGTGCAGTTGAGCAGCGTCCTGCACTACAACTGTGGATGTTTGAGTGAAGCAGACAATGATGGTGGTTAAGATGTTGGTTACTGTGGTTGTGCTACGATTAAACCTTGTTGAAATGTCGTCTGCAATTAAGTTACAGCTTCGTTAAGGTGAGGAGCAACTGATCGACTGGTCAGGATGATACTGTAGCTCAAATTTGAAGTGTTTCCAACGGTGGCAGCGTCAGGTAATCCGGTGAAATATTGAAGGAAATCTGACTAAAGGAAAAAAGTTTGCTTCTGTTTCTCCAGCTGTCTTTTCAGTTTCTCATTCTCTTCTCTCAGAATGTCATTCTCTGCCGCGAGCACTGCCAGACTCTCCAGCAGCACGAGACTTTTTGAAGCTCGAGGTGTCTGTGCAGGCATGATGTCCGGGTTGTATAGATGATCCGTGACTTCATCCTCGGCGCCGGTCAGGTCCATTAGTTTCCTTCGTTTCGGGGTGGGGCTGAGGCGGTCGGGGAACTCGAAAGTCCTCCCGTCGTTCCACGTTAACCGCGATGGCCCGGCGGATTCATCATCAGGGAAATGCCCCTCTGTCACACTGCCTGCCCTGGAGGTACAGTTTGAGGTGAAGCTTTCACACCTGTTTAAAAAAAAAAAACAACAAAACAAAACATCACTGAAGTTCTTTATTAGTCATGTGCACATCTGGCAATGAAAATTAAATCTCAGGCTCCCTCCAACAACGCTCAAACAGTACGTATAGAAAGTTAAAATATAGTAAAATAGTATAATACAGTTGTAGCAGGTGATCAGTGATGATAAACTGTAATGTAGACAGCTTGTGCACTAATGTATATGCATAATGACACCAGGATGTAAACAATAGTATCAGCTGTTCTCTTGCTTGTTAAAATTAAAACCTGTAGCCACTCCGGCCCTGTGCAGATACCCTGATACAGGAAACGGGTTTAGAGGGTTTTTCATGTTTCCAGATCTTTGTGTTCTGGTTTGTCAGGCTTGTCGGTCAGTAAAGGGCTGATGAAGATAGCTAGCGAGCTTTAGCTGGGCAGTGTCTCCGTTTTGTTCGTATTGACCATGTAGAGAAACTCTTTCACTCAGAAACAGTTATTTTTTTGCGGTTAGGTTAATGTAGACAGTCTGCTGGAGTTATTTACTTTCATATGTACATGCTGTGAATTTCTAGCCGCAAGATCAGTGAAATCAGCCCCTTTTTTCAGTTTTCACAAATAGAATGAAAAGGTTTCACAAGTTTAAATCTGTTTTAATGAGTCTCTGGAGGCTCCTCAGGTCTACATATGGTGGTATTTGATCTGGACCTGCTCTAATGTGGTCTGGATGGGAAAAAAAGGCAGTGAAATCACCCCTTTTTCTGATTTAAATACACAGTTAACAGGTGTTGATTGTTAATTTCATCTCTTCCCAAATATACAGTATGTCAAAAAAACATCAATATCAGAGTATTTTTACATCAAAATCTCCGTCTTTAGTCTTCCTGTGAAATGTTTCAAATGTTCATCCAACCTACTATGAATCCTCCATTCAGCAGGAAGAAATGACATAAAATGGTTCATTCTTATGGATTAAGAATCACTGTCCTCTCAATACACTACAAACAAAACATGGCTGACTTTACTTTTATTCTCAGTTCAATGTTTTAAGATAGCTTCGGCATTACAATGCATTTTGATAACATTCCAGCGAGGAAGATGCATTGTCTTTTCATAATCTTCACTCAGTGATGTCATTTACTTTTAGTTATTGAGAAGATTTTTTCAGGCTTTCCATCGCCGCTATGGTGGTTGCTATGGAGGTTGCTATGGTGTTGCTATGGACGCTGCTATCACTGAAACCACTCAGCTACACAGAACTGAGATTCAGTATGACGCCGATCCAGAAATCCAGGATTTGAAGCTCTGTGATTGGCCAACCAGAGGACCCCTGGTCGGCCAATCACATCCGAGTATTTTCCTCACTGTCGCCGTGTTGAAGTTTTCTGTTAGTGAATCTTTAACATTTCTCAACACAACAAACACAAAAGCGTTTTTGATAACTCAACAATATAGCAGGTTAATGTTACGGCCATCAGTTTGAATTACTTCAGAAAGCCATTTTGTTGTGGCTCAACTCCTGTTTTGGCTAAAATATCTGAAATAAAACAACATCTTTACTTTTTTTTTTTAACACAGATCATCTAGATGCAGCGTTATCACTTGTTCGGCTGCACTAGATATCTGATATATTCAGTAGCGTGTCTTTTTATGACCCTATTTACAACCCTAAACTGAAAAAACTACAACTATGGTGCTGATTTTTATCCAGCTGTATGGTGTGGCTCTAGGGAATCTTAGTTTTTTTTTTTTTTAAATATTTGTTTTCCTTGAATTGTAAGTTGTGAATAGTGAATTGAGAGAACACTGAGGAGATTAAGGGGATGTAAACACAGTTGTTGACTTTACTCACATGATAGCTGAGGTCAAGAGCTCTCTGTAACAGATGGTCCTGAGATTATAGATTAACTGACGTCATGATATTATTGATTGATTCAAGCCTACATAAGCACACGTCATATTTTGTCATACAGGAAGAAAACATGATTGGATTTTGATATAAGAATTTATTTTATATTATATTATATTTGGCATATATTGCTTAACAGGTGCACATATGACTGGTGATGTCATCTAAAAGGGTTAAAAAGGACATTCATCACAGTATAGAAGCTAAAGACGCTCTAATTTCCTTATCATGGGGCCTTTACTGAGCAAAATAAGGGTTTCACAGATCTGGAAGTGGGTTAAACAGTGTTGAGGCTTTTGCTATGATGTCTAACACCTTTTCACAGGTGTACGTGGTGCAAAAACGCAGATTCAGCCGCTAAAGATCATTAATTATGTTTCCCTTCAGCTAGAATCAGAAGCGTTGTCTGTCCACAGAAACCTGAGTTAATCTCACCTCCTGCTCCTGCGGTCATGACCCCCGTACCTCCGGGGCTGGCCTACCCGCCGCCCTCCTCCTCCTCCTCCTCCTCCTCCTCCGTGGGCCATCTGGACGCGGAGCTCCCGTCCGTCCATCAGCGCGCCGTCCATCGCGTCCATCGCGTCTTCCGCGTCCCGCTTGTTGTGAAACCGCACGAACGCGAAGCCTTTGCTTTCCTTTGTGTAGGGGTCTCTGGGGATGTGGACGTCCCCTACCCGGCCGTACATCTCAAACATCATTTTGAGTGTTTCGGGCGATGTCCGGTAAGTCAGGTTGTCCACTTTGAGGGAAGTGAGATTGTCCACTTTGATGCCCTCGACGTGAGCCATCTCGACGCGCAGCTCCCGCCCGTCCAGCAGCGCGCGGTCCATCGCGTCCAACGCATCCTCCGCATCCCGCTTGTGGTGGAACCGCACGAACGCGAAGCCGCGGTTTTCCTTTGTGTAGGGGTCTCTGGGGATGTGGACGTCGCCTACCCGGCCGTACTTCTCGAACACCCGTCTGAGGGTTTCGGGCGATGTCCGGTAGGTCAGGTTGTTCACTTTGAGAGAAGTCAAGTCGTCGACGTCGGGCGGGGGCCTGCTCATGATGCTTTAACCAGCGCAGCCTTCCTCAAAACACTTTATATCCTGGCTGACACACCGCCTACCTGCTCGGTAAACTGCATACACACATACGAGGGTGTAATTTGTATTAAATCGTCTTGCCTGCGGTATTTTGGAGGCTTTTCAGCCACAAAACAACTTACATCTTGCAGCTCCAAACTGCCCCAGTCCAGTGGGCGAACCTCTTCTTCTTCGTTTGCTTCTTCTTCTTCTTCTTCTTCTGATATTTCTTGGCGGATGGCAAACAGCTTTACTTGGTGCTTTACCGCCACCCTCGAACTGACCAGTGACTGTAGACTTCTTCTACTCTTTAAATAGGGGCTCTATCATGTTTGCTCCATTAATACCTTCTTGTGGAACTGCTTTAATTTGATCACCTCAAAAAGCAAACAAAAACGTCAACAAATTATATATAACTAACTTGTTGACGTTATATATGAGAAAGTGGTTCTTCATATATAGACTTTCGAAAATTTGCATTTGTGGATATAAAATGTAGCCATTGAAACATAAAAATTGACAATGTTCTGAAAGGATGAAATGAACTGTTCTTGTCTCAGAAAAATACAATTACATCATATAAAATCAAACTACAAGGCTCATCAATGAAGCTGAACACATGGTTAGCAAGTTCTTGCCAAAAGGCCTGTACCACAGACTGTATATAAAGATTTGTATTTATGTATTTATTATTTATATGGAATTATTTACAGCGCTAGAAAGTAACTAAGTACATTTACTCAAGTACTTTACTTAAGTATAGTTTTGAGGTATTTGTACTTTACTTGAGTATTTCCATGTGATGCTACTTTCTACATTTCAGAGGGAAATATTGTACTTTCTACTCCACTACATTTATTTGACAGCTTTAGTTACTTTTCAGATGAAGATTTAACACAATGGATAATATAACAAGCTTTTAAAATACAACACATTGTTAAAGATGAAACCAGTGGTTTCCAACCTTTTTGGCTTTTGACGTCTTACAAAAAGCAGTGTGTAGTCGGGGTCACATTTCACATGTCTATGAGTTGTTAACAGCTCCACCAAATAGTGATATTTCCCTCTAAACTTCTCACATGCTTTCATTTCAATAAATGTTCAAATGATCCAATATTTCAGCAAAAATCAAAGATTAGAGAAAAAGTCCAAAAAACTGAAAACAGATTTGTGTATCAGAACTTTGTTTTTTCTTCTTTCCTCTCCCATTAATCATCTCACCACCCCTCAGATTTATCTGCTGACCCTTTGGAGGGGCCCGACCCCTAGGTTGGGAACCACTGGACTAAACTAGCTAACTGTATATAAAGTAGTGTAAACTAGCTCCACCTCCAGCAGCTACAACAGTAACATGCTGCTCTAACACTGATGCTTCACTATTAATAATCTAATGATTATTTATGTATCTTTATATACAGTCTATTGTCTGAACCACATCACAGTGGAAGAAAAGAAATGAGGAATATTTTCTTTCTGGTGATTACAAAAAGTACAAAGATCTGCAATGTTCACATATTGTGTAATAACTGAATTAACAGGATAAAAAACAAAGTGGACTTTAATCTTTTATTTGATGTTTCATTGAGTTTTATTTTGGACATTGTTTAATTTCTGGTACTTGTAGCAGTAAGTGTACTTCAAAATACTTAATAAATAGTATATTGTGCCATTTTTTAAAAACAAGAAACTCTCTCTTGTGAAGTTGTATATTGTGAAATTTGATTTAAAATTAGTTTCCTTTTAATGTCTGCCTTTGAGTGAAAATGTCCCGAAAGTTTCCACACATGAGCTTTATCTAGAAATTTAAACAAAATGGGTTTAATGTCCAGAATATAACTTCGTTATGACGTTTTTTTTCATTAGTTTTCTTTGTTGTTTAAGTCAGTGTTTCACAAACATTTTCATGTCAAGGACCCTAAACTGACACAAATTAGACCACAGACCCTCATCTGATAGGATTTTTGCTTTTAGATGTTTCATTACAGAAAGTGTATGAGTCTCATGACCAAATAGTCATTCTGTCACTATGTTACTTATGGATGGAATTACAGTGAAAATAAATTATTCCCCTTTTGCTGGAGACCCCCTGCAACCTCCTCAAGGACCTCTGGGGGTCCCTGGATCCCACTTTAGGGCTTTTCACACTACATATGCTTAGCCGGGGGTTAAGTGTTGACCCTGGGATATATTAACCCCTTTTCACACACACTGTTAACCCAGATTAACCTAAACCCAGATTAACCCTGCACATCTACCACTACTACTACAACTAGTACTCCACTGTTTACTTTAGCCCGCGTTCACACTTGTAGCCCAGTGTTGAGTCAGTTTTCAGGGGATAACTCTGTAAACTTGGGGCTAAGGCTACTCTGGAGCAGGGCCAGCAAACCCCGGGCTAAAATCGGGGTTAGCCCACTTTGAAGCGTGCCAGGACTGTGCCAGTGTGAAAACTTTCTTATCCTGAGGCTAACAGCTCCCTTATCCTGGGGGTAAGGAAGTTATTTAAAAGCTTTTGGCCCTGGGCTAAGAGCCGTATGAGAAGCCTGTAAAAGCAGTGATTTAAAGTCATGATGATACAGACTCCGGTACAGCAGGAAGCCCTGATGCGCCTTTAACGTCGGTTCGTAGTTCGCCAGTAAACAACAGAAGAAGAAGATGAATCACAGTAAACTAAACTGGATTGGTTTAAGCTGACTCGCTGCTGACGGAGCTCCTCCGCGCGCAGCGTTTGTAGATCTGCGGTTTTGTAGCTGAAGCATAGCTAGCTAGCAGCTAGCAGCTAGCTGGGTCACGACATTACAGTCAGCTGATTAATTCACATGACTTTCCCAGTTTCGGGCAGGTCCTGTTTACCGGCGCCGCGAAAGAACTGCTGATAATCTGTTTTATACGACGGATTCAGTCATGCTGTATTTAGTTTGAGAACTACACAGAGAGGACAAATGGCTAAAGATATCGCAGGTTTAACAAAGAGCTAACTATGTCATTAATAGCACACTGAGACCGCGCAGCCGCAGAGAAGAGCAGCCAGAGGTTTAGCTAAACACTTCAACACTGTTGGTGAGTTGTTTTCTCTGTTAAACTAACAGTTGTTTTCTTCAGCTTTACGTGACATATATATAAATATACCTCTGTGTCATACAGTCAAGTAAAGTCAGCCAGAGTCTTTATTCTTTCCTTTTTAGAAATGAAGACAAACTCCCTTTAAAAAATTAGTCAATTAAGGTTTCCTGTGCTTAGATGCAAAGATAATATCTGATATAATATACATTTATGTCTTATAGTAGTCAGAACGACCCACTTTATAATTCGGCATATAATAAATTAAACAAACAATACTTCTTTTAAAGCAATCTAACTTTGAGAAATGTAAGTTTCTGCGTTGTTCCGCCGCTGAGATGGGAGGCGGCGCGCAGTCTAAACATCTCTAAAAGTTAATATTTTATCGAAATAAAGTAATTTGTATTTGGATCTATTGCAAGCCGAAGTGATCAATGAACCCTGGCAAGTCCAACATTTTATTAAACACACATGATTTGTCACAGACTTCAACTGTGCGCGTGATTCTCATAAAACTACAGATTTCTGAATGGAGTTTGGTGTAAAAACAGAATACCAGCTGTTGTCTCACCAACAAGGAAGTGTTGCAGTGAGTACATTAATGTTGCTCGGATATAACACACTCTGCTGATTTCTTCTTCTGCTTTTTCATTCTCAGATGTGCTGGTGATTTATTTTCCATTCACTTCATCAAGAGATTTGCAAATATCCTCCAAAATGACTCCAGAGGGGAAGAGGCTGTTAAACATCATCATCCTCGGCTTCGGCTTCATGTTCATGTTTACTGCGTTTCAGACATGCGGCAATATAGAGGTGGGATGGTTTGACACATTCCAGATTGATCTCACATAACTGAAGATGAGATAATTATGTCTTTCAGTCCTTAACAATCATCTTTCTTCATCTTCACAGCAAACTGTTATCAAGAGCTTCAACAGCACCGAGTTCCACGGCAGCGGATACACGAGGTTAACTGTTATGTTTTACATTTTATCTTTTATCTGATGCTCCAGCGCAGAATATTTGACTGAAGACTTTGCCACCATTGATGCAGACCTGGTGGCTGCTTCTATAATCAAATCCCAGAAGGATAATTAAATTTCAGCTAAACTATTTAAGGGAACAAAAGTTTTCTCAGTGTGCTCCAGTCAGGGCGGGTTTCAGGAAACATCACTTCTGTGTTACTTTCAAACTCGTTGTGAATCAGTGAAATCTTTGAAAGCAACAAGAATATGATGACTAAGCACCGACTGTTGTGCCGTCTGCCTCCTGCAGCATGGCCATCATCTACGGAGTTTTCTCTGCATCCAACCTGATCGCCCCGTCGGTGGTGGCCGTCATCGGACCGCAGCTGTCCATGTTCTTCAGCGGGCTTTTGTACAGGTGAGCTCACCGCTGACTCCCGCCTCAACTTCTGCTCACGATGATAATCCAGACTTCCTGTTTTTACACTACGTAGATTTATATTTGCTTACATATGACGGTAAACTTCCAGCATTCTTACTATATTTACACATTTAGCATAAAGATGACAAACAAAGAAATGAATTAATAACTGAAGGAGAGAAAGAAGATGGTAATAAATAAATAAACATATATATATATATATATATATATATATATATATATATGTATATGTATATATGAGAGAAAGAGACTGCTGCAACAATTAGTCAATTAATCACCAACTGTTTTCATAACCAATTAATCGTTTTGAGTCATTTTTTAAGGGAAAAAAAAAGCTGAAATTCTCTGATTCAGCTTCTCAAATGTGAATATTTTCTTGTTTCTTTAGTCTCTGTGACAGTAAACTGAATCTCTTTGGATTGTGGACAAAACAAGACATTTGAAGACGTCACTTTGATCAATTTTCTGACATTTTAAAGACCAAACAACTAATTGATTAATCAAAAAAATAACTGTTAGTTTCATCCCTGAATAGAAACATGATTAACCATCTAAAGTAAATCATCCTCTAAGTCATGTAGAGCTCTACATCTGCCTCCTCTCACAATAAATCACTATTATTATTTAGTTGTGGACGTCACATGACGTCACTCCTCCTTTTTTTTAAAAAAATGCAGTTTACATTTGATTTCCAGTTTCTAAATGAAGGTTTTAACCAGTTTATTTCCTGTCGAGTCTGTCAGATACATTTAGGTTCAAGTACCTTCATATCATCATAACAGAAGATATAATTCTATATAATATAAACAGAATTCAGCCTGTTGTTGTCGTGTTTCTGCAGCGGTTACATCGCCATGTTCATCTATCCGTATACGTGGAGCTTCTACACGGCGTCTGTGCTGGTTGGAGTAGCAGCAGCAGGTAAACAGATGTTATTTCCAGCTGTGGATTCCATGTTTTTTCCTGCTTCTTGTGTGTTTCTCTGATGGTCTGCGTGTTTTGTTCCAGTCTTGTGGACCGCTCAGGGAAACGTGCTCGCCATCAACTCCACGGACGCCAACATCGGGAGAAACAGCGGCATATTCTGGGCGCTGCTGCAGTTCAGGTGAATCTTTTTGCCTTTAACTCTGTTCTTTGGTAGAATTGTGCTGTTTGATGTGTTTGATTCAACGTCCTTTATGTCTCTGCAGCTTGTTCTTTGGGAATCTCTACATATACTGCGCCTGGCACGGACACGTTCACATAACAGGTAGGAAGAGAGTTTAATATGTTTTATAAAGTCTGTTTATTGCTGCTCATCGACTCCAGTTCTGGTTTTAAAGAGTGTGACTCATGCTGTGTGTCTCAGACAAGGACCGTCAGACCGTCTTCATCTCTCTCACCGTTATCAGTCTGGTCGGCTGCTTCCTCTTCTTCCTCATCCGGAAGCCCGACGCCGAATCCGCTCCGTCGGAGACGTCGGAGTCGGAGTTCGCAGAGAGCAGCTCTGTAGTCGGGTGAGTCTGAGACTCCATGAGCTGCAACTATTCAGAGATTAGTTTCCAACTATTTTAACAATCAAATAATTGTTTGGAGTCATTTTTAAGAAGAAAAAAAGTCAAATTTCTCTGATTCAGCTTCTTAAACGTGACTGTAAATGTGTCAGATATCAACTTGATGTGATAGAAGCTTCACACAGACTTTAAATGATAAAACTGTGCATTTTATCCTCCATCACTTCCACTGAAAGCACATTTGAAGGATCTTTGAATATCCAGTAGGAATGATTACAGACACCTGACTGCTGGTTTAACACACTGGGAACACTGGGAACACTGGGAACACTGGGAACTCGTCCTTTAAACTACTGGAATTGTTTTCTTCTGTATCGTGATAAATGATTTTAATTTTCTGTCTTTAGTGAAGTAACATGGGTTTTGAACGGTGCTCTTTAAATAATAACAACTCATTATAATTATTATTATTAATTTATTGTTCATCCAGCGTCGTTGTGCTTGAGCCTCTTTTCTTTCAATTCTTCATTAACTTGACATTTATTTAATAAATTGCCTCCATAAATTATTAAAAGAACGTCTTTATATAATATATTTTTGAAGAGACGGTTGTTGGTCCTGCAGCAGAGGAGACAGATGACCTTTAACTGTAAATACTTCTCTACATGTCTCATTGAAACTGCTGTGATACGGTCGCCACGACGACCGATCCGGTTTAGAGATGAGCTGGAAAGCGAAACGCCGAGAAAAAAAAATATGAGCCTGTGAAAAGTCAAGAAGCCTTTTTTACACACACACACACACACACACACACACACACACACACACACACACACACACACACGCTGGGTTGACTGGTGATGGAAGGTTCTCGTTATATCTGTAACATCGTTATTAATATATTCATATAATCACCTCCGTCAGCAGGCGTCTCATCTCGCTGCTGCTTTTTCTTTGCAGCTCACCACAGTCGAGTCTCGGAGCTCAAGCGCTGGATGCTTTTGGTACGTTTATCACAACAACTGTTCACACTTAAAGCCTGTTTAGCTTTTATTATCTGTATATGAACATAATGTAGTTGTGAACTGATATAAGTTTATTAATGTGTGTCTATATTTCTTTCTTTCTTCAGTTTTAGATGTTTTTGTTGTTTTTCTTGTTTTTTGGTGAAATGTCTTTTAAAACCTTTTTGGGTTTTTTAAATCTCATCATCATCATCATCATCATCATCATCATCATCATCATCATCATCATCATCATCATCATCCTTTTTTTACTCCTTTAATCCATTTTTGGGGTTTTGCGTCTTGTTATTTGTGCAAATAAATAAAACAAACAAAAACAAAGCATACAGTAGAGCAGATAGATCTGGCAAACAAACACCAAATATCTGATTCCAGCTTCTCAAATGTGTTTTATATCTTTATGAACTGAATATTTTTGGGTTTTTGGGACATTTGAAGACGTTATCTTGAGCTCTGGAAAACTAAAGGACAGTTTTTCATCACTTTTTATCCATTTTATAGACAAAAATATACATAAAATAAAGAAAATAATCATTAGCTGCAGCTCTAATGTACAGCAATCATCAACAATTATAATATTTACATTATTACAACAGTTTTACTGTTTTAGTTGATGACAAATACATTAAACACTTATAACTACATTATAAAGTGTTTCTGTACTGTTATAAATGTTGTGTGTGTTTCCTGTCTGCAGTCAAAGCGTGTAAACTCTTCGTCACTAAAGAGATGCTGCTGCTCAGCTTGTCCATCGCGTATTCAGGTGAGTTCAACGTGTTTGAGACGAAGGTTAAACTGATGATGATGATGTAACCGAGATGAGTCTGACTTCACGCCGTCTGTCCCGACAGGCTTGGAGCTCACCTTTTACAGCGGGGTGTACGGGACGTGTATCGGCGCCATGACGCAGTTCGGCAAAGACGCCAAGAGTCTGATCGGCATCTCCGGCATCTGCATCGGCTTAGGAGAGATCTTAGGTGAGTCTTCAGTCTCTTCTTCTTCTTCTTCTTCATCACCCTCGTTCATGATGCAGTTTGTCACGTTAAAAACACTGCAGAGAGAACCAGGAAGCAACCGTTTCTCTCTCTCTCCTCCTCTCCGTGCGATCAGGAGGAGGCGTGTTCGGGATGCTGAACAAGTGCAACAAGTTCGGGAGGAACCCGGTGGTGCTGCTGGGACTCATCGTACACTTTGTGGCTTTTTACCTGATCTTCCTGAACATCGCCAGCGACGCTCCTCTGGCTCCGGAGGAAGGAACCGACCTGCAGGCCTACATCACCCCCAGGTGTTTATATTTAAACTTCCTGTTTCACCTTTTACACACATACAGAAGATCAAAACTGAGACGACTGGGCTCATTAACTGTCTGCTGAACTGGATCACTGTGATCATGTGATCATTCTGAAGCAGGTTCTGCAGATATCAGACGTCGCTTTTTTAAAATTTTTCAATGATTTCTACACAGATTTATGGAAATGAGTTTGTGATGAACACCAGAGATAAAAATATGTTATCATATATGTTTATATATGTTTATCATGTCTGTGTGTTCAGATTTGACTGAGTTATGATCCTGAGGTGGATTAATAAGAACAATAATAATAAAGTTTATTTATAAAGCACCTTTCGTAACATAAAATGCAGCTCAAAGTGCTTTACAGAAAAAGGTATTAAAAACAAACAAAAAACAGATTTTTAAAAATGATAAAATAAAGGAAAAAAATACAATAAACAATAAAAAAAACTGAGGTAAAATCATCAGGAGATAATAAAGATAAAACAGAGTTAATTAACCCTTTAACATTCATCCTTTTTATAGAATTTTCACCTGTTTGGCCAAATGGAAAAGCTTCTAACAGGAGAACTGTGAGGTCATGATGCATGTATCACGTTTCACCTTCTAGTTTAGCATGCGGCTAAAACACAAACTGAACTACATCAGTTCAGATAAGACTCGTCTATCATGAATCATATTTGAATAACAATAATTAAGATGCTTTATGCCAGAACACTGTAAACCTTCTACGTCTTCCAGACCTCCAGGTCCAACCTTACGGGAGTTTATAGTTTGTGGCGTCTCTGAACGTCTCCAGTCGTCTCCAGTTGGCTAAATGATGCTGCTGCTTCCAGCTGCTTTAAGCAGGTCGCTGGTGGATGTTAAAAGGTTAAAAGCAAAACCATAAAAATAAGTTTTGAGCTGCTTCTTGAAAATCTCAACAGAGGATGTTTGTCTAAACATGTGCTGCCTCACCGTACTTACTGATTGCTTCCATGAGCTCTCACACTCTGCTGTAGCTCCAGCAAACAACAAAAACTCACTTCCTGTTATGCAAAAAGTACAATTATACAAAAAAAAAAAAAAAAAAGGAGAGGTGTCCACATTTTGAACTGTGATGTTTGTGTGTTGGCGCTCAGCGTGGGCGTGGCGTTGCTCTGCAGCTTCCTGCTCGGTCTGGGCGACAGCTGCTTCAACACGCAGCTCCTCAGCATCATCGGCTTCATGTACCGAGACAACAGCGCCCCCGCCTTCGCCGTCTTCAAGTTCATCCAGGTGACCTTCACACTCACGTGGGAGATGTTTTGAGTGTTTATTTTGCTGTTTTTTTTTCACTATAACCGTTGTTGTGTTTCCTCTCCAGTCCATCATGGCCGCTCTGGCCTTCTTCTACAGTAACTACCTGCTGCTGCACTGGCAGCTGCTCATACTGGTCCTGGTGGGTTTCCTGGGCTCCATGACCTTCTTTGTGGCCGAGTGGATGGCCGAGTCCAACCGGCGGGAATCAGACTACGACAGCATCTGATCTGTTTATAGTGAGGAGGAGGAGGAGGAGGAGGAGGAGGAAGAGGAGGAGGAGGAGGAGGGCACAGCTGGAGGTGTTTCGCTCTCCACAGCTGGAAAAAAAAAAATCACCCAGGGACGATGAAAGCCACCGCAGCCTCGGCTGGCGGAGACTGACGCTGTGGTATGTTTTGGTTTTTTTTTAACGGAGCTGTGCGGCGGCCGCAGGAGAGCCGAACGTTAACCTTCATCTCTCCACGTTTATCTTTTACTACATCGAAGGCACGAGGAGACGCCGTGTGCACGCCAGATATACCTCATCTTTGGTTCACTCCCGGCCTCGCAGTTATTATTTTGTGCACACGGGGTTTTTCAAATTAATACAACAAAATCATGAAAATATATAACCAGCCGTCACAGAGGCATGATGGGTAAAGATCTGTTAATTAAACGAAAAAGCACTTTTGACTCTTTGACCTTTCAACACTTGTATAAAGAGGCTCTGAGGAATCACACTGACTGAATCATCTGTAGCTTAGAATGCAAACATTTCCACAACTTCCTGTTTTCTTTTTTTTTTTTTGGTGCAGCTGCTTCTGCTGCGTTCACTGACTCAGAGGAAAAGTCTGGTCATCTTCTATATTTTTCTTGTTTTCAATAAATCCCATGAAAAAAACCCACTTTGACTCAACCACACACACACACACACACACACACACACACACACACACACACACACACACACACCATCCCGCTGCCAGTAATACTCACCAGAGCAACCAAATGTGGATTCATCCGCCGCTGAAAGTAGTCCCACAAACGCACTGTTTCCTCTCCAGCTGTTTCAGGAAGTCACTGAACCTTTTTTTAAACATGAAACTTGAGCGATTTATTTAAAGATTCAGAGACGATGTTGTTGAAAGACAAACTGATACTCTGCTGGTTTTGGGCTTTTCATGGGATTTGTTGACAATAAGACAAATATAGAACGATGTGTCAACTAGAGCTGCAACATTTAGTCGACTAATCAATTAGCTGATCAACAGAAAATGAAGCAGCAACTATTTTAATCATCAATTAATTCATTTTTAAGCAAAAATGCCAAAAATGTGATGCTTTTCCTGGTCTTACATCACAGATAATCTGATATATTTGGACTGTTGGTCGGAGAAAATCAGACGTTTTTCACAGTTTTGATGTTTTTTTTTTATACTAAAATGATTCATCGATAGTGAAAATACTGGTTAGTTGCAGCTGTAGTTCCAGTCTGATCCTTTTAAAACTCTTCCCTCCTCTCATACGCACAAATTCAACCTCGACTGCGATGAAATACTGACACAGCCGCTGCTGCCGCCGCCGCTGCAGCGCTCCGAGCGTCTGTCATTACATCCTCGTTCTTCACCGTCAGTGATTTATTTCCTGAATCAGTCAAACGCCGTCATTCTCCTCGAGTTCAGCCGCAGTCACGAGGCGACGATCACAACCGTAGAATTAACTTTTACGACTGATTATCTGCAGTTTCCCAGCGAAGGAGTTTCACGGAAGAACAGCGAAGCGGTTAAAAGGGAAACGTTATCGAGAAACTGAACCGACTTTTTTCATTTTTTGTTTGTGAGTGTTTCTGTTTTCATCCTCGTTCTTCTGTTATGCTGTTGTTGGTTTTTTTTACACTAAGTGCTACATAATTAGTTTAGTTGTAATGAGATCCAGGTCGTCATGTGACTCTGCATTCCAGGAAACTAATTACAAGTGACTGACTTCGTTTGATTGGGATGAAATCAGCCGAAGCTGCTTCGGTTTGTGCTTTTTCTTTTTCTTTCACCAACTAACATTCATTAGAGGTAAAAGATGATAAATTAGGAAGAATTTCAAGTTTTTTTTCCCACTTTGACAAGATACAGTTTGTAGTTTCTCTAGTTGCTCCATCGCTTTGGTTCAGAGTGAAATATCTCCTCAATTATTAGATGAATTTCCATAAAATTTATATAATAATCAACATCCATGTTCCCCGCAGGCTGTATTGTAATAACTGGTAATATTAAAAAATCTCACTAGTAACTTAAAGGAGCAGGGATTCTTGTTAGTACACATTTATAAATTTAGGGGATTCACAAGAGAAAAAAAAGGTCAAAATTGAACCAGCGGAGACATCCTGACATTTAAGTCCCTCCAGTATGAGCTAAGATCCAAAAATGCTGGTTCCTACAATTCCCATAATGCAACTGGATAGTGTTGTTTGTTAAACACTGCCTGTGTTTGTAACGCAGACTTTCTGTTAAAGGTTTAATTGGTTAACAGTAAAGGTTTTGACCACTAGTAGTAAAGATGAAGAAGAAGAAAACTAATTGGCTGTTTGACAGACCTGGAGGATTCACATGATCACAATAAGAAAACGTTTTGGTGAGAAACACTAAGAAACTTTATTTAGTTGACAAGAAAACTGCACATGGCTCCTTTTTAAAGACATCAAGTCGAAGCTGAGATAACCCTGATGACATCACTGTGACATCATCAAAAAAAAAAAAAGCATCTGAATGAGATGGAGCGTGACTTACACTTCCTGAAGATATAATCATCTCTGATCTTTATCACGAATAAATCCTCCTCAAAGCTGAGAGTCTTCTTCAGTCTTCAGTGACGTCGTCGGTACAAACACGTCACACTGTAAACAGCTGATTCAACTGACTTTTAATGGGTCAAACTGGCAAAAAAATGTAAACAAATGTAGGCAACATGGTTGACATCCCCCAAAGCATTATGGGAACTGTAGTTCCACAGCTGAGAGCATGATTATCCCCCAAATTTAAGTCAGACGAGAAACAAAGAAGAATAATAGGAGTGACACAATTCCTATTAACTTTTTTCTGTATTTTTATAACTGAAGCTCAGAATACTTTTATTCCTGGACACTGACTCTCTCCTCTCTGTTTCCACAGTAACAGTAACCATGACAAGTAAAGTCCTCTTGATTTGGTGGAGTAAACCTTTTAACATATTGACGTCTCTTCTTGCACATCCTCAAACCATAAATATATATATATATATATAATACTAACACACACAAACGTCTCATCACTGTAATGCCAAATATCTGTAATTTGACGCCTCCCTCTGGTCGTCTCGTAGGATCAGAAACAAACTTTGGACCTCGACTTTTATCCATTTTCGGTGTGTTTACGATGAGCCGCTAGCGTGGCTGTCGACTCTCAGTCTTGTTCTTTTCTTTTTCATTTCCAGCCTTGTTGTTATTGATTCCCTTCACGTCGTCACTCATTTTAAACTGATGCCAAACCAACACAGTGCTACTACGGGCCTTAAGACACGTTGTGTTTTCAGACAGCTGTTTGTAATGTCGAGGTGGGAAAGGGCAGCAAATATAGAACTATATCTTAGATGCTGTAGTTTTCTATTTGTGTTGAAAAGTGTCAATTAATGAATTAAATTCTCTCGTTAATTTATTGCTGAATTAAACATGAAGGGGGGTTTGGTTGGTCAAATTTGTTTCATGTTGCGACTGCAATGGATGCAATCTATCTCAAGGATATTAAGGGAAATGCATGTGTACTATGAAGGTGATTTTATACTTGAATGTAGTAATTGAGAATGGCACCTGAACTTTCGCTTGCTTGTTTTTATTATCAATAAAATGTTATTTTGAACAGTTGTAGTGTGATTCACATGAATGGACAGAAAACTGTATGATATATTATGGGTAATGTGAAAAGAGCTGTGGTCAACAGGAACGTACTGGAGGATAAATTGATCTTTAATTGGGTTATTTTATTTGATTGACTTGTTGACATTAATGTAGTTTTATTTGCTGTTAAAATGTGACAAAACTGAACAGGAGCAACTACAGCCTCCAACAACCTCAATCATTGTGTTTAGATGTTAACAAACATATTATGAGGCTGTGAAAACATCCAAATACTCAAATCTGAAATCACTCTTGTCCAAACAATTTCTTTTTAATTGATGTTCAAGAAGTGTATATAGACACATACAAATACGCATGAATACACAAATAAAATAAAATAAACTTAATTAATGAAATTAATTCAAAACATTTTTAAATTTTTTTAGAGACATTAGTTAATATTTGTAAAGATCCAACTTTTTTGATCATTTGGTTTGGGTTTGAGCATTTCAATAATGCAATAAACATCAATAATATTAAAATACATATTTTAAGTAATTATTGAAACAAATGAATAACGCGTCCTGCTACCTGGCGATTTAGTTTTGATAATGAAACATATTTTATTGTCTCTATTGTCATAAAAATAGAAGCATATAAGGACTTTTTAAAAATTTATAATATGAGATCTGGTATTTTTTTTACCGCTCCGTGAACGCAGCATGAGCGCCGCTTGTTGCCTAGCAACCGGGACGCTGCGAGTTAAGTCCAACGTGGGAACCCGCGCGGAGGGAACAGCGTCAAGTCAGAGAGACTCAAAACGACGACATCCGGTCAGAAACTTAGAAATAAAAGCCCTACTGGCGAACAGAGGCGAAGGTCATTGTAAGAATGTCACAGTGGAACATAAAAAGTGGGGAAATACTGAGCATAATTATGTTAAGAGTGAAACAACTTAATTGCCTTTACTTTAAATAAACGCTGCTGTTCGTCAGAATGTTTTTTCTTCGTTACGGCTTCACTTTGAAGGGCGACTGTCGTTTTCCGGTGAATCTGTCGAGCTTGACGCGCTGCTTCAGCCGAGGCTGCTGTTTTCTCTTGAACATCGTTAACAACCTCCGAGATTCCTGCCGGTGTGATGCTGGGCTCTTCTCACATCAGAGAAAGTGTTTTTTATTATAGTTTTTTAAACTTTATACAATATATTTCTGTTTCTAATCAACACGAGGGTCATTACGAGCGGAATTTGTTTGCTAAAATGTAGAAGTGGCGGTGATATTTTAAGTGTGATAAGCTAGCAAACGTTAGCTTAACTTTAATCAACGGTTAAACGGACAGAGCTGCGGGTCTTCATATAAAACCAACATGTCGGAGGAGAGCATCAGCTTGTATGAGCTCTTAAACTTATCCATCGGGACTCCCCAGACGGGAGCTGTGAACTTCAGCGCCCTCCACGAACTGCTCCACGCCGTGCTGAAGCAGCTGGGTCTCCGGGAGATGAAGATCCGGTGGAAGGAGCTTCCTCCCGGGCTCGGTGGCCGCGGGCACCCGGAGCCTCTGATGGAGGTCTCCGGTACCGAGCAGGACAGCGACACCGAGGAGAAGCTGCACCGCACACAGAGGGGCATGTCCGCGGCGGAGCGGGAGGCTCAGCCCGGTACCGAGCTGCTGGAGCGGACCCCGTCCTCCGGCACCGCGGCGGACGGTCAGCGGAGGCTCCAGACCCGCATCCAGAGCTGCGAGGACGGCGTGTCCAAGGTGAGAACTCCTTCAGTCACTTCTATCAAATGAAGCAACATTTATTTTTAATATTTACTGAACCAAAAGTAATAAACTCTATAATATGAATTTTAACTAAAAGTTCCAAACAGGATTTTCTTTTAAATATTAAAGGACGAGTTTACAGAAAACAAACGATCCTTCAATCTCCACATTTTCTTTATCCTGATAATGTAACTTATATATTATTATTATCACATTCCAGTGGTTACTGTTAATAAGTACATTTGTATTTTCATTTTATGCTATTTTATAGGCAAGACAAGTTTAAAAAAATACTTCACATAAAACACATAAAAGGCTTGAAGACAAGATGTAAAAGAAACAAACGCTCAAATAGAATTTAATAATAAACTGGCACATTTCATTACAAGTGAGCTCAATGTGCTTTACATTGAAAAACAAAATATATAAATATTAACATGAGAACATAAAGCAATATAAATATTAGAATATAAGCATGAAGCATCCACCCAACGTACATTAAACACACAGCAATTCAAAAAACCCAAAAATATCAACACAGTCAAATAGAAACAACTGTTTAGAATAAGACAGATAAAATAGAAGAATAAAAATGACAGTTCAGCGCCAGAGATGAATACATTCTCCAGAATTTAGTTTAATAAAAAACAAACAGAAAAGTCTTCAGTCTTGATTTAAAGAACTGAGAGTTGCAGCAGATCTGCTCCAGACCTGATCCAGACCTGATCCAGACCTGATCCAGACCACCTGAGAGGTCTGGATGTTTCATAACGTAGCAGCAGTATTTTAAACTTCTTTAACAGTAACATGAAGTAAAGATCTGAGACCTGGACTGATATGATCCACTTTCTGAGTCTTAGTGAGAAAATATTTATATTTTTATACATTTTGAAGGCAAATATTGTACTTTTTTTAATCCACTACATTTATCTGATAGATTCAGATTATTAATACAAAATGAATGAATAAATTCTATTTTCATAGATTCAGCTACCTGGCAGTGTATAAGTGTTCATGTTTAAATGATGTTTACACATGAATGTGTTTATAATTATAATCCAGTAATATGATAAAAATGATCCTGATTATATTATATTGTATTATATTATATTATATATTATTATATTTTATTAAATTTAAATCTCCACCTTTTCTTTTCCAAAATATGAAATAATATAAAGTAAATCAAACTTGTGTGGTGACAGATGAAACTTAATCCTAATAATTTATTATCATCATCACGTTCCACCAAACCATTCATTGATTAATTAATTGATTAATTGATAATGAACATAACGGTTAGTTAGATCTCCAGTGTTTGATGGTTCAGGTGTGTTGCACTAGAGGCCACGCCCCAGGAAGTGATGTCACAACAGGTGTTTTTCCTTTGGCTGCCGGTGGAGGACGCCTGCTGTGACATCACCGATCAGACGCCACAGACACGCTTCAGTCCCGACAGAACGGAGCGGCGGCGATGATTTATACGATCAATACGACTCGTCCTGATTGCTGACGATCACATGACCGACCAGCGTAGCTGAGCAGGAAGGAGTTCTACTGCTGACGTTACATCAGAGACCACACTGACTGTGGGTTTGCTGATTTATGAGTTTTAATATAAAAATGTTACAACTGACAGATTTTAGTAGGAATTTATTGTTAAAAATGAGATTTGTGGAGCGTCGCTGTAGCTTGTTTCCTGTCTGTCTCCTCCTCCTATCTGACGTTTCTCTGATCAAGTCTTTTACTGACAGATCCAAACAAAGAATTTGAGGGAAAATTCAGTTTGTAGAAGCTTGAACATAAATTGTTGAGTAATACTGAGGAGACGCTTCAACATCTGATCAATCAGACGTCACGTTTGCAGGAAAATTCATAATGAAAACATCATATTTTGGATGCAAACGTTAGTAAATGTTTTGCATCATTCTAATCATAATTTGTCCAAACTCAACATCTCCAGAGACGGTTTCTTCTTCACTGTTTACTTTATGTTTACAACTAGATCAAAAACGTCTTCCACCGTCTCCATGGGTCACATGACCCTCTCCCACGGCAGTAGCTGCTCTTCTTCTTCTCTTGCATCTCTGGCGGGACGGCGGTGAACATGTCAGTGTAGTATTAAGCCGTTGATGACAGAGCAGAGCACAATAGGAGATCATCTCAAATGACCTCAGCGTGTCTGCGTTCAGGTTTCTGAGCAGAAGACAGAAGCTGAACTTCAGCATCGACTTCATCTCAAACAGACGAGGCAGGTTGAGACGCAGCGAAGGAAAGACAAACCTTTGATTATTGCGTGATGCGTTGAATAAAAATGGAGGAGTTTTTGTTATCAACCCCCCCCCTCGTCTGTGTGATGGGGGGTAATTAGTCCCCCGCTGAGATGACTGGCT